>NW_006921594.1:17092062-17101630 GCF_000298275.1 Orycteropus afer afer | reverse complement strand
ATTTCTCAAAGAAGTTTCTTCAGAGCAAAGTTTTAAACCAGTTACTTTATCAGGATATGGATGGTGGTGGTGGAACAGGATTGTTAGGACTGGAATGTGGAACAGACTAGAAATAGGTTGACATTGTAGTTCAGAAACTACTATTTCTAGCCATTAGAAAAAATCATCAAGGCCAAAGAAGGGAAAAGAAATAGAATCACAGGATATGTTCTGTTTACTCTCTGGTATCTTTTCTGTGTTTTGGTAGTGTGTTGGAATTCTAAGTACTCTCACATGTATAAGAAATACCTACCACTAGTTGTTTTTTATTTAATTTTTTAATTATAGGGGGACTCTTTACAAAAGTGATGGCTGTGGTCTAGAAGAGGACACTTAAATAAGTCATTGTAGAGAAATTTAGTTGGAAGTATTTTTTGAATTTTTTAGAAAAGATTCTATTTAGATGTTTTATATTATGGTAGTAATATGCTCATTATTGAATACTTGGAAAATACAAAGTGTGGAAAAAGAATCACCCATAATCACACAACTCTAAAGATAAGCACAATGAATATTTTAGAATAATTATTTCCAATATTTTACATTTTTAAGAAATAGTTGTGAATATCTTATACATATGATTTTGAAATCTTGCCTTTTTCTTTTTACTACATTAGTAATGTATAGTTTTACTAGGTTATTATAAACACTTTATCAACAGGCTACATAATATTTTATTATGTGTAATATTTAGTCATTATTTTATTGCTCCACCACTCATGTCTCATTTTCTTGTACCACAGTGGCTTACATGTTGCTGTCAGGCTGGAGGCTATGTCACTGATATTTCAAATACCAGCAGGGTCACCCATGGTGGACAGCTTTCAGCAGAACTTCCAGACTAAGAATGGGAAGAAATATGTGGAGGTCTATTTCTGAAAAAACTGACCACTGAAAATCTCATACATTGTTTGATATGGTGCTAGAATATGAATCCTTCAGGTTAGAAGGCACTCAAAATATTAACTATGGATCTAAACTTGGGAAGAAAATTATAAAACACAGGGTAACCTCAAAGAAAAATGATAAACCTTCATATCAAAGTAAAAAAGATGACAAGCACAAATATTTAGCAAATACTAAAACAATAGCAATGAAGGAAATGAGAACACAATTCATAAACAAAATGAGCTCAGAACAGAAAATTATATGGAACAAAGAAATCAGCGACACCATGAAAAAACACATAACAAAATGACAGCAATAAATTCATATTTGTCAATAATTACACTGAATATAAATGGATTAAAAGCACCACTCAAGAGATGGAGAGTTGTAGACCAGATAAGGAAACGTAATCCATCAATATGCTATAAACAAGAGACACACCTTAGAGAGAAAGGGAAAAATAGACTAAAAATCAAAAGTTGGAAAAAGACATATCTAGCAAATGGCAATCAAACAAGAGCAGGAGCGGCAATATTAATTTCTGGTAAAATTGACTTTGAGACAAAAATCACCATAAGAGACAAGGAAGGACATTATATAATGATTAAAGGATCAATTGAACAAAAGGACATAACCATAACAAATATCTATGGACCCAACAAAAGAACTCTAAAACACATAAATCAGACTTTAACAGAATTGAAAAGACAAATAGATGATTCCACAGTCACAGTAGGAGACTTTAATACATCACTTTCAATCAAAGATAGAACAACCGGAAAGAAGCTCAACAAAGATGCAGAAGAACTAAACAATACAATCCACCAGCTTGACCTTATAGACATCTACAGAGCACTTCACCCAATAAGAGCACAATGTACTTTCTTTCCAGTGCACATGGAACATTCTCCAGGACAGACCATATGTTAGGTCACAAAGCAAGCCTTAATACATTTAAAAACATTGAAATACTGCAAAGCATCTTCTCAGATAACAATGCTATAAAATTACAAATCAACAACAGGAAGATCAACAGAAAAAGAGCAAAACAAACCCATGGAAACTGAGTAACACCCTCCTTAAAAATTACTGGGTAATGTTGTTGTTGTTGTTATGTGCCGTCGAGTTGGACCGACTCATAGCGACCCCTCCTTGGGTTTCCAAGGCAGTATCACTACAGAAGGAGATTGCCCCATCTTCCTTCCGAGGAGGGGCTGATGGGTTTGAACCGCCAGCCTTCTGGTTAGCAATCAAGTGCCTTAAGCACTATGCTACCAGAGCTCCTACCAGGTATTTTTATTTCTTCTATTACTGGATAATATCAATACACTATGTCCATTTCTAACAAATTGACAGACATCACAACAGAACCAACTGAAATAAAAAGTATAATATCAATATATTATGAACAATTGTACTCCAACAAATTTGAAATCTAGAATTACTGGTAATAGAAGAAATAAAAAATGAAATAAAAAAATTCCTTCAAGCAAACGAGAATGAAAACACAACATACCAAAATCTTTGGGACACAGCAAAAGCAGTGATCAGAGAGCAATTTAGAGCAATAAATGCACACACAAAAAAAGAAGAAAGAGCCCAAATCAACACCTTAACCCAACATTTCCAACAATTGGAAAAAGAGCAGCAAAAAAATGCCTACAGTCATCAGAAGAAAGGAAATAATAAAGATTCGAACAGAAATAAGTGAAACAGGAAATAGAAAAACAAAAGAAAAAATCAACAAGACTAGAAGTTGGCTTTTTGAAAAGATTAGTAAAATTGACAAACCACTGGCAAATTTAATAAAGGAAAAGAGGGAGAGAATACAAATAACCTGAATAAGAAACAAATTGACAGACATCACAACAGAACAAACTGAAATAAAAAATATAATATCAATATACTATGAACAATTGTACTCCAACAAATTTGAAATCTAGAAGAAATGGACAGATTTCTAGAAACATACTACTCACCTAAATTAACACAGACTGAGGTGGAAAAGTTAAACAGACCCATAGCAAAAGAAGAAATTGAACACATTATAAAAAAAAATTACCAACAAAAAAAAAAAACCCTGGCACAGAAGGTTTCACTGAAGAATTCTACCAAATGTTCAGAGAAGAACTGGCACCAATCTTACTCAAACTATTCTAGAACGTAGAAAAGGTTGGAAGCCTCCAAAATTCATTTTATGAAGCAAGCATAACCTTGATACCAAAAAAACGTAAAGACATGAGTTAAAAGGAAAACTGCAGACCAATATCCCTCATGAGCATAGACGTAAAAATTTTTAACAAAATCCTAGGCAATAGACTCCAACAACATATCAAAAAAATAATATATCATGACCAAGTGGGGTTTATACCAGGTATGCAAGGATGATTCAACATCAGAAAAACAATCAATGTAGTCCATCACATAAGTAAAATAAAGGAAAAAAACCTTAGCAGGAACGGCATTTGATAAATCCAACACCCATTACTGTTTAAAAAAAAAAAAAAAAGAAAAAAGAAAACTCTGAAAAATAGGAACAGAAGAGAAATTCCTTAACATAATAAAGGGCATATATGCAAAACCAACAGTCAATAATATTCTCAGTGGAGAGGGACTAAAACCATTTCCCTTGTGAACAGGAACCAGACAAGGATGCCTTCTCTTGCCACTCCTTTTCAACACTGTATTAGAAGTCCCAGGTAAGGCAATAAGGCAAGAAAGGGAAATCAAAGGCATTCAAATTGGTAAGGAAGAAGTAAAACTATTTCTATTTGCTGATGATATGATCCTATACATAGAAAACATAAGAGACTCAGCAAGAAAACTACTGGAACTAGAGATTTAGCATAGTGGCAGGATACAAGATAAGCATACAAAAGTCAGTTGGATTCCTTTACACCAGCAGAGATATTGCTGAAAAGGAAATAAGGAAATCAACACCATTTATGATAGCTACCAAAAAGATAAGATACTTGGGAATAAATCTTACCAGAGACACAAAAGACCTGTACAAAAAAAACTACAAAACACTACTCCAAGAAACCAAATTCACTGCTGTCAAGTCAGATCTGACTCATAGTGACCCCTCCTTCGGTTTCTGAGGTGGTATCACTATGGAAGTAGATTGCCCAATCTTCCTTCTGAGGAGTAGCTGGTGGGTTTGAACCACTAGCCGTCTGGTTAGCAGTCAAATGCCTTAGGCACTACGCTATCAGAGCTCCCAAGAAACCCTAACAGATCTACATAAATGGAAGAACATACCATGCTCGTGGATAGGAAGATTGAACATTGTGAAAAGGTAAATACTACCCAAAGCAATCTATACATTCAATGTAATTCTGATCCAGATTCTATCAACATTCTTCAAAGACATGGAAAAACCAATCACTAATTTTATATGGAAAGGAAAAAGATCTTGGATAAGTCAAGCACTATTGAAGAAGAAGAACAAAGGAGGTCTCAAACTCCCAGATCTCAAAACCTACTATACAGTCACAGTAGTCAAAACAGACTGGGATTAGTACAATGACAGACACGTAGACCAGTGGAATAGAATCGAGAACCCAGAAGTAGATCCATCAACCTACGGACAGCTAATTTTTGACAAAGGGCTGAGATGCATTAAATTGGGAAGAGATGGTCTCTTTAACAAATGGTGTAGGCACACCTGGATATCCATTTGCAGAAAAAATGACACAAGATCTACACCTCACACCATACACAAAAACTAACTCCAGGTGGATCAAAGACTCAAATGTGAAACCTAAAACTATATCATTCCTCAAGGAAAAAAATAGGGCAAATTTAGGAGCCCTAATTTATGGCATAAATAGACTGTCAAGCACAAACCTAAATGCACAAACAGCTGAAGATAAATTAGATGAATGAGACCTTCTACAAATTCAATTTTTATGTCCCTCCAAAGACTTCTCCAAATGAGTCAAAAAAGAACCTACAGATTGGGAAAAAATATTCACCATAACATATCTGACAAGGGACTTAGCTCTAAAATTTATAGAAAACTCCAACACCTCAACAACAAAAAGAACAATCCAATTAAAAAATGAGCAGAAGACATGAATAGACACTTTACCAAGGAGAATATTCAGGCAGCCAACAAACACATGAAGAAATGTTCATGATCATCAGCCATTAGAGAGATGCAAATCAAAACAACAATGAGATACTATTTTGCCCCAGCACTAATGACAAAGTTCAACAAGATAGAAAATAACAAATGCTGGTGAGGATGTGGAGAGATTGGGACTGTCATACACTGCTGGTGGGACTGTAAAATGATACAACCACTGCGGAAAGCAGGATGGCAATTCCTTAAAAGTTGGAATTAGAAATACCATTTGATCCAGCAATCCCAGTAAAAAACCCAAACCAAACCCACTGCCGTCAAGTCAGGTCTGACTCATAGTGACCCCTCCTTGGGTTTCTGAGGCAATATCACTATGGAAGTAGATTACCCAACCTTCCTTCCAGGGAGTGGCTGGTGGTTCTGGTTAGCAGTCAGAGATGCCTTAGGCACTACGCCACCAGAGCAATCTCAGTATTGGGTATATATCCTAAAGAAGTGAGAGTCAGGATAAGAATAGGTACATGCACACTCATGTTAATCACAGCATTATTCACAATAGCAAAAAGATGGAAATAACTTAGGTGTCCATCAACAGAAGAATGGATAACCAAACTATAGTACATATACACAATGGAATATTATGCAATACTGAAGAATAATGTAGAATCTATAAAACATTGTATAATGTGGATGAACTTGGAGGACATTATGTTGAGTAAAGTAAGTCAATAACAGAAGGACAAATATAGTATTAGTTCATTATTGTAAAAAGTCAAGGGAAGATTTATATATGGAAGGAAACTTTCTTTGTTAGTTACCAGGGTGAAAGAGGTGAAAGGGAACACTGCAAAATATCAAAATTAATAATAATAATAATACAACTAAGGAAGGTTGACCTCCTCAGAGTATAGGTGATCTTAATGATGTGGATGGAGGAAAGCTTTTGGGATCTTCAGTTGCTCATGTGGCATGACTCAAAATGGGAAGAAACAGCTACAAATATCCATTAATAACTAGAATATGGAATATATGAAGTAAGAATCTAGGAAAAATTGTTTTCAAAATGAAATGGAACACAAAAAGTTTGATATCTTAGGCATTAATGAGCTGAGATGGATTGGTATTGGCCATTTGGAATCAGATAATCATATGGTCCACCATGCTGGGAATGACAAATAAAAGAGGAATGGCATCACATTCATTGTCAAAAATAATATTTCAAGATCTATCCTGAAGGACAATGCTGTCAGTGATAGGATAATATCCATATTCCTACAAAGAAGGACAGTTAATGATACTATTATTCAAATTTATGCACCAACCACTAAAGCCACTAAAGAAATTGAAGACTTTTACCAACTTCTGCAGTCTGAAATGGAACAAACAAGCAATCAAGACACCTTAATAATTACTGGTGATTGGAATGTGAAAGCTGGAAACAAAGAAGTATCAGTAGTTGGAAAGTATGGTCTTGGTGACAGAAATAATGCTGGAGATCATGTAATAGAATTTTTTAAGACCAATGACTTATTCATTGTAATGCCTTCTTTCAAAAACATAAATGGCAATTATACATGTGGATCTGACCAGCTGGAATACATAGGAATCAAACAGATTATGTCCATAGAAAGAGAAGATGGAAAAACTCAGTATCATCTGTTAGAATAAGACCAGGAGCTGACTGCAGTTGTTCATATGCAAGTTCATGTTGAAGCTGAAGAAAATTAAAACAAATGTACAAGATCCAAAGTAAGGCCTTTAGTATATTCCACTTGAATTTAAAGAGCATCTGAAGAACAGATTTGATGCACTGAATACCAATGACCAAAGACCACACAAGTTGAGTGATGACATCAAGGACATCATATACGATGAAAGCAAAAGGTCATTAAAAAGACAGGAAATAAAGAAATGATCAAAATGTATGTCAGAAGTGACTCTGTAACTTGCTCTTTAATGTAGTCGCTAAAGTGAGTGAAGAAATGACATAAAAAAGCAAAACAGAAGATTTCAAAGGATGGCTCAGGAAGGTAAATAAAGTATTATAATGAAGTATGCAAAGACCAAGTCTTAGAAAACCAAAAGGGAAGGACATACTCGGCATTTCTCAAGCTAAAAGAATTGAAGAAAAAACTCAAGCCTCGAGTTGCAATATTGAATGAAGGATTCTATGGGCAAAATATTGAGTGACACAGGAAGTGTCCAAAGAAGGTGGAAGGAATCCACAGGGTCAGTGCACCAAAAAGAACTGGCGGATGTTCATTCATTTCAAGACATGATGGTACTGAAGGAAGAAATCCAAGCAGCACTGAAGACATTGGCAAAAAAAACAAGGCTCTAGGGTTTGAAGGAATACCAATTCTGATGTTTCAACAAATGGATGCAAGTTTGGAAGTGCTCACCAATTTCTGCCAAGAAATTTGGAAAACAGCTGCCTAGCCAATCAGTCAGAAGATATTCGAATCTGTACTCATTCCATAAAAGGTGATCCTACAGAATACAGAAAATATTGAACAATATCATTAATATCAATGTAAAAACAGTTGCAGCAATACATCAGTAAGGAGCTGCCAGAGATTTAAGCTGGATTCAGAATTGGACGTGATGTCAGGTGGCCCTTCACTGAAAGCAGAGGATAATAGAAAGATGTTTATCTTTGACCATGCAAAGGCATTCAACCGTGTGGATCATAATAAACTATGGATAACATTCTGAAGAATAGGAATCCCAGAACAATTAATTATGCTCATAAGGAACCTGTACATTGACCAAGAGGCAGTCATTCCAATAGAACAAGAGGATACTGCATGGTCTAAAATCAGGAAAGGTATGAGTCATGGTTGTATCCTTTCACCATAATTATTCAATCTCTGTGCTGAACAAATAATCTGAGATGCTAGACTTTATGAAGAAAAACATGGCATCAATTTTAGAGGAAGATTCATTAACAACCTGAGACATGCAGATGACACAACCTTGCTTGCTGAAAGTGAAGAGGGCTTGAAGTACTTACTGATGAAGATGAAAGTCTACAGCCTTCAGTGTAGAATACACCTCAACATAAAGAAAACAAAAACCCTCACAACTGGACCAATAAGCAACATCATGAGAAAGGGAGGAAATACTGAAGTTGCCAAGGATTTCATTTTACTTGGATCCACCGTCAATGCTCATGGAAGCAACAGTCAAGAAATCAAGCAATGTACTACATTGGGCAAATCTGCTGCAAAAGACCTCTTTAAAGGGGTAAAGAGCAAAGGTAACATTTTGAAGATTCTGGTGCCTAATCCAAGCCACGGTATTTTCAATTACCTCATATGCATATGAAAGCTGGAAAATGAATAAGGATTACTGAAGTATGGGTGCATTTGAATTATGGTGTTAGTGAAGAACAGTAAATATATCTGGACTGCCAGAAGAACAAACAAATCTGTCTTAGAAGTTTAGCCATAATGCTCATTAGAAGTAAGGATGGCAAGACTTCATCTCTTTGACTTTGGTTATGTTATCAGAAGGGACCAGTCCCTGGAGAAGGATATCATTCTTGGTAAATTGGAGGGTCAGTGAAAAAAAGGAAGACCCTCACTGAGTGGCTGCAATAATGTGCTAAAGCATAGTAATGATTGCGAGGATGGTGCAGGACTGGGTAGTGCTACGTTCTATTGCACATAGTGTCCTATGTGTTGGAACTGACTCAATGTCACCTAACAACACAACATATTATTGGTGGATTTCAAAATATAGTAAGTAATAATACTATTTAGCACTCATCATAGGCCTGAGGGTGGGTATTTTTCCATTCATCTTGCTCAACATTTTCTTTCATAGAAATTATATCCTTTCTCTCTTCTTGGAAAAAATTCAGTTATTTCTTTGAATATTTCATCCTATGCATTCCCCCAAACTCTCTTTCCGGGATTTCTATTATCTTTAAGGTTAGTAGCATCAATATTTTTCCCCTTCATATTTTATGTCTCTTTCACCTATATCTGATGGCATTATGTTTCTGGAAGATCTCAAGATGCTTATTTCCAGGTCACATATTATTCTTCAGCTGTACCTGGACTGAAATTTGTCAGGGGAGGGGTCCACTAAATTTGTTTCAACAGTCATATATTTTTTATTTCCCACATCTCTAAGCAATGATATTTTCCCCCCATAAAAATCCATTATAGTTTCAAAAGTGTAGTATGTTCTCTTTTTCCTTTGAGGATATTAATCATACTCCTTATAAAATTTTCATTTGTTTTTCTATTATTTCCAGCTTTTAGTTCTCAGCTTGAGGCTTCTTTTTTTATGGTGTCGATTTTCCTCAAATTTGGTGATTCTAGATTATTTGCTTAAATTTGTATTTCCTTTTCTACCTTGTAGGAGGTCTAATGGCTTAGTGCCTAAGGCATTTGATTGCTAACCAGAAGGCTGGTGGTTCTAACTCACCAGCCACTCCTCGGAAGGAAGATTGGGCAATCTACTTCTGTACTGATACCACCTCAGAAACCCAAGGAGGGGTCACTATGAGTCGGATCTGACTCGATGGCAGTGAGTGTGGTTTTT
>NW_006921594.1:17089999-17091727 GCF_000298275.1 Orycteropus afer afer | reverse complement strand
AGATTATGGGGTTTATTAGGGAAGCAACAGGCTACAATTCAAATTCAGGAACGTGTTCAGGATACAGTTCTTTGGCAAGTCAGTTTCCCCTCTGCTGTTTCCTTAGACATGCCTCTCTGGCCCTTGGCCTCTTAACCTGGCCTCTGCCTCTGTGGGCCAGGTAAGCCTGTTGCTCTGTCTCTTGCCTCTTGGTTCCACTGTTGTCTTCTCTCAATTGTTCGTTTCTCTCAGCTGGGCATCTCTCTCTTAGGTGGGTGTCTGTCTCTTAACCAGGCATCTCTCTCTCAGCAGCGCCTCTCTCTCAGCCAGCAGTCAGATTCCCTCTGCCTCTAGGAGGGCTTATTTTGAGCCTGGCAGAATAGCAAAACCAACCAATCCCAACATCAAAGTTCTACACACCTGAGAGAGAGTGTGAACTTTCCCAGAAGATTACTTCATGCTGCTCCAACAGAAATACCCCAGGTGGATGACTTTAACAATCAGGAGTTTAAATTGCATGTTCCCACCCAATAATCTGGTGGGAATTACAAAGACTATGGCTACAAAAGCCATACCACATAATTTACTACACTGCAGGCTCATAGTGTTTCCTTGGCTGTAATCTGTATAGAAACAGATCACCAGGTCTTTCTTTCAAATTGATGTTGGGTGGGTTGAACCTTTAACCTTTTAGTTATCTGCCCAGCGGTTGTGGCTTGCACCACCAGGGCTCCTTAATCTATCTTAGTGTCATTGTGAAAGTGTAGATGTGCTCTTGGATGGAACTTCCATGCATGTTCTTCATTCCCCTTGATGTCCTACCTTTCCATCCCAAGTGTCCACATTCATTGCTGTTTTGGGAAGTGGAAATCCTTGCTTGGAAGTGGATGTAGAGAGGGACTCATCATGCACTTAACAACCCTACCCTCATTCCTGTGTCCTGCATCTATGATCTGAAACAGCAGAATCATCTTCTATAGTGCTTTCTTCAACATGCATTTTGGGTTATAGTTTTTTCCTTTCATCAAAACCCACCTTCTTCTAATTTTATTTCTTTTTCAATCTTTCATAAGTCCTGACCCAACTAAGGTATATGTTCTTATTTTGCTATGCCGTTGTAGATTCATTTGGACATTACCTATAATTTTCAAGGATTTGGAACAGGTAGGGGACACTGGAACATGCTTTCTTGATTCAATCTTCTAATACTCATTACATTTGTGGAATTTCTGCTTAGCATGAATACTTTCGTGAAACAATGAAACATATTTTTTAAAAGGTATTTAAACAGGAAAAAATACAGTGTTTGCATTTGGGATGAAAGACAAATACATAAATTCAATATTATAGAAACATGTTTTTCTACAAAGCATTCTCCCTCCAATAGACATCTTCAATTAGGTGAGATGTGCTAGTTGCTAATTAAATGATGTGTCTGTAAGGTTAAGCCAAAGTTCAGAAAGATTCACATAAATTATCAGTGTATCTATTAAAGTTTCTCTCTTGCTGAAGTAACAGATGTGTCTTCTTTAGGCAAAAGAGAAAAAAAAAAAAACACTTTAAAATCTCACTTTAAAAAATACCAGTATTGTATTTGAGACAGCTTAATGATGTGAAAGGCTAATAACTCTTGCATCCTTGTGATCTAAGATAAAATATTTTGGCTTAAATGGTAGGAAAAAGGGATATTTGGGACAATAGTTCCTAAAAATAGTCATAATGACATGGTGGCTTTCTTTCTCTTTTTTT
>NW_006921594.1:17077394-17089219 GCF_000298275.1 Orycteropus afer afer | reverse complement strand
CCCTTGTCAGCTCTACTATATACCTAGAAATTCTTACAGAACATACTAATACACTTGTAGAAATATTGTCTGTCAACTCTATACATGGTCTTGGGCACACTCCTCCTTCATAGACATACCTAATAGTTTAACCTGTCCACCCATCTATCCACACATATGTCAATGTTTGCCATCACTGACAATGCAGTATTGTATGTGCAAAAGGGTTCATCTTTGCTGTCTGTACCTCCCATGCACCTTTCTATGTCTTCCTCTTCCTCAATGCAACCATGTTCATCACTCACATTTGGGACATTGCGTAGTGACTTTCTTATCATTCTCTCTCTCTTTTTTTTAATTATTCAGGTGAGTGTTTTGAAAACATTAGAGAATATACATATTCCTTTTATCTTCAATTTTTATAGATGAAAAACAAAAAAAGCTAAAAGAGATGAAAGTATTATATCTGTATTTATCATTTAAATAATTTTAACTTATAATTAAATTATGATTTTCCAAAATTGACCTTAAAAGGTGCAGAATTCAATAAATGCAACTGCTCACTCTTGAATGGAGTATGGATTTAATAACTATGCTTTCTATCTAATTTAGTAGGTGAGCTTATAATGATAAATTGTCCATGTGGGTGTGATGGTTGAGAAGAAGGAGACAAATATTTAGTAAACTTGACAGAGAAAACAGAAGCAATAAAAAATTTCTCTAGCAGAATTCCTAATCAGTTTTTGTCAGCTCTTACCATAGGTAAAAATACTTCACTTAATGTGATTTTGTGACTGAATTTTTAAAAAGTCATTATTAAAAGTCATTATAACAGCATTCTTTCTTAGACTATTAAAGCATCATTCAGGGCTGAGTGAGTGGGTGGAGGACACACACACTCATTAAAACACTATGCACTAAACCAGCACTTTTGCCATGACCAGAAGCACAGAAAATGCTAGATCTTCTCATTATCCTATTGTAACTTTACAACATAATGCCAACTTTATAGCTAGTATCAGATGAGCAAATGAGTGATATAATTCTGGGTAACATGGTCTGAGATCTTAGGAGCAGAAGCTGCAAATAAACCTAAGGTATGGCTGCTAGAATAATGGAACAGTTTTTAGAATTCAGAAGAATTAATTGTGAACCAATTAAGTGGCACAAGTGCTTCTGTCAAGCACATTAGTATATGTTATTGGAACAGAAACATGATGACAATGCCATAGCCTGAAAGTACTAGCTCCTTAACTGTGACCAAACCCTCCATAAAATCCCCCATCATCAGAAATGTCCAAAGAGCTTAAGTGAAGCCACCTGAGTCATTTAGTGCATGGTGTTTACTCTGAGGTTGTGGTAGCTAAATTTGTATGTCAACTTGGCTGGGCCTGGTTGAGTGGCTGGGCAGCTGGTGGTAGTTACTCCCCATGATGAGACTGGCAATCAACTCCATGGTGCGATCTACCACAAGCAGCTGAGTAGCTGCCTTTGGGATATGGTCTGCTTCCTGTATATCAGGAGAAGCCTTGGGGATAGTCTCTACGTTATGGCATGCTTAGACCCTGTGTCATTGTTCAGCAGCCTGCCATATTCCGCCGACCTTGGCACTTACAATGGACTTAATTAATGGCCTCCTGTGTGGTTTGGTAACATTGGGACTATGCCTTTTTACTTGTCAACCTTGGGCTTGTCAGCCTCAGCAGCCAGCAGCTGTCTAAGTGAAAAAATGCTTATAGCTCCAGTGGGCCAGAAGTAGGAGGCAGAGCTGGACCCCAAGGTTGTGGAGCTTTCACCCAGCCCCTAGAGCCTGGCATTTTGAACTTGGACTTAAAATCTCCAGCTGTAAGAGAATAAACTCCTGTTTGTTAAGGCCATTCCATTTGTGGTATGTTCTTGTCAGAGTGGCACTAGGTAACCAGAATAGAATATGGCACCAAGAGAGTGGGGTGCTTCTCTGACACATACCTAAAATGTGGAAACAGGAGTGGAGTGTGTCCTTGACCCGAGACCCCAGCAGAGAGACCCCGGCATGTGGCATGAGAGATGGCAGGAGCAGAGCCAAGAGACTGGCAGAGAGATATCAGTAGAGAGACCAGCATGAAAGATGGCAGTAGCAGAGCCCAGAGACCGGCATTAAACAGCAACAGGCTACTAGCCCACGGAGGAGAAAGCCGGGTGCCACTGGGTAAACAGTTTCCTGGAGGAGTGGGTTGCCTTTGGGCATTAATTGGTGAAGAGACTGGAATAAAATGGAGTAGCAGGTTGGCCAGCCCAAGGAGCAAGAAAGCTAAGTGTCCTTTGGGATTTCCAGCAGAGTTGGTTGCCCGCGGGCATTGATTGGCAGAAGCAGAGAGACTAAGGAAATGGGAAGCAGAGCTGCCTAAGACTGAAAGGGTAGGACCATGGCCTTTAGGGGTGGAACCATCATAGCCCCCTAGGTTTCAAAGAGACCTTCACCAAACTGGTTCTGGAATGTGGGGCTGCTCGTTCATGTGAGCTAGTGGGATGGTGCCATAGCTGTTGTCCAAGAGAGGGAGCAGGAATGGGGCCCGCCAGGCCAAGGGAGTGAGGTCACCATTTAGAGGAACTAGGGAACTGGAGCCACCTAATGAGAGAGATCTTATCAGATGCCACCCAATGAAGATCTGTACAGGTGCCAAATTGACAAGGGGTGGAATTGCGGTAGTTGAATTTGTATGTCAACTTGGCTGGGCCTGCTTGAGTCGCTGGGCAGCTGGTGGTAGCTATTCCCCATGATGTGACTGGCAATCAACTCCATGGTGGGATCTACCACAAGCAGCTGATAGCTGCCTTTGGGATGTGGTCTGCTTCCTGTATATAAGGAGAAGCTTTGGGGATAGTCTCTAGCTTATGGCATGCTTGGACCCTGCATGTGGCCACGTCGTTGTTCAGCAGCCTGCCATGCTCTGTCAAATGTAGGACTTACCATGGACTTAATTAATGGCCTGCTGTGTGGTTTGGTAACACTGAGACTATGCCATTTTTACTTGTTGACCTTGGGCTTGTTAGCCTCAGCAGCCAGTAGCTGCCTGAGTGAAGAGATAGATGCCTCTAGCTTCAATGGGTGAGGAGCAAGAGGCAGAGCTGAAGTCCAAGGTTGAGGGGCTTTCACACAGCCCCTAGAGCCTGGCACTTTGAATTTGGACTTAAAGCCTCCAAACTGTGAGAAAATAAATTCCTCTTTATCAAGGCCATCCCATTTGTGGAATTTGTCAGAGTGGCACTAGGGAACCAGAACAGAGGTTCTGCTGGGTTTGTATTGAGTTTAGCTCCTTTTCCAGGCATAAACACTTTAAATTCTTTTTTGTTTTAGAAGATGATTGATTGAGTCATAGCTACAAATTTTCTTGTTTCACAGTGCTCTGTGAAAGGTGAATGTCTGATCTGTTGGATTTTTTTTTTTTCTAATTATATCTCTGGACTACTACATTAATTTCCTAATGCATGTATGGTTGCTTTTAATATCAAATAAATTCCTTCATAGGCTTAACTCATGAACAGTTTTCCATGTTTTTATACCAAATCTCCACTAGTGTTATTAACAGAGAACTGAATGGATCCTTAGTATTTGCAGTAAAGCTTTTATTTTACTCTTTTACAGAAAGGATTTGATGATATAAACTGAAAAATGAGAACTCTTAGAGAATAGCTGGATGTAAAGGTCATAACAAAAAACAAAAGCAAACTCACTGCCACCGAGTCGGATCAGACTCATAGCGACCCCTCCTTGGGTTTCAGAGGAGCTATCACTGTGGAACAGATTGCCCAATCTTTCTTCCAAGGAGTTGTTGGGGGGTTTGAACTGCCTGCCTTCTGGTTAGCAGTCAAATGCCTTAGGCACTATGCCACCAGAGCTCCTATGAAGGTCATAGGTAAAAATAAATGTTTTCTCCCCCCAAAAATGATACAATTAAGTCCATTAAAGACTTTGAGTTTTATTGAAGAGAGAGAGAGAGAGAGAGACTGGAATTTATGTAACAGAAAGTACTACTGGAGATTAATCTTGTGTTTTCTATCTCTGCTTTAGTGGGACAGAGGCTGGGTATCAGTGGCGTACTGTTTGAATTCCCAGAGGATGTGGATCTCACTGAAGAAGACGGTGCATCACTGATGTATATGGATAGTATAAGTTTAGCGAAATCAAGCAGTGGGAGTGAATAAGCCTCTTGTGCTTCAAAATTGAGTGTTCCTCCATAATTGGGAAGGGAAGTCAGATTGGGGGTTGGAAAGATAGAACTGATAAGATTGTGATGGGTCCTCTAACTCTGGAAGGTAGGTAAACAGACTTGTGCACCATCAAAGTTCTAGACTCCTTTAGCCCTCTTTGGTCTGTGAGAAGAGTGTAATGAGCCTTTGTGTATTCTAAGGATTATAAAGGAAAGCAGCTAACTCCTGTGATGATCCTGGAACTACAAGGAGGAGCAGTGATTGCTGGTCCTAAAGGAGATACCTGAGCCACACTGAATATGGAGCCTCAAGGGTGACAGGAATTTTTGTGGAGAAAGTCTTTGTGGACTGAAGGGCCTAAGCAATGGTGCAAGGGCTGGAGTGTCAATGTTGGGCCCTGAGGGGCTGGAGTTACTCAGAGCATCAACTTCTCTCACAGGCTTATCCTAGCCTCTGCCAGAGCCTGGGCATGAGATGTCCTTGAGGCAGGGAAGAGCACAGCTGGGTAGAGCAGAAATCCAGTATTCAAAAAGCCTGATGTGGCAGCAAAGCATCAAAGCAATGGGGTGGCCCTGACAAATGGTCAGATGTCCCTTTTCAGGAGAAAAGTTGGGGTGGCAATGGGGGCAAAAGAGGAATAGCATTCTAACTACATGTAATTATTGAGGAGTAAAAAAAAGCCAGGAAACTCCTGATGACCTGGAAATTTCTAGATTTTCCTTCTAACTCACACTCCCTTATGACTTTTGATTCTGAATTTATTCTTTTTTTAGCTTAAACTTCCAAAAGTGCTGCTCAGTTAGTAGGAGATATCTTAGAGACACAGGACCAGAAGAGGGAATAAAGAAAGACAGCCAGAAAACACCATCAAATCATTCTTACTGTTCAGGTCTCCTATACTTCAGCCTCAGCCTCAAATTCTTCTTTTATAAATCTCTCAAAGATTAATTCTTACCCCTTAAACAACTTCTATAGTTTTCGCTGAATTTCAAGCAGTAGCATCTACAAATCTCAGATACTAGAAAGAGAACTGAAAGTCTCAACATAATAGCAGAAAGATTTTAGATTCTATAAACATGGAAAAGCAAAACAAAGCAGGCTTTCTTTCAATATAAGTTGAATAAACTAAATTGAGATGTAAGTGATTCAACTGAAGTTCAAATGTCTTGCAATCACAAATATTTAAAATGCATGAAAACAGTTGATTCCTTAGCAAAGAATAAATGTTCTTTATTAGTCTAAGTGTATCCCTTTTAGCTTCTCCGTAAGAATCATGTGTGTGACATAAGTATGCTTTTGTTATTTAGCAATATGCATTTAAAACATGTCCAGTGGGATAAATGTAAGTGCTATACACAGCATGGGAGATAACAATTACTTACCCTGTAGGCTGGCTCTCAAATTCTTCTGACCACTGCTCTTGAATATCCTCAGTAGAAAGATCTACATCCCGGGTGGTGGCAAAATTGAACTCGCTGCCTTCATTTCCATGGAAATAAATGGAGTTTCCATCTGACTGACAGCTATGCTGTAGATAAAAAGAGAGCATGGGGTGCCTGTTGAATTGGCTTTGTAGTCATATCTGTCTTACTCATGTATAATTAGAGTTTTCAGAAAAGCCATTATATTATTCCCTTTAAGATGGGCTCTCAAATCAAAAGAGCTAGTTACCTCTTTTTTTTTTTTTTGCCTTATTTAAATCAATTACAATTTCTTTGAAACTTATTAAGTTATAACAAAAAGGAGCCAAGAGGGCATTTGAACTTTGCCATCTCAAAGGATGAAAGTATTTAACAAGAATATTTTATTTGGAACAATTTCCCATCTTTACCACAGTCCTTGTTGTGGGAATTAAATGTGGTAATGACTTGACATATATTTTCAATACTGTGGTTATGGGCCAAATCATGCTGACCTTTTCAATATTCCACATATTTCTGCCTTGCCATTCAAGCCCTTCACAATTTGTCTGTAAATGGGATATGAGTAAAATAGCCAGCTAATCAAAACATGAAATACAGAAAAGGTCAAAGTAATCCTACACATGGTTGCATAGTTTCAGCTGCTTTTGAGCAAAAAATTCTGACCAGAACTAAGTAATGTATGATATTCCAGTGAAAAACTGGGAAATCATGAATGTTGTTATTCTCCAAAAGAACACTAAGGTTAAAAAGAATTGAAGAAAATAATTTCTTGTGACAGTTTCTTTAACTTATGTTTTTCAGCTTAAAATTTCTGAATTTTAGATAATAAGGCAAGATCAAACTCTGGAGCTGAGTAAACTGAGTATTCACTTTAAAAAAATTACTACGAGCTTGCATTAATTATTTTGTATAATAAATAATATATAGAGAAATGCTAATAAATGAAAGATAGAACATTCTTCTAAGTTTTATGTATCCTTAAAATGTAATATGAATAATGAAAAATAATTGGACAGAAAGAATCATCTAGGCTCAGTGATTATAAGGTCTATAGGGCAGTGATCATGTCCATTTTGTTCCCTGTTGCATTCCAGGTCTTAACACAGTGCCTAGCATATTGTAGGTATTCAAGAGTTTTTGCTGATAGTTGAATGAATGGTTGAATGATATGGGTACATTATTTCAAGTAATCAGTCTTTTATCAAGAACTCACTATGTGCAAGGCATCATGCAAGGTACTGGAGGAAAAGTGTTTTTATTGAAGTATAATAATTCATGATCTTTGCTCTTAAAAAAAAAAAAAAAAAAAAAACAGTCAAACTGAGATATGTTAAACATAGGTCCCAATACAAAACAGCATATGGTAAAGTGCCAGTAAGTGAGATAGGGTGGGAATCACTATGTCCATGGAAGATCTAGATAGATAAGTTCTTTATAGATGAGCAATTCTTCAAGTGGTTTTAAAGGATGGATAGAAATCCAAGTTGGATGACAAGCCTGAATGAATTACAAAGGCAAGAAAGGACACGGCACTCCTGTAGGGAACGAGTAGGTCTGATTTTGAGAATATGGTAGAACTCATCTGTAAAGGACCTTAAATGGTAGTCTCAAGAATGTGGCTGCTATTTTGTCAGCACTGGTTCTCTAAAACCAGGGAGAGATGTGTGCAAGGAAATGTTTTTTAACAGTTAAATTGGTTATAGCTGGTAAAATCAAAAGGGAAAGAATGAGAAACCTACCAGATTGAAAGAATAAGTGAAGCTTTCAGAAGTTCAAGAGAGAAGGAACATGGGATTTGGGGGG
The DNA here is from genome assembly GCF_000298275.1 of Orycteropus afer afer. Taxonomy (NCBI): domain Eukaryota; kingdom Metazoa; phylum Chordata; class Mammalia; order Tubulidentata; family Orycteropodidae; genus Orycteropus; species Orycteropus afer. The sequence goes on along the minus strand of NW_006921594.1, from coordinate 17,081,822 downwards.
AATAATTTTATAGCACTAAGACATAAGGCTTATCCACCAGGTCCTGTCATCATTTTAGATAATACTGTAGTAAAGTGGCATGCATCAACTGACTGAGAATCTTCTTAACACTGCAGTAAATATAGATCACTATATGGCACTAAACTGACCTCATTATGTTTGGTCCTTAACCCACACATATTGATCGAAAGCTAGGATTCAGTTTATTTAACAATAAATAGAAATTGTCAAGTGATGACAAATCCAAGGATTCTCTACTACTATGTATGTAGCATAGTGCCTAAGGCATTAGACTGCTAACCAGAAGGCTGCAGGTTCAAACCCACCAGCCACTCCTCAGAAGGAAGGTTGAGTGATCTACTTTTGTAGAGATACTGCCTTGGAAACCCAAGGAGGGGTCGCTATGAGTTGGGTCCGACTCGACGGCATAACAACAACAACATCTATCCTGTAAAGACAAGACATGTTAACTAGAGTAACAAAGATGACTTTCCTAATAACAAATCCACTCTAAATAAAAGCTTTCACAATTATCTTGATATCCTAGAATTCTCATCAAATGTACGTTATGTTTACCTGGACTTAAGTAAATGCAAGGACACATTAAGCCACTGTCCAAGGAAACAGTACACGAAATAGCTATACATGTGAAAAGAGGGCAATTTAAATGATAATTTTAATGATATATTTGAATAATAAAGAGAATGAATCACTTAACATAAAATCTTGGCCATATCTGGCCAAATATCAATTTAATTATTTCAATTTTGGCTCCACTTACATAATAATGGTCGCTATTTTAAGACTCAGGAGTGCTGGTGGCATAGTGCCTAAGGCATTTGACTGCTAGTCAGAAGGCTGGAGGTTCAAACCTACCAGCCACTCTTCAGAAGGAAGGTTGGGCAATCTACTTCCATAGTGACTGCCTCAGAAACCCAAGGAGGGCTCGCTATGAGTTGGATTTGACTCGAGGGCAGTGAGTTCGGTTTTTGTTTGATTTTAAGACTCTGTGTTATACATAATTGTATTTTGCTTTCAAATATTTATACTATGATACATTTTAGATATGTTTTAATTTGGCTGAAATAAAATTTATCTACAAAATCTAATCATTAGAAAACTAGATAGAATACTGTTAGACTGTGCTCACAAAATTAGAATGAATTGGTGTACCAGGAAAGTGAAAGGATATTCTGAAACAATATGAAAAAATTAATATTCACTTTGAGTATTAACCAATATTCATACTGGTAGGATCTGAAAACTAGTAGGGTCTGTCTTTATGAAGTATCCATGAAGGACAGAATAGTGTAGTTTTCTGCATGTTTTTATTATAAGCTGTTCTTTACCAGTTTAAAGAAAAAGAATAATATTCAATACCAAAGCCAAATTCAAACAAGGCAGAGGACAATAACAGTCAATGTTAGCCTTTATACTGAAAATACTTTCATCTTGTCTTTCAACTTCAAAGGTAAGTCACAGTTATCTTTACTTAGCTCTAGTCTCCCTTCTCAAATGAGTCCAGTACCTCCTGAGTGTGCAGAGTATGAAATGGTACTCTCTGGGTACTTTCTTCTCTGTGTTGTGTTGTTGTTGTCATGTGCCGTTGAGTCAGACCTGACTCATAGCGACCCCTCCTTGGGTTTCCAAGGTGGTATCACTACGGAAGTAGATTGCCCAACCTTCCTTCCGAGGTGGCTGGTGGGTTTGAATTGCTAGAAGATGGCTTCTTCTCTGTAGTCTCAGCAAAGTGACACATTATCAGAGAAAAATGAACAACCCAAAGTAAACAGCCACAGCTCTGGGGTAGGTGATTCAGCCTTCCTTCTCTTAGCAAGATAGGGCTATACTTTTCTAGAGATGCACACCCCCCCACACACACACTTATGGTTGATTTGCTGTGCTCCACCATGTTACCATGCTAAGGAGTTCAAGATATCATCTCTGCCTCAGACATTCTAAATAGATCCCAAGGTTTTTGTTTGGAGTGAGAGTAAGATGATCTCTTAGAAACAATCCAGTGCAATAATTCTCTATAAGACAGAGAACAGTCTGAATGAATATGGTAAATAATTGAGATATTTGAGCAAGAATGGGCTGATCAAATCCCTCTTTCTAAGTAGTTTATTATGTATAGGCCTTGTATTTAGAAGTCCTGATCTAGGTGAAATGAGCAGCAATCATTGCCATTCTCATTACCAGCAAAGTGGCATATTACCAGAGAAAAATAAACAAACCCAAAGTAAACAGCCACAATTCTGGGGTAGGTGGTTCAGCCTTCCTTCTTTTCGCAAGGTGAGGTTATTCTTTTCTAGAGGTGCATAGACCCCACACACACCTATGGTTGATCTGTTGTGCTCCACCATGCTAAGTCAATTCTGACTCATGGCAATCCTCTATGTGTGAGAGTAACTGCACCCCATAGGGTTTTCAACGGCTAAGTTTTCAGAGGTAGATGGTTAGGCCTTTCTTCTGAGATGCCTTTGGGTGGACTGAAATTGCTAACCTTTCAGTTAGCAGCTGAGCACTTAACAATCAGTGCCACCCAGAAACTGTGATCTGGGTAGAGGGCCAGTTTAGGGTTCTCATTCTGAGGATCTCTAAATTAACTCCAAGGTAAGTTAGGCTTTCATGCTAATTCTATTTTAGGTTTGATCACAGTGAGCTAAATGCCTTGGAATTGTCCTGGTTTCCCAGACACTCCTCAAACTAAGAAATTATGCTGGATGCATGTGGACTGAAAAAGTCTTCATGTTTTCTATCTACATCTCTGCCTTTGAATAGGAATCCCATGGCCTGCTTGGTTGGGGCTTGCTTGAACTTTCCCCTAGAATCTAACTCAATTAACTCAGCATTTACAAGAATTGGAGAAATTATGGTTGGACAAGAACAAAATACCGGAAACTAAAAAGAATCAAGATGATAAGGAATGAATACTGATTTACTATCCATTCTCAAGCTATTTGGGGATTGGAATCAGAAGCCATATTCAACTACATTTCCTTTGCTTAGCATAGTGCCTAAGGCACTTGACTGCTAACCAGAAGGCTGGTGGTTCAAACCCACCAGCCACTCCTCGGAAGGAAAGTTGTGCAATCTACTTCTGTGGTGATACCGCCTTGGAAACCCAAGGAGGGGTTGCTATGAGTCAGGTCTGACTCAATGGCACATAACAACAACAATGGCTACATGGTCTTACACAAGTCATTTAACTCCTCTGGGCCTCAGTTTCTCAGGCCGTGGGTCTATAACAACTATGGCCCTGATTAGATTTATTCCTAGGTATTTTTTTCTGTTTGGGAGCTATTGTAAATAGTATTGCATTCTTGGTTTCCTTTTTGGAGATTTCCTTGTTAGTGTAGAGGAATTCAATTCATTTTTGTTTGCTGATCTTATACCTTGCCACTTCACAAAAATAGAATTTCACATCCTGCTTCCATATCTGTCTTAGTCTGGAAGCTCCACTGAAACCCATTTACCATGGATGACCCTGCTGCTTTTGAAATCCAATGGCATAGCTTCCAGCATCCTAACAGTACCCAAGCTACCACAGTATAGCAAATTGACAGACAAGTGGTGGATGAAAGAGAAATAAAGGGTATCCAAATTGGTGAAGCAGTAGTAAAACTATCCTTATTTGGAGATGACATGATCCTATACCAGAAAATCCCAGAGATTCTATAAGAAAGCTACTGGAACTAATAGAAGGATTCAGTAAAGTGATAGAATTTTGGATGACCAACGAATTACTCATTGCAAATATCTTCTTTAACAACATGAACAGTGACTATACATGTGGAGTACACCAGATGGAATACACAGGAATCAAATTGACTACAACTATGGAGAGAGATGATAGAGAAGTTCAAAAACATCAATCAGAACAAGGCAAAGGGCCAAATGTGGAAAAGACCATGACCTATTGTGATGCAAGTTTAAGCTGAAGTGGAAAAAAAATTAAAACAAATCCACAACAGCCAAAACACAACCTTGAGCATATCACACCTGAATTTAGAGACCATATGAAGAAAAGATTTGAAAAACTGAACACTAATGACCAAAGATCAGATGAGTTGTGAGATGACATCAAGGACATCATACACAAATAAAGCAAAAGATCATTAAAAGGGTATGAAAGAAACACATTGAAAAAATAATACATTATGACCAAATGGGTTTCATACCAGGTATGCAAGGATGATTCAACATTAGAAAAACAATCAATGTAATCCATCACATAAGTAAAATAAAGAAAAAGAACCACATGATCATATCAATCACTGCAGAAAAGGCATTTGATAAAATCTGACACCCATTCCTGATAAAAACTCTGCAAAATAGAAATAGAAGGGAAATTCCTCAACATAATAAAGGGCATATATGCAAAACCAACAGCCAACATTATTCTCAATGGAGAGAGACTGAAAC
>NW_006921594.1:17073304-17076289 GCF_000298275.1 Orycteropus afer afer | reverse complement strand
AGACTAACAATCCAATGGAAAAATGGGCAAAAGCCATGAATAGACACTTCACCAAAGAGGATATGCATAGAAGCAGCCAACAAACGCATGAAGAAATGTTCATGATGATTAGCCATTGTTGTTATGTGCCGTCGAGTTGGACTTGACTTATAGCGACGCCTCCTTGGGTTGCCGAGGCAGTATCATTACGAAGGTAGATTGCCCAACCTTCCTTCCAAGGAGTGGCTGGTGGGTTCGAACTGCCCGCCTTCTGGTTAGCAGTCCAGTGCCTTAGGCACTATGATACCAGAGCTCCTGATTAGCCATTAGAGAGATGCAAATCAAAACAACCATGAGATACTTGTCCCAGCACTAACAGCAAAGTCAACAAGATAGAAAATAATAAGTGCTGGTGAGGATGTGGAGAGATTGGGACTCTCATACACTGCTGGTGGGACTGTCAAATGATAACCACTGTGGAAAGCAGTATGGCAATTCCTTAAAAAGTTAGAATTAGAAATACCACTTGACTCAGCAATTCCATTACTAGGTATACATCCTACAGAAGTGAGAGCAAGGACAAGAACAGATATATGCACGTCTATGTTCATCACAGCACTATTTACAATAACAGAAAGATGTAAACAACCTAGGTGTCCATCAACAGAAGAATGGATACTCAAACTATGGTATTTACACACAATGGAATATTATGCAACCCTAAAGAATAACATAGAATCTGCAAAACACCACATAACATGGATGAACTTGGAGGACATGCTGAGTGAAATAAGTCAATCATAGAAGGACAAATATTGTATTGTTTTGTTATTGTAAAAAGTCATGGGAAGGTTTATATATAGAAGGAAATTTTCTTTGTTGTTTACCAAGGGTGGAATGGGAGGGGAGGGGATACTGCTAGATAGGTTGAGACAAGTATTGATTTGGGTGAGGGGAAGAGCAATGTACCAAATGCGAGTGATCAGTATGGTGGCATTGAGGAAGAGGAAGACATAGAGAGGTGCATGGGAGGTACAGACAACAAAGATGAACCCTTTTGCACATCCAGTACTGCTTTGTCAGTGATGGCAAACATTGATCTACAGGTGGATAGATGAGTGAACAGGCTGAATGATTAGGTATGTCTATGCAGGGAGGAATGTGCCCATGACCATGTATAGTATAGGCAGACAGTGTTTCTATAAGTGTATCTTTATGTTCTGTAAGAATTTCCAGGTATATAGTAAAGCTGACAAGGGACAAGGTTGTAGTCACTTCTTGGCCACAGCCAGAGGGAGCAAGCAGTTGGACCTGTGGGCTTGGGACCATGGTTGCAGGGGACATCAAGCTCAACTGACATAACATACTACACAAAACATTGTTCCATGTCCTACTTTGGCAAGTAGAAACTGGGATCTTAAAAGCTTGCAAGCAGCCATCTAGATGCAGCGATGGGTCTCTCCTTATCCAGAGCAAAGAAGAATGAAGAAAACCAAAGACACATGGAAACAGTTAGTCTAAGTGACTGGTACACCATGCAATCCTCAGCTTACACAACTATGAGACCAGAAGAACTAGATGGTGCCTGGCTACCACTGTCAACCACTCGGAGTGGGATCTATGTAGGAGATCCCGGGTTGAGTGGGAGAACAATATGGAACAAAATAATAAAAATTAAAAATTAAAAAAAAAAAAGAGACCAGGCTTGCTGGTCTGATGGAGACTGTCGGAACCCCTGGGACTATGGCCCATAGTAGTCCTTCAGGTCTGGAATTGAACCCATTCCTGTGGCTTCCAGACAAGCAAAAGAGGCATATGAGCTAAACATTTACATTAGGTAGATACACTCATTGTAGAGAACAATCATGGCATAATAGAAGGGCTGTGTAAGCACAGGGAGACAGCTCGGGGCAGGAGTGCATGGGAAGGAAAGACATAGGGAAGAGGTAACTATGAGGAGGAAGTGGGAGGGGAGCTTTTGCATTTTGGGAAATTGCATTTAATATCATGAGACAAAGTGTATGTGAGCTGCTGTATGGAGAATGAATTTGCTCTTTAAACTTTCACCCAAATCACAATAAAAATTAAAAAGAAGAGAAAAGAAAAGAATATTGGAAATTCTTTGGACTGCTAGAAGAATGAACAAATCCTTCTAGGAAGAAGTAGAACAAGCATGCTCCTTAGAAGCAAGAATGGCCAAACATCATCTCACATACTTTTGTCATATTATCAGAAGGCACCAGTGGCTGGAGAAGGATATCATCCTTGGTAAAGTAGATGGTCAGTGAAAAAGGGGTAGGCTCTCAATGGGAGGGACTGACACAGTGGCTGTAACAATGGGATCGAGCATCGCAACAACTCTGCTGATGGTGCAGGACCAACAGTATTCTGTTCTGTTGTGCAATGGCTTGCTATAAATCCAAACTTACTCCATGGCATCAAACAACAGTAAGAATTTAAGAATGTACCAGAAGTACATTTGCCTGTGCAAGGAAAATGCATTACCTTGCACAGGTAAATGTAAAGCTAAACTCAACTTTCTGACTCAACAGGAACATATGACTCTTAAAGAAATGATTCATAGACATTTCATAATAAACATTCTCTTTCTTGCTTTACTGCTCTGGCCAGGACTTCCAGTACAATATTGAATAAGGGTGGTAATAATGGACATCCTTGTTTTCGTTCTCCAGGGGAATGCTTTCAATCTCTCTCCACTGAGAATATTATTGCCTGTTGTTTTTTTTTCATATGTAATCTTAATTATGTTGAGGAATTCCCCTTCTATTCCTATTTTGCTGAGAGCTTTTATCATGAAAGAGAGTTGGATTTTATTAAATACCCTTTTCTGCCTTGACAGAGATGATCATGTGATTCTTTCTTTGTTTTATTTATGTGATTTTCTAACGTTGAATTCTTCTTGCATACTTGCATATATATATTATATATATACATATAATATATATATATTATATATATAATATATATATATATATAATATATATA
>NW_006921594.1:17060581-17073204 GCF_000298275.1 Orycteropus afer afer | reverse complement strand
TATATATATAATATATATATATAATATATATATATTATATATATATATATATAATGTGTGTTGAATTCTGTTAGGAGCTCTGGTGGCAGAGTGGTTAAAGCATCTGACTGAAAGGTGGGAGGGTCAAACCAACCAGCTGCTCCATGGGAGAAAGAATGTCCGCTTCTATAAAGATTTACAGCCTTGTAAACCCTATATGGGGCAGTTCTACTCTGGTGTATAGGGTCACTATGACTTAGAATCAACTGGATGGCACTAGGTTTGGGTTGAATTCTGTTGGCCAGAATTTTGGTGTCATTATTCATGAGGGAAAGGAGCTTTAGTGCTATAGGGGTTAAGGCATTTGACTGCTAACCAAAAGGTTGGAGGTTCAAGCCCAGCAGTTCTGCAGAATAAAAATGAGGCAGTCTGTTTCCATAACGATTTATAGCCTTGGAAACCCAATGGAGGGTTGCTATGAGTCATAATTGACTCGATGGCAGTGTTTGTTTGTTTGTTTGTTTATTCATGAAGGATGTTGTTGTTGTTGTTATGTGCTGTTGACCCTCCTTGGGTTTCCGAGGCAGTATCACTACACAAGTAGATCATCCAAACCTCCTTCCTAGGAGTGGCTGGTGGGTTTGAACCACTAATCTTCTAGTTAGCAGTCAAGTGCCTTAGGCACTATGCCAATAGAGCTCCCTTCATGAAGGATATTGGTCTGTAATTTTCTTTTTTTGTGGTATTTTTGCCTGACTTTGGTTTTAGGGTTATGCTGGCTTCATAGAATGAATTAGCAAGTATTCTTTCCTTTATACTGGAAGAGTTTGAGTAGAAATGGTGTCAACTTTTCTGTGAATGTTTGGTGGAATTCTCCAGTGAAGCCATCTGGGCTGGGGCTTTCTTTGACGGTTGGGTGTTTTTTTATTTTTTAATGGCATTATTCAATTTCCTCTTTTGTTACGGATCTATTTATATTTTCTACCTATATTTGTGTTAGTTTAGGAAGGCAGTGTGTTTCTAGAAATGTATACATTTCTTGTCAGTTTTCAAATTTGTGGGAGTACAATTTTTCAAAATATTTTGTTATGATATTGTTTTCTCGGCTAGTTCTGTTGTAATGTCATCCATTTAATTTCTTATTCTGGTTATTTGTCTTCTCATTGTCTTCTTTGTCAAGTTGGCTAGTAGTTTACCAATTTTATTGATCCTCTCAAATGACCCACTTCTATTTTTATTGATTCTTTCTATTATTTTCTATATTTTATTTCATTTATTTCTGTTTTGATCTTAATAATTTCCTTTGTTCTGGTGGCCATGGACTCCTTTTGCTGTTTCTTTTCTATATTTTCAATTTGTCACAAAGTTATTGATTTTGGACTTTTCTTCTTTCTTGATACGTACATCTATTACTATAAATTTTCGTCTGAACTGTTTTTGCTGTGTCAAACTGTTTTTGCTGTGTCAAACTGTTTTTGCTGTATGTTGTGATTTCATTCTCATGTGATTCTAAGAATTTTTAAAATTTCATTTTTAATTTCTTCTATGACTAGTAGTTTTAAAGTAAGGTGCTATTCAGTTTCTACGTTTTGTTTCTCCCCTTTCTCTGTTACTGATTTCTAGTTTTATAGAGATAGGGTTAGGGAAGATACTTTGTGTTATGTCAACATTTGCCAACTTACTGAGGCTTGCTTTGTGGCCTAGAATATGGTCTATGCTGAAGAATGACTCATATGTGTTGAAAAAGAATGTGTACTGTGCTGCTGTTGTTGAAAAAACAAAGTGTGCTATGCTGCTGTTGGTTGGTGTGTTTTGTACACATCTGTGAGGTTGAGTTGGTTGACTGTGTTATTTAGATCTTCTGTATCTTTACTGCGTTTCCTTCTAATTGTTCTATCATCAAAAATGGTGTGCTAAAGTCTCCCACTATTATTACAGAACTGTCTTTTCGCTTTTCAATTCTGTTAGAGTTTGCTTCCTGTATTTTAGCGGTCTGTCACTGGATGCATATTTGTTATTGTTATGTCTTCTAGGTGAACTGACCCTTTATGTAATACCTTTATTTGTCTCTTATAATAGATTTTGACTTAAAGTCTATTTTATCTAAAATTATTATTGCTACTCTTGTTCTCTTTTGGTTATTGTTTGCTTTGCATATTTTTTACATCCTTTGATTTTAAATTTATTTGTTTGTGTCTTTGTGTCTAAGGTCTTTGTATCTGTTGTAGGGGACATGTTGATGGGGGCTTCTAACATCTGGAGATGTTAGAAGCACAAACAATATTTCATATGAAAGTGTGTTTTTGAAACTGGTAAGTACTATAAAGTAATTATTATTTTCTTAATATATACTTTCTTTTCCCCTCAAAAATAAGCTATCATATCCCATACTCTTACCAATAAGGGATAGACAAATAAAAGAATATTTAAGTACATTATATTTTACTGTGTTTCTCATTAGAATAGTCACTAAAATTCTTCAGATCAACTTAAAACCTTTGTTGTTGTTGTTATGTGCCAACAAGTTGGACTCAACTTGTAGAAACCCGTCCTTGGGTTTCTGAGGTGGTATCACTATGGAAGTAGATTGCCCAACCTTCCTTCTGAGGACTGGCTGGTGGGTTTGAACCACCAGCCTTCTGGTTAGCAGTCAAGTGCCTTACACACTATACTACCCAAACCAAGGTGCTTTGAAAGTATGAAAAAAATTTCAGGAGATTACCATCAACAATTTTAATATCCAGCTGTTTTTCTTCAGTATCTATTCAAAGTCATGTCATTGATATGCAATAACAGTTAAAATCTAAATAATTTGAGAAAACATTTAAATGTTTAACTTGTGAGATACGCTGACTTGATTAAAACATGAACATTTTAGAATTTGGAAGTATTTTATTTTGAGCATAGTAAAAATCAGATTTTCTTGAGAAATGGTAATAAATCACATTACTTCCTGAGTAAGTCTTTGATTGTATTTGGATGAGTATATATATCAGGTAACTCAGTGTTTGTTTCAGATAAAATAAAGGTATAAATTCTGTAAATGATTCTAAATTTTTCTTTCTATTTTTAGCCCTAACAATGTACATTATGACATTATATTTTAAGTTTCACTTTAGAATTGCTCAATGACGTATATTTTACACTTCTAAGTACTAGCAGATTTCTGATTTTTAAAAATCTCTTACATACAATCTTTGTTTCTATTTGTCTATCAAAAATATTTTCCCATTTTTTGCTGAATGAAGTCCCTTAACTTGACAAGCAGAACACAATGTAACTAAGTGACAACATTTCGCCATTCAGAAAACCATCAACAGGAAACATCAGTGCAGATTCCTCAATATAACAAGTCCTTGGCAACATTTCAGGATAGCATTTTTCTAGAGTTGCTCCCTATACTCTGTTGAAAATGCTAATGACTTCACCTCTGTACTTGTAAAAGTATTTGCAATTGCCTCCACCATTGTTTAATTAGGTTTTCATTAAAGATGAACATCGATGCACCTCTTCATATTATCTCCCTGGGGTCTAATGGCCCTGATGATTCTTCCAGGCATCTGTAGCCTTACAATTTATTTTTTGACGTTATCCTTTTTGTTGGAATGAGGATATTGGGCATTTGGGCAATGCCAGCTTGAAGAGAGCTGGTGGCAGATGGAATGAAATCTGTCTGGTATGCCTTCCCCTCCACATGAGCAGAGAGCCATCCATTTCCTCCATTAAGGAGTTGTCACTCAGCCCACCCAGCTGGAAGACCATTTTTGATAGCCAAGCTGGCTGGTGGCAGACAATTCAGATACAAAGTGCACTTTAAAAGGAAGCTAAAACATCATTTGTAGGAAAATTGAAAATGCATGGCTTCCACCACGGCCAATTTTTTAATGACTGTAATATTTTAAGTGATTATTTTTGCCACTTCAGATTGCTCCTTAGAGAGGAGAGGTTTTTTAATTAAAATCTAGGCAATGCAAACAGATGAGATATGAGAAGCAGAGGAAAGAGAAATAAGATGAATAAAATTAATTAAAATGGCATTGTTGGCACAGCCATAAATTAGCCACTGTGTGGCTAGAAACAACATACATTAGTATAGGAATTTCTGGATTAAAGTGAGATGTGTGAATAAGTGCTCAGAAATTGGATGACTGATAGCCTACATTTCTTTTGTTTCTTAAGTCTTTCACTGTGTTATATCAGGTATCACATAGCAATACTCTTTTCTTACATCCTGGTTCAATGAACTTCAGAGGTACAGATTTTCATGCTATAAAAAAATCAAAATAAGTAAAATATGATTTATCTCATGAGGAAAAATTAATTTATATCATTTTCCACACATCCAATTTCTAGGTATTTTAATGCCAGTTTAAAAAAAACCAAAAACTTGGCTATGAACACAGTCCAGGTGCAAGAGGGCTGAAGTGCATTTTCTCTAGTCAAAACAATAGATTCAACCATGGTGAGTGAATTTTAGGGAGCTTAAAGAGTGGGTTTTTTTTTCCCTCCCTCATTATTTTTAGGATTCATTAAGCATTCACATTTGAACCACTTTATATGAAGATTCATAAAGATTCAATTTATGGTATATTTTGTGACAAGTGTATAATTACTTGGCAATTGTTATGACAACTCCAAAATGGCAATAGTGGCAGATTTGAATTGGAGTAATGAGAGAAAGAATAACAAGGTAAAATTCCATAGGGCAGTTGTTAACCTTGTCTATGAGAATCAACTTGACTTTCATAGCGTCTGAGGTTTTCAGACTTGCCTCCTTAAATTAAGGCCAAGATAACCAGGCATAGGATGGGAGGTTGCAAGATAATATAGAAAGAAAGGGACAAGCTTTATAGTGAAATAGACTTAACATTGAAACACAAAGCCGTTTTATCTTGGGAAACCATCTGGCCTCTCCGAGCCTCTGTTTTTTCATCTATGAAATGGGGGTAACTGTGAGGATTAGCTGAGATACTGTAGGTAATATGCCTGCATAAAGATCGGTGAATCTTAACGACATTAGTAACAGCAAATTGCCTCCCTTTTTTTGCCCCCTTTTTTTCAGTCACTTAACAAATGTTACTTTAATGAGTACCACTATGCAAGTTCTTCTCCTGGTACAAATATGATGGAAGATGTTACTACGCTTTTAAAGTGTACACAGGACAAAATAAATTTCACTTACTGAATATCATGTTAAAAATAATCCAGTTTCTGATTAAATGTGTCAGCTCCAGGAAAAAAAAGTACATTGGCAATGAAGCTCTGGAGATTTGTCTGAATGGTGACTTCCTGTAGATTTTATCAAAAATATTTCTTTTTATGTTACAGGCCACTCTTATCATGGCATTCTGGCTCATTCTCATGTTTCACTAATACTATTCCATGTTAATTACTGTATAAATAGGCCACATTGGGGAGAAATTATGAAAAGTACACTACTGATGTTTAACCTTTCATCCCCCAAGTACTCTATTAGCTTAACAAATTATATTCTGGCTCATTCTACAGTATCATGTACCTACCTCTTGGATGAAACATGATGATAAGAGCACTACTATCCAAAGTGAAGAACATTCCAAGCAAAGGGAATTTAGGTAGACAGCATGCAATTAACCAAGCTGGAATCTGGCCAGAAAAACAGTTAACATGCCGATTCCTAATAGAAAGAGACATGGGAACATGGACTAGCCACAAGTCTTACTGAGCTCAGGTTTATCCTCATTAGAAATCCAGTACCCAAATCCTTTAAGTTATAGACTAGATAGTTTCCAGCACAGTGATCTGAAAAGCACATTTTTCTAAGGCAAATCTGATTTCATCCCACTTGGTTTTTATATTCTAAAAAATAAAATCATCCAATGGGTTGTTGAAACATTTTCCTGGGGTTCTCAATGGTATGCTGCATAGGAGACAGACTGGGCATTGATAGGCACAGCTCTGTCAGGGGTTTAGTTGACAAACGAATTCTGCTCTGAGTATGTTCATCTGTTTCACCATTAGTCTTAGATTTTCCATTACCTTCAACCTATGCTAATATTTGAAATTTTTAAGACAAATTAGTTTGTAGTTTTTTCATAATTTGGATAATAGTGACCTTAGTTCTTCATTAACAATTCAGCAATGTGTGACAATAATATTGGACAGATGACAGCAGAACCCCGAATGAAAGCTCCAATTCTTATTCAAGACTGGGGACGTGTCTAGGGTCCACTGGGACAGTAAATCTGGCAAATGCATAGTATACAAGATCAATAAGAAAATTAATAGACTCCCCTGCTCTGACTTAATGCTTCTCCTTAATGGGTTGTTGATTTATATAATGGCTGTTGTCTTTATTACAGTCTTTGGTGATTATTAAGCTTAGAAAATTTTCATTATTATTGGATATTTATCTACAGTAAATGTGCTAAAGCAGCAGCAGTCAGTCTAAAGGGAAGCAGTAGAAGAGAGAAGATGAAGTAATGACACTTCCAAATTCTGCATACTTCATTACTCCTAATCCTGGGCATAAATTTCCAAAATTTAGTAAATTGCTTTTTAAGAGAATTTCTCTTAAGTACATGTGTTCAAATCACAGCCTATTCCAAAGGACAAAACTTCCTAACAGCACATGTTACATTTAGCACTGTTTTATTTCTCAATACAAGTTGCCATAAATGTACAGAAGGAGTAATCTGGAATTCTTTGCTATCCACATAATGAGCTAGGATAATAAATATAGGAAGATTAGCAGGTGCAGGCACAGCAATCAGAGTGGGAAGACTTCTTAAAAATAAAAAATACACAGAACAGCACCTATCCAGCAGTGATCTGCATTTAATCTGTGGGTCAATTCCAGAGTTGACAGAAGCCGATGATTTATGCTTTTGCAAGCTGAGGGTAAACAGGCTAGCTGAGCAGATATAAACATTTATTAACAGTGAGTGAACAAAACTCTCTCTCATACACACACACACACACACACGCACACACGCACACACACATACACACACATTAAAGAGTCATGGGTGATTAATACTATTAAAAAAAATAATTGGCTGTCACCATAGATGCAAGCAAACACGCAAACAAAATTAAGCAGCTGCATGACCAATATTCACCTCCATAGCATACTGATCCATTCAGAAATTCTGCTTCATGGAGTACACTAGTGAAGGGTGAGGAAAACAGAAACAACAACAGATCTGCTCACAGCTCTTCCCAAATCATTTGTCCCTTGGTTCTCCTCCTCCTACTTCACTGGCCTTCGTAGCTCTGCTTTTGATGGTAAGGTCTGGAAAGCAGGTAGCTGCAGCAAATCCAGGCTGACCCTGGAAGCATCTAATGCTTCTCTTTGAATTTGAAATTAAGGATTTTCTCAGATTCCAAGATGTGTGATTAAGGAGTTGGATAACTCTGATGGAGTTGTCCAGATGTTTCAAGAGTGTTCAAGGAAAACGGAACACTGAATAGCCAGGGTCTTTACTGAATAGCCCGTTACTCATCTACCATAGCTGTAACATTTGGATGATGGAGTCTGTCTCACAGTGCTGGCACCTAGAAAGCACTCAGGAAATGCTATTATTATCATTATTAATAGCACCATGTTATTCTTAGCTGCCAGGAGTCAATTCTGACTCATGGTGACACCATGTGACAGTAGAACTGCCCTATAGGGTTTTATTCGCTTTAATATTTACTGGAGCAGATTGACAGGCCTTTTTCCAGTGAGCCACTGGGTGAGTTCGAACTGCCAACCTTTCACAGTTAACATTCGAGGGCTTTATTGTTTGTGTCAACAGGGCTCCTTTAATAGTACTATAAAAAGTACTATTATTATCATGTCTTAAATGGAGGGGCCAAAGGGAAAAAAAATTCAATTTTTATCTGTTAAACCCTGCAGATAAAACCAGGACTGTCTTCACTGATTCGGTGCACCAGAAGTTGTCCTGAAATTAATCATTTCCCCACTTCAGCCAGAATGAACACGTGTCTCACTCGTAAATGTAGCAGAGTAAGGAGAAGGCACAAACACCCACTGCCACCTGAGAAAGGTGCTGCCGGGATGACAGCTGTGGTAGCAATAGCTCTTCTAGCAACTGCAGATAATGAACTGACAGAATCTATCCCTTATCTTTAGAAAGAAATCATTGACACAAATTATTTTTGATGATTCTAGAAAGTGCACCTCAAAGGTGGGGGGGAAGCAATATTCTGAAAAACAAGGCAAAATCATTGTAACTGATAATTAAGACCAAGTGGTTTACTATCGAGTGGTTTTCAGGCCCCTTGCCTTGCTGAGCCTGTGATCTGCTTGCTCTGGGAGACTGCTGATGAGGGCGGGGCTCTGGGGAGCTTTCTGACTTGCAGCACTGTTTATTCGCACTCAGAGCCCCACCTACTTGGTAGTGAACAAAGGGCTGCTCAGGGATTTGTGGGAAATAAAAAATTATGATGGTAATTAGAAGCATGGTAGGAAATATGGGGCCTCCTTTTCTTTCACATGGACAAGTTCTCTGGAAAAACACTAGAAAGGGAGGGAGGCAAGGCCATGGGTTGATAAGGAGGATATGGGAGAAAGTCAGATGGCCATACAGGAAGAATTTATTAATTCTGTAACCTCTTGCAATCTTCCTCAGCTTACCAACCCCAAACCAAAAAACACAACAAATATAAGACTGGGTTGTACATTAAAAGCTGATACTGCTATAGATCTATTTTATACTAATTACTAAAGAGCCAACAGATGGTAATGGCCTTCTACCAACTCAGCGCAGATTTAAACTGGTGACCTATAAGAGCAATTCTCCAGATCGCACACATTCTTGAAGCTAATTACTCTCTCTGGCCTTATATCATTCTGCTCTAGCTGAGATAAATAAGGACAGGCTCAGATATTCCCAAAGAAACTGAAAGAAATATCTAAAGACAGGGAAGAATATGTACTGTGAATGCCAATGACTTCATTTTTATCTTTCCCATTTGACCCATCTTCTTCAAACATTATTTTGAAGATTATCAGCTGGACAATTTACATACTCACTGTTCTATATCCCCTTGTTTTATGAATAGTACAAAACCAAAAACCAAACTCACTGCCATCAAGACAATTCTGACTCATAGTGACCCCTCCTTGGGTCTCCAAGGTGGTATCTGTAAGGAAGTTAGATGACCCAGTCTTCCTTCCAAGGAGTGGCTGGTGGGTTTGAACCGCCAGCCTTCTAGTTAGCAGTCAAATGCCTTAGGCACTATGCCACCAGAACTCACTTATAAATAGTACCACTCAAGAATCAGTTGTCATGAATTAAAAAAAAAAAAACTACTATAAATATTCCAATTACATGAATGCCTCCTCATTTTCATTGCTAAAGGTTATATAGTTGGGAAATACTTGTGTCCAACCTAATTGATTTAATGTATTAGATTTTGATATCACATAATGACATAAAATCACTGCCGTCGAGTCAATTTTGACCTTTAGTGACCCTATTGGATGGAGTAGAACTGCTCCATAAAGTTTCCAAGGCTGTAAATCTTTATGGAAAGCAGACAGCTTCATCTTTCTCCCATGGAGCAGTTGGTGGGTTTGAACTGCTGACCTTTCAGTTAGCAGCTGAGTGCTTAACCACTGAGCCACGAGGTCTTCCCAGTACCAAACAGAACTAAATTCAGTGCCGTCACGTCAGATCTGACTCATAGTGACCCCTTGTTGGTTTTCCAAGGCAATATCACTATGGAAATAGATTGCCCAACCTTCCTTCTGAGGAATGGCTGGTGGGTTTGAACCACCAGCCTGCTGGTTAACCATCAAGTGCCTTAGGCACTATGCCACCAGGGCTGGTCTTCTCAATAGGGCTGACATAATTTGTGAAGTTCCTATTTTTCCTATACCATTCTTCACCCTTCCCATAATTGGAGGTGTAAGCTCAATTGTTCATCTTCTATTCATTGTCTTCCATATTCATTTCCTTCCAGAGCGTATTTATTCTCTAACTTTCAATCAACAGGGCACAGATTTAATGAGCTCTTTCTATGCGCTATGCATTGTTTTGACGGTTTTACATGTATTTTCTTTTTTAATCATCACAACATGGGGTGGATACTATTATTACCTCTGTTGTAGATAAAGACTGAGAAACTGAGAGGTCAAATAGCTTGCCCAAGATCACATAGACAATAAGAGGTGAAAACCAAGATTCAAACCCTGACAGGTAAGCCCATTCTCTTAATACTACACCCACTCCTCACTTATCAACCTGGTTAGGTTCTAAAACCAGGGCATTATGTGAAAGTTGATGTCATGTGGAAATGGAGGATGATCACAGCAGTCACAAAATGGACGATGACTATATCATTACATAACTGCCAAACTACATCATTTCATAACTGCCACACCACTGACAATCATGCCCCAGCCAACCTGACATATAACTTTAACCATCACAGCCGGCATTACTCTTGCCTCACCTCAGTTCACTACTGCCATATATATGTTATTAATGTACAAAATAGTTGGATAACATATTTTTTATTATTGTTGTAAATGTGAAATGTTAGATAATGAGACAGTAGATAAGTGAGAAGTGTATTGCTATATCCAGCACCATTCACAATATTTTCAGCTTCTTCCAACTCATCAGTGAAATTTTCTTTTTCCAAGAAATAGATCTTGTTATTTTTCCAGTTTTCACCCATTCAATTAACATTAAGTAATGGCATATCAGAGCCCAGGACTCACAGGCTGCTTTTTGCTTGGGGGCAGTGCTATATTAAGGCCAGGGCCCAAGGTAGGTGGGTCTGGAGCTTGGGGCCTGCTTTTAGCTTGAGGGAGGATCTATTTTAAGGCTGGAGCCCTAAGTAGACAGGCCCAGGACTCATGGCCTGCTATTCAGTTTTGGGCAGCTCTATATAAATGCTGGGGCCCCAGATAGGTGGTCCTGGGGCTTGGTGGCTGCTTTTCTCTTGGGGGCAGCTATTTTAAGGCCAGAGCCCAAAGTAGGCAGGCCCAGGGCTCGGGGGCTGGTTTTCACTTGGGTGTGGCTCTATTTAAGGCGGGGGCCCCAGGTAGGTAAGCCTGGAGTTTGGGAGCTGCTTTTTGCTTGGGGGTAGCTCTATTTTAAGGCTGGGGCTCGAGATAGGTGGGGGCACAGAGGGGTTAGGAACAACTATGGGAGATGAACTTGTCGTCAGTTTGTCTTCCTGTGGTGGCTTATGTGTTGCTGTGGGGTTGGAGGCTATGTCACTGTGTTGCAAAACTCCACCAGGGTTCCCATGTTGGACAGGTTTCAGTGGAGCTTCTGGGCAAAGACAGACTTGGAAGAAGGAAGAAGCCATCCACTTCTCAAACAATTGGCCAGTGGAAACCTTATGAATAGCAGTGAAACACTGTCTGATAAATTACTGGAAAACTTTATGAATAGCCCTGAAACATTGTCCAACATAATGCCAGAAGACAAGCCCATCAGGTTAGAAGGCACTCAAAATTCGACTAGGGAAGAGCTAACTCCTCAGAGTTGAGAAGACCTTAACAATATGGATAGAGTAAAACTTTTGGAACCTCCATTGGCTGATGTGGCATGACTCAAAATGAGTAGAAACAGATGTAAATATCCATTAATAATTTGAACATTGAATTACCAAGTATGAATCTAGGAGAATTGGAAGTTGTCAAAAATGAAATGGAATGCATAAAGATCGATATCCTAGGCATTAGTGAGCTGAAATGGACTGGTTTGGCCATTTTGAGTCAGATAACCCTATGATCTACTATCCTGGGAATGACAAATTGAAGAGGAATGGTGTGGCATTCATCGTCACAAAGAATGTTTCAAGATCTGTCCCAAAGTACAGTGCTGTCAGATATTGGATAACAGCCACATACCTACACAGAATACCAGTTAATATTACTATTATTCAAATCTATGCACCAACCACCAAAGCCAAAGATGAGGAAGTTGAAGATTTCTACCAACTTCCGTAGTCTGAAATTGACCGAACATGCAATCAAGATGCCATGCAATCTGATTATCACTGGAGACTGGAATGCAAAAATTGGAAACAAAGTAGGGTTACTGGTAGTTGGAAAATATGGCCTTGGTGATAGAAATAATCCTGGAGATCATAATGATAGAATTTTGCAAGATCAACGACTTATTCATTGCAAATACATTTGTCAACAACATAAATGATCACTATACACGTGGACTTCACCAGATGGAATACACAGGAATCCTACTGACTACATCTGTGGCAAGAGGTGATGGAGAAATTCAATATCTTCAGCTAAAACAAAGCCAGGAGCTCATTGTGGAATAGACCATCAACTGCTCATAGCACATTCAAGTTAAAGTTGAAGATAATTAAAACAAGTCCACGAGAGCCAAAATATGACCTTGATAATATCCCTCTTAAATTTAGAGAACATTTAAAGAATATATTTGATGCACTGAACACCAACAAACAAAAACAAAAACAAAAAAAACAACCAAACTCACTGTCAAGTCAGATTCGACTCATAGCAATCCCTCCTTGGGTTACTGAGGCAGTATCACTACAGAAGTAGATTGCACAATCTTTCTTCCAATCTTCCTTCCAAGGAGTGGCTGGTGGGTTTGAACTGCCAGCCTTCTAGTTAGCAGTCAAATGCCTTAGGCACTATGCACCCA
>NW_006921594.1:17053671-17055396 GCF_000298275.1 Orycteropus afer afer | reverse complement strand
AATTAAAGACTACAGTCTGCAGTATGGATTACACCTCATATAAAGAAAACAAATTCTCACAACTGGACCAATAAATAGCTTCATGATAAATGGAGAAAAGATTGAAGTTGTCAAGGACTTCATATTACTTGGTTCTACAATCAACACCAGTGGAAGCAGCAGTCAAGACATCAGATGACGTATTGCGTTGGGCAAATCTGCTGCAAAAACCTCTTTCAAGTGATGAAGAGCCAAGATGTCTCCTTGATGACTAAGGTGCGCCTAACACAAGCAATGCTATTTTCAATGACCTCTAATGCATGTGACAGCTGGACAATGAATAAGGAAGACTGAAGAAGATTGATGCTTTTGAGTTGTGGTGTTGGAGAAGAATGCAAAGAGTACCATGGTCTACTAAAAGGACTAACAAATCTGTCCTGGAAGAAGTGCAGCCGGAATGCTCCTTGGAAGCAAGAAAAGTCCGACTTTGCCTCACCTACTTTGGTCATATTGTCAGAAGGGACCATTCCCTGGAGAAGGATATCATGCTTGGTAAAGTGGAGGGTCAACAAAGAAGGGGAAGGCCCTCAATGAGATGGGTTGACACAGTGGCTGCAACAATGGGCTCAGGTATAGCAAGGATTGTGAGGCTAGTATAGGACTGAGCAGTGTTTCATTCTGCTGTGCATAGGGTCACTAAGAAGATGACTTGATGGCACCTAACAACAACAACAACAACAACGTTATATCATGTATCAAACATAACTTAAAAAGTCCCTGAGCTTAGGAACTAACTTCTAAATTGGAAGACAGAAACAGGAATAACTATAATGCAATGTTGTATGCTATCATAGAGGTATATGCTCAGTGTAATAGAATGCTTAAACAGAATTATTTTAGCCTTGGTTTTGGTTGAGGCCAAAAGAAAACTGGTGGCAACTACTACAAAGTGAGGTCATGGACCAACAATGAGGCCCTAGCAAAAGAGGTGCTAAAAATGGTTTACCACTCACACAAATTTAGGTTATGCAAGCTTGAAATTGACATGGGCAGGAAGTTGGACAGTAGGGAGATGATTTTTTTTGGCTTTAACAAATAAATTTATTTTTCTCACAGTTACGAGGTTAAAAGTCCACATTCAGGGCACCAGCTCTAGGGAAACGCTTTCTGTGTGAGCTCTGAGGGAAGGTCCTTGTCTCCTTAGCTTGTTTCCTGGTTCCTTGGAGCTCTCCATGTAGCTTAGCATCAGTCTTCCACCATCTTTACTTCTCTCACTTAGTAATCTCTTTTATAGACAAAAGAGATTAACTTAAGATACACACTACACTACTCCTGCCTCATTAACATAACAAAGATAAATGGGGTTATAAACAGGCAGAGATTAGAATTTTAAATACATATTTTGACAGGACACAATTCAACCAATAATGTTCCACCATTTGGCCCCCAAAAATCCCTTTCCTTGCCACATGCAAAATACATTCATTCCATCACATCATCTCCAAAGTATTAAATCTACTTTAAGCCTAAAATCTCATCTTCTGAATCATCTAAATCAAATACAGGCAAGACTTTAGGTATATTCCATGCTGGGGCAAAATTCCTCTTCATCTGCAACTCTGTGAAATCTAGAATACAAGTTATCTATTTCCAAAGTAGGAGCTCTGGTAGCATAGTGGCTAAGGCACTTGACTGCTAACCAGAAGGCTGGTGGTTCAAACCCACCAGCCACTCCTCGGAAGGAAG
>NW_006921594.1:17036276-17053571 GCF_000298275.1 Orycteropus afer afer | reverse complement strand
CTAAGGCACTTGACTGCTAACCAGAAGGCTGGTGGTTCAAACCCACCAGCCACTCCTCGGAAGGAAGGTTGGGCAATCCTACTTCCTTAGTGACACTGCCTCGGAAACCCAAGGAGGGGTCGCTATGAGTCAGGGCTGACTCGACGGCACATAACAACAACAGCAACAACATTTCCAAAGTACAATGTGGAACAGGCACAAGGTAGACATTTCCATCACAAATGGGAGAAATTAGAGGGAAGGAAGGGACAATGACCACCAAGCAAGTCCAAAACCCAGCTGAACAACTGACATTGGCTGTCAAGTTTTGAAAATAACCCTCTGTGTTCTGAGACTGTCTGGGCAATGGCCCTGCTATCCAGACTCTGGGTGTTGGCCATGCTCTCTGGATTCTGGATGGAAGCACCTCAGCCTCGGGCTTCAGCTCCACCAAGGCCTCCTGGGATGGCAACAGAATCGCTTCCTTGGCTTTGGTGACACCATTCTTCTAGTTCATCTGACTGGTCACCTTACCCCACAGCCCCAGCAGGCCCCATTCTTCTGCCCCTTGAGCATGGAGCCCCACCTCCTCAGTTTGGGGCAACAACCCCATACCCTGGCACACTTAATGGCAGCCCCAACTCCAGAACTGAGTTGGCGAAAATCCTACTCTATGAAACCAAGAAGGCCTTGATTCCCATGCTCCTTTGATCAGTTCTGCTTATCTCTGAGCTGCTCCAGGGATGGTCTTGTTCTTTTCTCGGAGGACAACTCCTTTGGCCTGTTTCCTGCCTGTAGGATCCCGAGAGAGACAGCGTTCTCTTCTTTCATTCTTTCTCTGCCCCTCCAGTCTAAGCTGATGGGTTTTCTGCTGTGCAGTTGGTTAGATCCACCAGTCACAGGCTTAATCTCTAGCAAGAGACTGTATAGCTACATCCTTGGTGAACATTTCAGGACATGTGTCTATAATTTGTACAACAGAATTTCCAAATCTGTAAATTCTGTTTTCATTTTGCACAGTTCATTTTTAAGTTCATCTTTTTCCTCTCAGTTTTACTATAAGCCACAAGGAGAAACCAAGTGGCCCCTTGAAGATCTTGCTTAGATATCTCCTCAGCTAGATATCCAAGTTCATCCCCTACAAGTTCTGCCTTCCACCAAACATTTGAACATATTCAGACAAGTTCTTTGTCACTGCATAGAAAGCACCACCCTTTCTCTATTGTCTAATCACATGTTCATCTTTCTATTTTAAAGTCTCACCAGAAGCACACCAACCAATCCACATTCCTAGCAACATGCTGTCAGTGGCACCATATGTATGTATCCTTGAAGACAACAGAGACTTTCTTTATTAGCTATTAGTAGCTCTCCTCACTTCCTTCTGATTCCTCAGCAGAGTTGCCTTTGATGTCTAAAATTTCACCAACAGTCTTCAAAGACAATCTAGGCTTTTGCTATTAAACCAAACCAAACCAAACCAAACCCACTGCCATAGAGTTTATTCTGACTCATAGCAACCCCCATTGGGTTTCCAAGGCAGTAAATCTTTACAGAAATAGATTGCCCAGTCTCTTGGTTTGAACCACCAGCCTTCTGGTTAGCAGTCAAATGCCTTAGGCATTGTGCTACCACCTTAAAACTATTCCAGCCTCTGCCCCTTACTGAATTCCAAAACTGCTTCCACATTTCAGTGTCTGTCAGAGCAGCACCCGACTCTTCCAGTATCATATTCTGTCTTAGTTCCCTAGTGCTGCTATAACAAGCACAAGTAGATGACAATAACAAACAGAAATGGATTTTCTCACAGTTTAGGAGGCTAGAAGTCTGAATTCAGGGCACCACTCGAAGGGAAGGCTTTCTCTGTCAGCTCTGTCTGAGGGAAGGTCCTGTCTCTTCAGAGTCTTTTCTCTGGTTCCTTGGATATCTCCACATGACTTGGCATCAGTATACCCTCATCTTTGCTTTTCTAGAGAGATGATTTCTTTAGAGAGAGTTGTTGATGTATTGTGAGTCCTACTCATGTCTATGTCGAAGGAGAAGGGTAACTTCTCCTCACTTCAAGCCCAGTTGGAAGGACTTCAAGGACATTTATACCAATGGCTGGCATTGCCTGACAGGTGGCTGGATAACAAGAGGGCTGCACTTAGTAGTAAATACTCACCTCCTGATGATGGATCAGTGTTGGGGTTTACCATAGATGAAGCATGGGTCATGTAGACAAGATAAAGTCTAGTCTATCTAAGATCTCAGAAAGGTTGCCTGGAGTGGCAAGGGGTGCTCAGCAGAGAGAAATTGTGGTCATTACCCAGGCACCCAGAGACTAAGAAGGGAAGCATATATTTCATGCCAGAGAGATGTACAGGGAACTGCAGGTGAGAGATCTCCAGCTTTCATAGGGGTTGGGAGTGAGAGATGTTTCCAGAGAACTCACTGGTAGATTCAAGAGAAAGCCAACTTGATCACTTGCCAAGTACAGGGATCAGTAATGTCAGCTTACAATAATACCAGGCCTCTTGGCCTCTTCTTCCAGGCCCAGCCCTGGAGGCTTTAGAGGCTGAAACTAGTGTTGGAGGGAGAAGTTGCTGACCACTGTCTCCATTCCTACTGCAGCAGACCTAAGCTGGGAGAGGGCAAAAGCTATGGATGAAGCTTGGAGTTTGGATTATACATTGGACTGATCATATCTGTTACTGAACTCGGGCTAACTGGGAGACTAATGTGACTAGATGACCTTGGGTCTATTACCAAAGTGTTGGGACCAGCCCTAGTTTTTATGCAAAGAGGGCAGGGATAAGGAAACTGTCAGAGAAATACGAGTGGTCAGTGGAGAAAAATAATGTTGTTTTCTATAGCCAGACTGAACCCCAGGAAGTCCTGTTTGTTCAACCTAATGGTTATACCAGTACAGCACATAGGGAGACATTACCATAGTTTTGTAAAAACTTCACAGAGCAATGACATTTGAACTGGGCCATAAAGGATGTGGAGAAATTACTAGACAGAGAACAAGGAAGGAGAAAACCACATTTAAAGGAATGGGAGTGTGAAATTCTGTGTTGCATTTGTGAGGCTGGAGGACAATGAGGCAGGAGATGAGGATAAAAAGTTAGGCTGGGTCTAGATTGGAAAGGGCTTGAATTATATGGTGGGAAGCTTGGCATGTATCCTCTAGGCCTACATAGGAAGCCATCAAGGGTCTTAAGCATAGGGTTGCATGATGTTTGTGTTAAGGAATGATGCCGTCATTTGCATCCCTTTGTATGATCCTTAGGTCCAACGTGTTTGCCACAGCCAGTCTGCTACCATTAGACTGTTTTGATTTCTCTCTCTCTACAATCTCACAGTCCCCATTTTAGTTCACCTCCCCTGTGGATTACTGCAAATATTTCCTGACCCTCAATGGGAAATATTTTAATACATATATCTACTTATGTTCATTTAATCTCAGCAGTTAATATCTATGATGGACCAGTAACTACAGTTGTGAAAATAAAAGCAGTTGTCACAATGAGTAATAGAGGGGAACAACCAGTGCTTGGGCTGAACTTGCTAAATTCTAAAAATCAGTCATCTGGAGGAAGGAACATCAAGTACAGATGGAACAAAGCTGGAGCAAGATCAAGAAATACGGAAAAAACAAAAATCTTTAAACTTATAGTCAGAGAGTGAAGGGGAAGAAAATGGGCAGATAATTTAAGGTGGTTGTTGGGGGAAAGAACTGCAGAACAAACAGCAAGCGTATAGACATGTTTATACTCACTGCTTTTAAGAGCAAAGCTAGTTGGTGACTGAGAACAAGAGTTCTGAAGTCAGATTCCTGGATTTGAATATTGGGCCTGCCACGGGTGAGAAGGATGTTTGGACAAGTTACTAAATGTGTCTATACTCCAGTTTGCACATCTGTAAAATAAGGCTAAGATAGAATCTACTTTACAAGTTTATAAGAATCAAATTATATAAGATACTACATGGAAAGTGTTTACAATTTTGCGTGCCTTTTTTTCGTCACTTGCATGCTTCCATTAAAAAGCAGCCATTATTACCTGCTTAATAGAATTCTATTTGTGCTTGGGATATTTTCCTTGAATTAACTCTATTTTGTAATTAAGCACACTTTCTTAATTGCTATTTGACTTACTCACTGATTTAGTAAAGATGGAAACATCTTGGGATCTTTTAATTAAAATAGAAATGTTATTGTGTAGGTTGAAAAAACAAACAGAATCCTGAAAACTAAAAGTCCATATAAAGCAATGTTTAAAACAGTCTTTCAACCAACAGGAATGTTGAGATATAATTTCTAATTGGTCATATTTAGTTTTCATCACAGAAGCCATCAAGCAAAACAACAATATTTGACAAAGAAATTGTGTACAGTTTAAATAAACAATTCTTATTTCTAATAGTCCATGTCACTTGTCAAAGGCCATTTCCTTCATGCTCCCGTGTTTGAGTCAGAAAGCAAAAGGGTGATCATGAAGACAAGTTAAAAATGACAGATGCTTAGATTTGATTAATGTATACCCTGGTAGCATAGTGGCTAAGACATTTGCCTGCTAACCAGGCGGCTCGCGGTTCAAACCCACCAGCCACTCCTCGGAAGGAAGGTTGGGCAATCCTACTTCCGTAGTGATACTGCCTCGGAAACCCAAGGAGGGGTCGCTATGAGTCGGGGCCGACTCTATGGCACATAACAACAACAACAACATATTTTTGAAGTTTTAAAATGAAACATCACAGAAAAATTTCCACCTGACAGCTAAATCAAGAGGATGATATAAATCATTCTTGCTAGGATACATCTGTATGATACTTGACCTGTCTCAAATGAGTGCTGGTTAAGTTTGTGAGTGAGGTGAGAGACCAAAGCAAAAACACATCCCACATAAAGTACAGATGGAACAAAGCTGGAGCATTGCTAATTAAACATTGCAACAACAACAACAACAACACTGAAGCAAAGCCACACTTCATGTATTTTTACCATGAGGGGTACTTAAGTAAATGCATTAAAGAACCCCATAACTAATTAGATTAGAATACTGGCTCATGAAATGAGGCCAAAAAGTATATTTATGCAGTAAAGGGTACGGAGACCAAATGATAAATGATCTTCATGGGAAAGGATGTGAGTCTCAGGTCCTGAGGTCTACATGTGTTTCCTGGGTTTACTCAGTCCTTGCCAGGGTTGAATAATGACAGCAGAAATACCTCTATTTTTTTTTTTTTCTTTTTAAAATCCCATCACCTGTATCAAGCCTGTCTCTTAATTATCCTTCTATTTTCCCTCCCTTATCCTCTCCCTGGTAACCAACAAAGAAAATTTCCTTCCCTGAGTAAACCTTTCCCTGGCTTTTTACAATAATGGACTTGTATAATATTTGTCCTTCTGTGATTCACTTATTTCACTCAGCATTATGAGGTGATTTGCTGATTCTTCAGTATTCTACGATTCTGCAAAGTTTTCCATTGTATGTATGCACCATAGTTTGGTTATCCATTCATCTGCTGATGGGCACTTGGTTGTTGCCATCTCTTTGCTACTGTAAATAGTGCTGCAATGAACATGAGTGTGTATCTATCTAGATGTGTCCCAGGTCTCACCTCTTTAGGATATATACCTAGTGGTGGGATTGCTAGATCATATGATACTTCTATTTCCAACTTTTAAGGAAGTGCCATACTGTTTTCCATAGTGGTCGCACCATTTTACAGCCCCACCAGCACAGTATAAGATTTCCAATCTCTCCATACCCTCGCCAGCATTTGTTTTCTGTCCCTCTTTTGTCAAGTGGTAGTGGGATCTACTTTGGGAGAGCCTTACGAAGGTTATTTTCAATACTTACATGAAAGGAGTCTATGGGCTCTCTTTAAAGGGGTCGTGGTTTTAAGAGTCTTTTGTAGACTCAGCATCCATAAGCTTTACTAGTTTTTTTTTTTTTTTCTCATAAAGAACAAAGATCATGCCTGTTCCTTAATGCTGGTCAATTTGTGTAATTTCACTCAATTAAAATAAAATGACTTGTGATAGATTTGTAAGCAAGAAGTTGTTGTTTGAGAGAAACTCCTGGTGGTAAGGGTGCTCTAAACAATCTGGAACCATTTTCTAGTACCAAAGCAAGTTATCAGAAGGAGGTAAGCAAGTTAGATCTTTATATTCTACTTGCTACATCTCTGTGACCTCACTCCTTCTAGTACAGGATTTTTTGCATCAACAAGTCACAGTTTTTTTTTTTTTAATTCTCCAAGCTGTAATTGTACTTTATTTTCATATATTAGAAATATGAGAGGGTCCAGTTAAGGGTTCAATGGCATTTTTCACATTGTTCAAGTGTAATTTCTTATTCCATATACTTCTAGGGCAAGTCTATCATTTCAACTCTTGAGGGCTGACAATTCTCAAGTAAAGGAACTTGAGCTTCTGTCTTATGCTAACTTCTGACCAAGTATTTCTTCTTGGCTGCCCCAGGATCCTGAAGGTCAACATGTAAAGTGAATTCATCACCTTCCTGTGAACCTGCTCCTCCTCTCATGTCTCCTGGTTCAGTGAATCTCCACCCAGGTGCTCGAGCCAGAAACCACGAGTGGTCCTTGACACCTGACTCTCCCACACTTTCAGCCCCCCATCTTCTCCGTTCCCTATCCTGAAAATCTCCAAAATATGTCCACATTTTCTCATCCCCTCTCTTGTAATTCTGGCCAGTGTGATCTCCCATGGGACTATGGTTATAAGGCTACTATTTGGTCCCTCTGTTCACACTCTTTTCCCCTTCCTTTCCACAATTCACTGAAGTCAAAATATATTTCACAAATCAAATTTGATTAAGTCTGGCTCTAATTTAAAGTGCCTCAATGACTCCCTATCAGCTCCAGAATAAAGTTCAAGTTCTATGTTGTTGTTGTTGTTGTTATTTGCTGTCAAGTCGGCCCCGACTCATAGCGACCCCTCCTTGGGTTTCCGAGGCAGTATCACTACGAAAGTAGGATTGCCCAACCTTCCTTCCAAGGAGTGGCTGGTGGGTTTGAACCGCCAGCCTTCTCCAGAATAAAGTTCAAGTTCTATAGCAGATTGAAAGTCTTTTAAGATCTTGCCACTGGCCATTCCTCCAGACTCAGAATGCTCAACTCAAATCTATACAATAGCAATTTTGAAGTTTGTCCAAGACTGCTTTCTGCTGTCACCTTCCAGCCTCTATGTTTATTATTTCAGATTCCAGAAGCACTCTTCCTCTCATCTGGCCAATTCAAAATTACCTTTTGGTCTCTACTTGGACTCTAGTCTAGTCTTGTCTCTGCATGACTGATTCAGTACTGTATGTTGCACTTCCATGGCATTCTAAATTTTCAAATAGTTGAATAAATGAATGTTTTTCACTAATGACTTTCCATCCTTCAAAGGCAGCATATGGCAAATACGAACATTAACCATTTCTTTAATAGTGGTTTTGATCAAATAGTTATCCTTTTACAGTTTGATTCATTTAGCCTTTAGGGTTGAGAAAGGAGGGGAAGAAGAAAAGAGAGAAAGCTCCCACCTTAACTGTCGCTCCTGGGAAGAAAAGCCAGTTGCCTGTGTCCACTGGGTCCAGATTATCTTCTAACACGACTTGTCTGTGAGCTGAATTGATGACCAGGATATTATCTAAGGCCCAGCAGGCTTCATATACTTCACCCACACGGAGGCTCTCCTGCTTCCACTGAAACTGGACGTTCTCGCCTTTGGCATCTTCGGGAAGGTAGAGGATATGAATGATTGTGCTGACATTGGAAGGGGCTCTGGAAAAATAGGGTGAGATGGGGAATTGGTGCCACAATAAAGTCCAATAGTGTCCGCTTTTTCTTTCTTATAGAAAATAAGAAAATAAACTAAAATGAAAATAAGAAAATAAACTAAAATGCTAATTATCTCAAAAATTATATTTATCATAGATTGAATACTCACAATCTAACAGCCTTTAGATGTCTTACTACCTGCTGATTATTCTGCTTTTCATATTGGGTGATGACAGTTTAAATGTCATATGCTTTCAAGTCGTTAACTTTTTACATAAGATAGGCACCATATATACTCAAGTAAAAGAATGCTGTTGTTTGTTGTTGTTATTTTGCCGTCAACTCAGCCCTGACTCATAGCGACCCCTCCTTGGGTTTCCGAGGCAGTGTCACTACGGAAGTAGGATTGCCCAACCTTCCTTCCGAGGAGTGGCTGGTGGGTTTGAACCACCAGCCTTCTGGTTAGCAGTCAAGTGCCTTAGGCACTATGCTAGTAAAAGCTCCTAGTAAAAGAATAAGTGGGGGAAAATGGCACATAGTGTTTAGCATGTACAAAAAATCAAAGTGTAGCCAACAGGTTTTGTTGTTGTTGTTGTTATGTGCCATCGAGTCAAACCCGACTCATAGCGACCCCTCCTTGGGTTTCCGAGGCAATATCACTACAGAAGTAGGATTGCCCAACCTTCCTTCCAAGGAGTGGTTGGTGGGTTTGAACCACCAGCTGTCTGGTTAGCAGGCAAGTGTCTTAGCCACTATGCTACCAGAGCTCCTGGGTTTTAGTGTATGTAGTACACAATCTAGTATAGGTTCCTTTGATAAGAAGAAATAAAGATTTCTTTATAAAAATAAAAAATTATCTTAATTTTGATTGTTACTTTGAAATTACATATCTATTAGTGACCATTATATGCCTTATGTTTCATAACCACTCTTCACATATTTATTTCTTCTAGCCAGATACATTTTTACGTGTATTGTCTATATGAAATGTGAGACTTGCCATGAGAATTAAATGGTCTCATGTATAATTCTTTACAATTTCATGCAGTTCAATCTTTAAAAACATGATATAATTTAATATGATTTCTATATTACATCTGTTAGAATCTAACCCCTTTTGCTATATAATAAAATATTTCTATTAAATATTTTATTCTACCAAAGAGAAATCTACTATCGTAAAAATGATCGCCTTACCCAAGATTAAAAGTGTTACTAAAATGCAAACTACTGGTACCCTAGGCTTGCCACAAATCAGCTTTGAATGGACTACAGAAAAGTCATATTTTTCACTCACCAGTAAAGCACATATATATCCATAGAATTGTCATTGTAGGTTATAGATGGTGTACTTTACCTTTGAGGGTAATCAATCTCTCTTTTCTTTAAAAATATTTCATGATGACTATGCTTTTAGCTTCAAAATGAATTTAAACTGATGAAGAGAAACATTTTGATTTTCAGTAGTGATTAAAAATATGTTCGGTTTTTATCATTAATGGTAAGGGAAATTTGCATTAATGAGTATGATGGTTTGGTGCATAGCTTACAATCAAAAGTCTCATTAAGAGTAAAAATAAATTGAATTTGTTGAAGATGATCTTTATATGTTGTAATTAAATGTGCAGTTTCAATATTTGCAATACTAAAAGCATGTAGGTTTTTTTGGCTAGCAAGAAATATCTACTATAATATAACTCAACTATGTATGGTAAGTAACATATTAGAAAAGAGATAAATGAATATATAGGTAAAAATTCTTATGTTTTTGCTGCCTTGCTTATAGACATTTATATAAATAAGTATTTAATATGAATACATTTTCATAATAACTACAGAAATTAGAAAGAATAGCAAAATGTTCTCATAAAATTGGCACTCAGCTTTAAAAAATAAAAGAAAGAAAAGAAAACCTAAAAGCACTGCTGTGGAGTCACTCTGACTCATAGTGACCCTACAGGACAGAGCAGACTGCCCCATAGACTGTAAATCTTTATGGAAGCAGACTGTCACATCTTTCTTCCATGGAGTAGCTAGTGGGTTTGAACCACTGACCTTTGGTTAGCAGCTGAGTGCTTAACCACTGTGCCACTAGCACTCCTTCAGTTTGTATCAGGTGCCTATAAATTATATTTTACCTTTCCACAGAGATACATTAAATCCAAAATATTAAAATCCATAAGTTAGAATCACTTTTCTCAGTTATTGGTTAGACTGGAACTTAAACTGAAGATTTTTTTTTGTCTGTTTGAAATACTACTAGATACTTGGACAGATGGGTTAGTACTAAAGAATAAGAACCTAATATTTATTCTACTCCTTGAAATGAATCACAATTCTTTCAATATGGAAATATGGTAAGGAAACTGGTACATGAAAAATAAAACTGTTACAAACTGATGGAAAATGGTCTAGTTGAATTATGCTACCTGAAGAACTAAACCAACCATAATATCTACTTTATAAAAGTTCAAGGATTTTTCCATTTTATTATCTTGTGTCTGAAATGAAGCAGCCATACTGAATTTTATTTTATGATTTAAACTATGCAGAAGTAGTGAACATCATTTGAGTTTGGCTAACTTAACCAAACCTTTTAAACATGAATGAGTTTCTTCTTCATCAAATATTCCACCCGATTTTCTTATTGAAAGATTTTTTTAAAAATAGATTAATAAAGTTGCATCAGAATTATGATATCTACAAAAGGCACAATGGCTATTAACTCATTATCTTCAGAGCAGAAGGGATTTGGGTAGTCATCTGATATATTCCCAGGCCTATAAGCCAGGCCACCACCTAGAGAGATACATGGTCATTTTATATTATGGAGGATGTTATTGTGAAAGTCATGATCCCATATGAACTTATACCAAAAATAAATAATTTGTTATAAATACTACTGACAGTGAGAAGTTCAGAATGAAAAATGACGTTATTCAAAAAGGGCAGGTGATAATATGTACACTCATCTATTTCAACGTAATTAATCATCAGACATACTTTTAAACCATAAAGAATAAAGTCAGTGGTAGGACGAAGGCAAAAAGGCAAGTAGAAATCTACCTATGTCAGAATTTATGAAGATATTTTAAATAACAAACCTTATTTTCTCAAGCTGAATCCAATCCGCAGTATTATTCTTTGTATATGACACGATGATGCTGGGGTCTGAATAACTAAAGCGACATGAACCTGAACCTGTAAATAACAATAACATTAAGAGTTAAAAAAATGAAAAAGTGAAATTAGGTATTATCCTCCCTGATAAATATTTTAGATATTTTTCTAAATATTTAGCTATTTGTCTAATAATTTCCTCATTCTTCTGATGAAATTTCTTGTGATTCATTTTGATAAATATTATTTGATAAATAAATTTAGGAACCAGAAAAAAGGTAAATTGCAGGTATTTTTCAAGATACCAAAAGAAAAGAAACCCCAAAAATTTCATTGTCATTGTGTTGCTTCTGACTCATAGCAACCCTATAGGGCAGAGTAAAACTTCCCATAGGGTTTCCAAGGTTGAAAATCTCTATGGAAGCAGACTGCCTCATCTGTCTTGTATAGAGTGGCTTGAGAGTTTAAAATAGCTGACCTTTTGGTTACTACCCAATTGCTTTAACCACTGCATCACCAGAGCTCCTTTTGGAGATAGCTACTCATTGCTGTCAAGTTGATTCTGACTCATCGTGACCCCCATAGGGTTTCCAAGGCTGTAAATCTTTATAGAAATAGACTGCCTCATTTTTCTTCTGCAGAGTGGCTGATGTGTTCAAACCACTGACCTTTTGGTTAGCAGCTGACAGGCATTAACAAATTAAATGATAAAATAAGCACTTAATGCTCTGCTGAAAAACATTATCTAAATATTATAGAATGATTAATAACATTACCATTCTTGAAAATTAATATCAATTAATAGTGATTACATTATATGGTACATAAATATACTAAATACAATTTAGTATAAATTTCTTGGGACATAAATATACCAAGTACTGTAAAGAAAATTCAAGTACTAAACAAATGACAGCTATTATAATATGCTTGATGTGCTCTACTACAGCCCAACATGAAAGATTTAAAAGATATTATGTTCTTTTGTGAATATTTGTTGATGATTTCTCACAATTATTTTAAATATTGGAAATAAAATCACCAAAGCAAGCTTTAAAACCCTGAGCTGAATTTGCTTCTGCGTGTTCAGTGAATCGCACAATGAAGTGTGTAGTATGGCTGTAATTTCAAAGACCTTCTTAGTGTACCAAAAACAGTCATGAAAGACATTTGCAAGAAGGTTATTGTAACTGATACTGCAGGTTTTTTTTTAATACAACATTAAAAACAAATGAACCGAAAGAAAAAGAAATAGTACAGTTTATGTTTAGCTTTCACCCATCTGCTGGTGAAGGGCCTGTTTCAGCAAATGGCGTCTGCTGACGGTTTTTCCATTTGTAGTACTCAGGGGCTCCAAGCTTAAATCAGACCCATTTATTGTATTTCAGTGGAGTGTAGTACAAAACCAGCTAGTTTTCGATCGCCAAAGTTGGCAATGTGCTAAAGGGACAAACAGCAGTTTTGCTGGATTTATTTTCACAGCCGAAACGTAGGCGAAAAGGCCTCAAAGAAAGGGGTATTCAAAGGAAAGCTACCCGGCAACTCTGAGCTCAAACAGAAAGCCATCTTATGCCATTTTAATCGTTGCTAAATTCTACCTTTCATAAGCAGCTGCTTAAAATAAGTAGCAAACTGTGTGTCTGGAAAATGAAACAGGCAGGATTACGCGGGACAAACTTCAACACAAGTAAGAGGGAGGTCTGGCAGAGAGTCGGTATTTCAAAGGCAAGTTCAAATTGGCCTAGAGACTTTAAATGCTACCTGTGTGCTTCCTTTATATATTATACACCATAGGTACTTAAAAGCAAATGTATAAGATAGATCCCTGAAAAAGGAAAGGATAGACTAAATAACCAAGAATGTTCTCTACATCATAGAATTTCTTATAAATTGTTTATAAATTCTAAAGACAGAAAGTAAGCTGACGTACATCAAAACAGAAATGGGGCTACATACAATCTTGATGACAAGTATGACTTCTTTCCTGTCTATTTTCTTATATCTTCTCACTGTTGTGAGGTTAAAGTTACCTTGCACCCATAAAATAAAAGGGCTCCTGACAGGTGACTCACTCTTCCTCAGCTTCTGGCTCACTAACTTTTTTTCGTATCTAAAATATTAGTATCTTTTGAATCCATCTTCTCACTGTTCTCAATGGACCCTCATTAGCTCCTGCCAGGACTCTGCATTGGTCTCCCTGTCTCCAGCCTCACCAGTCCTTACTGTTACACTGTTCAGGTTACCTCCCTGCTTACAATCTTGCAAAAATTCCTCAATCTCCCCAGGATAAAGCTGCCCTTCCACCCCCAATGGGCTTCAAGGTGCATAGCTCCTAGAGACCAAATGTGAACCCAGAGAAACAGAACTGGCCCAGGGTATCTAAAAGGGTTCCCAAGTAGGAAGATGGCCAAAAAAAGCACAGGGACCCAAACAGAGGGGTGCACAATGGGAAGATCAGGACTAGGGTGTGGGATACAGGCAGCCACCTAGAGGAGAGGCACTGTCCATGTCAAGGGAACTGCAGGAGGAGGTTCCCAGCTAGAAGAAGCATGTTCACCTGCCCTCCCCAAGAACCAGTCAGCTTTGGATACCTGCCTCACCCAGAGGCCACTCACATCAAACTACCATTCCAAATGGCACCAGTGTAATGAATAAATGATTCCCAGCCAACACCAACTGTGGCTGTGCCATATATAGATGTGGTTCTCAGTTGCCCAGTCCTGCGTCATCTTCATGATCAGTGGTAAGTTTGAGCTCATTGTTGTGGCTATTGTGCTCATCCATTATGCCATGTATGCTGGGTGAAGAGTTTCTTCACATTGCCCCTTCCAAAACGCACCCCACTGCCCCACTATAACACAGCCTTTGGTCAGCAGATTAAGATTGATTCTTGCTCAGATTGAAAATGTTCATTTGACTCTGCCTGTGGCAAGGGGAGGAAAGAGTTAATCAGTGTCCCCTCCTTTCCCATGAGTCAGGTACCTAACGCCACTCCAACTTCTGGCACCCAAATGCTGTGGTGCAGAGCTACCACATCCCCAGAGTACAGTGGGGAGACCATAAAAAGCAGGTGCCACCTGTAACATGTATTTCTTTTTCTCCCCTCTAAAATGAAAGATGTTTAATTGTCAAACTTAAATTTAAAACTGGAATGGAAAAAGACAACCCCAAATGTCAAATGCAAAATATCTTCTAATTTACATATCTGTTTTCCCTTCTTTAGATCATTCGAATACAGCACTTTTTTCAGGGATTTAAAAAACTGCTGAAAGGGAAGATAGTTTAGAACTATGGTTATCAAAATATGGTCTAAGCCACTGATGATTTTTCAGTGGTCTAAAAATTCAAGTATTTTGTTTCTCACAAGCAATGAAGAAAGTCCACATACTTTCATTTTTACCCCCTACAAGGTTACAAGATTTCTGGTGGTGTAGTGGTTAAGGCATTTGGCTACTAATCAAAAGGTCAGTAGTTCAAACCCACCAACTGCTCCATGGAAGAACGATGGGGCAATCTGTTTCCATAAAGATTTCCACAAAGCTTTGGAAACCCAGTGGGGATCACTATGAGTTGTATTCCACTCAATGGCAGTGAGGCTTTTTTTTTCCAGACAAGGGTACAAGCAGAGGTGTATCTAAGGTATGATAGGTATGGTATGTACGGCAGGTATGGTGTGTGTGCTGAGCATCACCTGAAAGGGAACATCATTGAGCAGTTTCTATTAACCCAATGTGGCCCAACTTCCTTCCTCAACCTCAGTAGACACCCAGAGAGGAGGGATCTTGCTCTTGGCCACAAGTCCAAGACAGTACCAGGCGAAGTTCGGAATGACATTCTGAGGAACCACAAATACCAAAGGTACCTGACTGAGGCAGGCAAACAAGAGGGGGGAGGAAGGCTTTTCACTGATATGGTCTATTCATCTTGAAACTACCCCCCCCCCCAATTTAGAGATTGCCTCAGGCACTCATTACCTGTGCTATGCCCCTGGGTATAAGTAACCTGCTAAGTAATTAAGAAAGCCTAAAGTTTGGATTATTTTTTTCTCATTTTTAAGTTTTGTATATGAAATTATATGTTTAAGTTCATTCCTATTAGGATAACAGGGCTATGAATATAGTTTAGACAAACAGTAATACCAGATATGCTTATCTTTTCACCTAAAACTCTACGTGTACTATGCTGTCTGGTCATCTGCACCTGTGTTTTTTGTCTTCCTTCTGCTATAGTGTAGGAGCTCTGGTGGCACAATAGTTGAACTCTGAGCTGCTAACTGGAAGGTGAATGGTTTGAACCCACCAGCTGCTCCATGGAAGAAAAAACCTAGTGATTTGTCCCTGTAAAGATTATAGCCTAGAAAACCCTATGGAGCAATTCTATCCTATGCTATAGGGTAGCTCTGAGTCAGAAATGACTCAGCAACACACAACAATAACCTGTTACTGGGGATGAGGTGTTTCTACACCAATCAAAGGTGACCTTCCTTGTGGTGGTTACGTGTGTGTCAACTTGGCTGGGCCTGGTTGAGTGGCTGGGCAGCTGGTGGTAGTTATTCCCCTTGATGAGACTGGCAATCAGCTCCATGGTGGGATCTACCACAAGCAGCTGAGTAGCTGCTTTGGGTATGTGGTCTGCTTCCCGTATATAAGAAGCATCTTCGAGAATGGTCTCTAGCCTATGGCATGCTTGGACCCTGCATGTAGCTGTGTCATTGTTCAGCAGCCTGCCATGCTCTGCCGA
The DNA here is from genome assembly GCF_000298275.1 of Orycteropus afer afer. Lineage (NCBI taxonomy): Eukaryota > Metazoa > Chordata > Mammalia > Tubulidentata > Orycteropodidae > Orycteropus > Orycteropus afer. The sequence continues at coordinate 17,037,956 of NW_006921594.1, read as the reverse complement.
CCTTGGGATTTACAATGGACTTGAATTAATGGCCTGCTGTGTGGTTTGTTAACATCGGGACTGTGCCATTTTGTTTGCTGACCTTGGCCCTGTTAGCCTCAGCAGCCAGTAGCTGCCTGAGTGAAGAGATGCCTCTAGCTTCAGTGGGCCGGGAGCAAGAGGCAGAGCTGAAGAGCAAGGTCAAGGGCCTTTCACCCAGCCACTAGAGCCTGGCACTTTGAACTTGGACTTCTAGCCTTCCAAACTAAGAATAAACTACTGTTTGTTAAGGCCACTCCATTTGTGGTACATTCTTGTCAGAGCAGCACTGGGTAACCAGAACACTCCTCATGTGGTCTGCATCCCATCTGCTCTCACATTTTCAAGAACCTTATTCCTTAAAATTTCCCTTTGCTCCTACATTATCAATTTATTTCCCCAACTTCCTGGATCATTTCCTGTCATCATATAAACATGACTAAGCATCTCTCAGGAGCTCCGGTAGTATAGTGCCTAAGGCACTTGACTGCTAACTGGAAGGCTGGTGGTTCAAACCCACTAGCCACTCCTTGGAAGGAAGGAAGGTTGGGCAATCTACTACCGTAGTGATACCACCTCGGAAACCCAAAGAAGGGTCGCTATGAGTCGAGTCCAACTCGATGACACATAACAACAACAAAGCATCTCTCTTTTAAAAATTTTTTTTTTTAAAAAAAGCTTTCTTGATATCACACCCCCTCCTTCCATTTTATTATTGCTCCTCTTTACTGCAAAATTTCTCATAGGAATTGTGTAGCTATAGTCTCCACGTTCTCACCTCCTTTTCTCTTATCCCCCCTCTATATGGGCCTCTGCTCGCCAGCACTCCCATTTACACTGCTCCTGGTTAGGCCACTGGAGACCTTTACCAAATCAATGGACGACTTTTCCAAATTCAGCTTACTTGACCTGTCAGAGGATTTGTCAAGTCTCTCCCTCTCTCCTTTTTGGATATTTTCTTCTCCTGCCTTCCACAACCCTTTGACTTTTCTTTCACTTTATTATGGGTAGTTCCCTCTCAGTCTCCTTTGTTGTCCTTTTTCTGGTTGACCTCTACATACTTTAGTGCTTTCCGCTTCCTTTCTTTATACTGCCTCCTTTGGTAATCTTAGAAATTTTCAGGGCTTTAAAAAACATCTATGGAAGATAATATCCAAGATTATATCTCCCATGAGTTGCCTGGGGCCACTAAAAAGGAAGGACCCTCCGCTAGAGTCTGTACCCTGACTTGAACTTACAGTTTCCAAACCTGTGAGACAATAAATTTCTTCTGTAAACCCACACATTTTTTGATATTTTATTGTTGTTGTTATGGCAGCACTACGTAACTAAGACAGAATTGAAGTATCAGAGACAAACTATATGAGTAATTATGGTAAATTTTCAGTCCTTCTCTCAGCCAGATGAAATGAGGTGAGGAATAACGGTAGCCACATGATGACCCAACATAATTGAAAATAAGCAATTTGCAAAGTCATACAAAATGGTCATAAGCCACAAAGAAAATCATCCTCAGGGCTCATGTTCTGAGGAATTACTATCTACTGCATCAAAAAAAGTTCTTCAAATATAATATCTTTTTGATAATAAGACATTATCTTTGTCTCTTTAAATTGATTTACTCCATTTCTATTTGAATGTTTAAGCACATTAGCACACTGC
>NW_006921594.1:17011276-17033776 GCF_000298275.1 Orycteropus afer afer | reverse complement strand
ATTCCATATGATTGCATCCTTTTACTGTCAGAGAGACTCATAACTATAATTTTAACAAAGATTTCATTGTAACATTGTTATATTTTCAATGTAAAATTACAACTGAAATAGCCATTAACTTTTACCCCTGCTATTATTGTTGTTGTCATGTGCCATGGAGTCGGACCCGACTCATAGCGACTCCTCCTTGGTTTCCAAGGCATTATCACTACGGAAGTAGATTGCCCCATCTTCCTTCCGAGGAGTGGCTGGTGGGTTTGAACCGCCAGCCTTATGGTTAGCAGTCAAGTGCTTTAGGCACTATGCTACCAGAGCTCCTATTTTTACCCCTGGTTCTATTTAAATAAGACTATGCCTCTATAATTTATAAAAATCAATAGATAACATGTAACTTTCCACTATTCTGGAGAAAACCCAGACCAGATGATCACTCAGTCAGCCAACTGCTGAAGGCATCTCTTCTGTCAGAGGCAGCTCTATATTAAAAAGTCTCATTATTTTGTTGTGGTTCAGTCCCACTTTTCTGAGTTTTGGCTGTCTTTCAGGATTAACTAGTAAATACAGATCCTCAGGACAGCCTTTCCCACCTAAATTGTCAAAGATCACTTAGTACTGACATTCACACAAAGCTCTCGAGGCAGCCCCAAAAACAGTCCCCATGGCTTACACTCTGGCTGTACTTTTGCAGGGCTAACTCCCTCACACAATTCAAGTCTGTCAATAACGATACTCTCAGAGGTCTTCCCTTGGCCACTTTCAATAAAAAACCATCCCCTTCACTCAGTGTCCTGTTTTATTTTCTTGATTTACTTTTCTTCATCGCATTTATTACTCCCTAATATATTCCTTTGTTTGATGGTTACCTCCTCCCAACAGAGTGTCAGCTCCACCAGGGCAAAGATTTTGCTTTGTCCTTGTTGACTCCCCAGTGCCTTGAGCATTGCTTCACACAGAAGAAGACACCAATGAATACTTGTTCAATGGATGAAGTATTTCCTAGTTGTTGTTTCTCTCCCTCCCCCACTAAGACTCTAGGAAGACAGTCTTTCTGATATGTTGTCGTTTCTGTGTGCCTTCAGTTTGATTCTGACTCATTGAGACCTATAGGACAGAGTAGAACTGTCCCATTGGGTCCCTAGGCTTTAATTCTTTACAGAAGCAGATCACCAAGTCTTCTCTCCTGTGGGGTTGCTGGTAGGTTCAAACCGCCCACCTTTTGGTTAGCAGCTGAACATTTCGCTATTGTGCCACATGGGCTGCTTTTGGATATACAATACTATAATAGTAATGTAATAAGGAAGGTTGGGCAATCTACTTCCATCGTGATACCACCTCAGACACCCAAGGAGGGTCAGAGTTGGATCTGACTTGACGGCAGTAAGTTCGGTTTTGGTTTTGTCGTGGTATTATATATACTGCACTCTTTAGTAGCACCTTTTCAGCAGGATAGGAAGATGGTGGTACCTATAGCCTCTGTCCATCAACATAGAGGTAGACACTCTTTAGAAAGAGTCAGAGGGGCAGCACATTCTTACCTCTAAGGCTGTCACTGAGCTCTGGTAGCATGGTGCCTAAGGCATTGGACTGCTAACCAGAAGGCTGGCGGTTCAAACACACCAGCCACTCCTCAGAAGGAAGACTGGGCACTCTACTTCCATAGTGATACTGCCTTGAAACCCAAGGAGGGGTCACTATGAGTCAAATTGACTTGATGGCAGTGAGGTTTTTTTTAAGGCTGGTACCGAGGACTCTGTGTAAGAACATCACATGGTTCAACATTAGCAATTCTGTACCTCTATTTAATATTTCTCCCCGGGGATAATAATAATAATAATAATAATAAAAGCTAAAAGCATAAATGAACTACAATTGGTTGAATAAAGATATGGCAATTACTTTAGTATTTCTTGTGGAGCTGCCTTCACTGAAACACACTACAAAAAAACATATGTTTAGACAAAATATATTCCCAGGTAGCTCATGATTCATCATTATTATTATTTTTGTTAGTAGGCATTAAGTCAATTTTGACTCATGGCAACCCCATGCATGAAGAGCAGAACTGCTTGACAGGGTTTTTTCAAGGATGTGACCTTTCAGAAGCAGATGGTCAGGCCTGTCTCCCAAAGTGGCTCTGAGTAAGTTCGAACAGCAAATCTTTTGGCCACTAGTAGTGCTCTTAACTGTTTGTGCCACCTAGAGACCATTCCCTGCCATAGCCCTTTCTATATGTTGTTGTTGTTGTTATGTGCCGTCGAGTCGGCCCTGACTCATAGCGACCCCTCCTTGGGTTTCCGAGGCAGTATCACTACGGAAGTAGGATTGCCCAACCTTCCTTCCGAGGAGTGGCTGGTGGGTTTGAACCGCCAGCCGTCTGGTTAGCAGGCAAGTGTCTTAGCCACTATGCTACCAGAGCTCCCTTCTATATGTTACTGATAGTCTAATAGCTAATACTGACTCTCTAATAGTCCTTCTTTTCATATAGACTGTAGGCTTTGGGAGGGCAAAGGTTAAATCTGTCTTGCTTACCTTGGTATCTACAGTGCCTAGCAGGGGAGCAGCAGATGTCCATTGAATGAATGAAGAAATGAATGAGTAAGTGAAATAACCCGATTATATTAAACTTCCTTAAAACAAGTACCCTATGGCCCTGAGACTGGAAGATAGATGTTGCCCAGCTACCAATGCCAACCACTCAGAAAGGCGTCAAAACTGGAGATCCTGAATAAAGTGGGAGGAAAAATGTGGAATAAAATTAAAAAAACACAAAAATGACCACAACTACTGGTCAGATAGAGACTGATGAAACACCCAATACTATGGCCCAGGTTACCCTTTGGGCCTGGAATTGGACTTACTCCCATGGGTTTGCTCTCAGCCAGACAGCAGAAAGGCTTATGGGCTGTACACTTACCCTAGGAAGATGCACACCTGAGAAAGGTGAACCATGAGAGATCAGAAGGGTGACATTTGCAAAGGGGGAAGCTAGACAGACAGCAATGCACAGGAAGGATACAGGGAAGGGGTAACTACAAGGTAGAGGTGGAAGGAAAGCTATTCCACTGTGGGAATTATAATCAGTGCTGTGAAACAAAACGTATTAACTGTTGAACATAAAATGAATCTGCTTTATAAATCTGCACCCAAATCATAGTGGAAAATTTAAACATAATTAAATACCTGGAAAAAAAAAAAAGAGGTACCCTAATTGATGCAAGTGTGTATCAAACAAAGGTGGTGCACCATATGATGACGGTGGTCCTGGTGGTGCTGTGAGGACTTCACCCACTGCTGAAGTCCTAAACCCTAGCCTCATCTTCAGTTAACACACATATAAATATGTGTGTATATATTTTAGGGGATCTTTCAAATTAGACTTTCAAGTCCCTTGTGGGGCAAAAAAAAAAAAAAAGAAAAACACTCTGATACATTAAATGATTATTTCTAAGCCTGAAAAAAATAATCTAATAAATATAGAAAAATATATATAAATTATGATTTATAAATGTTTACAATTCTTAAGACATGGGAAGTATTTTTATGATGTAAAATTTTGACAATTATACAAACTACATATACAGAATAAGCTGGTCTCTCCACGTAAAAACAAATATACAGACCCATGGCTTGCACTCTGGCTGTCCATTATGTATTTGTATAATGAAAAGAGTGGAAGGCATCAAAAGTATATGGTGATGATCTGTGTGGGACATGAATGTGGAAAATACTTTTTTTCCTTATGCTTTTCAGTATTGACCTTAATATACTTTTTCATGATTCATTATTATTACCCAGTTCCAGGATGTAGGAGCATGGTAGGAAGACACTTAGGAGATAATGAAGATGAATCCTCTCACTTCACAAGAAGTTGCTGGGGGTCCAGACAGGCTCCATCACTTATATAAGGTTATGTGGCAAGTTTGGTTGGCCAAGAGGAGACTAGATGGTCTGACTCCCAATCCAATACTCTCTTCCTTCCCCCATTCACATCAACACAAAAATTATTTGTCAATAAATATAAGTCATGAAAGCATGTAAACAGTGTATAATATTCTGAATGTAAAAAAAATCACGATTTAAAATATCTATATGCAATAAGAGTATTAGTTTGTATAAATTATTAATTGAAAGCTGGAACACTAGCTGCAGCAGTATGTTAGAATCTCCGTGGGCCTTAAACACAACTACTGAGACAGTAGCAATGGAATATTAATAAATAGAGAAAGGTGACAGGATACTACGATTGGTACTTGGAAAGGAAAAGTAGAGGCTACTTGCAGAAGAGTGTGAATATAAGTAAATGACAATAAGCTTATCATCAGAATGTACACATGTATGTATCAACATAATATATATACATGTGATGCTTAATTCCAACATATTTAATGTAGACAGAAGCTGATTTACCCCAAGCTGATGAAGCTTAAGCTCTGGAGTCCCTCACTTGTATGATAACCTTCCAGGGCCCTGTGAGGAGCCCTCATAAAGTATTCACATGACCATGTTTTGTAACACTTGCAATTGGTTAAGACCACTGCATCTCCATTACGCCTTTCCCTCCGCACTCTACCACATGTCAGGTGGTACTGGAGTGGCCATGGTTGCTTTGGGGATCCAAGTAGGGGGAAGCTTGAGATGAAGATACATTTACTTCGGATTTAGTGTGATATGGTTATGTGATTCATAGGTCACTTCTGTTTGAGAATGTACCATTATCAGCATAGGATGAGTTTCTAGGAGCACTCCTATGGCAGGCACACTATGCTGAATCACTTGCATCATAACTCAAGGATCATGATGACAAACTGTTTAATGAATGACATCAATTCAAAGAATAGCTCAGATTAGTCACTGAGCAAAGAAAGTTAAGATGCCTTGACATCTTACAAATCACATTGCAAGCACAACGCAACACACTGCCGTTGAGTCGGATCCAAGTCATAGAGACCCCTCCTTGGGTTTCTGAGGCAGTATCTCTACAGAAGTAGATTGCCTAACCTTCCTTCTGAAGGGTGGCTCATGGGTTTGAACCTCCAGCCTTCTGGTTAGCAGTCAACGGATAAAAGAAATGAGATAGATATTTTTTCCAACTTCATAATGATCCTAAAAATTTATATGACATTATCAGTAAGGACAGGTGAAGGTAAACTATTAATAATAATAAACTAATTCAGATCCACCAAGCTAGCTGTTCTTTTTAGGTGCCACTGAGTCAGCTCTGACTCAAAGTGACCACTGATACAACAGAAGGAAGTAGTGCCTGGTCCCGTGCCATCCTCACAATATTCGCTTTGCTTGAGCCGATCATTGTAGTCACTGTGTCACTCCATCTTGTTGAGGGTCTTTCCCCTTTTCACTGACTCTCCACTTTACCAAGCATGATATCCTTCTCCAGGGAACAGTCTCTTCTGACAACTTGACCAGAGTAGGTGAGATGAAGTCTGGCCATTCTCACTTAAGGAGCATTCTGGATGCACTTTTTCCTGGATAGATTTATTTGTTCTTCTGGCAGTCTATAGAATTTTTGGTATTTTTTGCCTACACCACAATACAAAGCCATCAACTCTTCTTCAGTCTTCCTTATGCCCTGTCCATCTGTCACATGCATAAGAGGAAACTGAAAATACCATGGCTTGGATTAGACACACCTTGGTCTTCAAAACGACATGTTTGCTGTTTACCACTATAACAAGGTCTTTTGCAGCAGATTTGCTCAATGCAATATGATGTCGGATTTCTTGACTGCTGCTTCCATGGGTGTGGATTGTGGTTCCATGTAAAATGAAATCCTTGACAACTCCAATCTTTTCTGCATTTATTGTGAAGCTGCTTATTGGTCCAGTTGTGAGTAATTGTGTTTTCTTTATGTTGAGGTGTAATCCATACTGATGATTGTAGTCTTTGATCTTTATCAGTGACTGCTTCAAGTTCTCTTCACTTTCAGCAAGCAAGGTTGTGTCATCTGCATATTGCGGGTTGTTAACCAGTCTCTTCCTTCCAAGCCAGAGGTAGACTAAATTATTTTTCTATTTTCTCTATACAAAATATTACAAAATCATTGTCACATGAGGAGGCAATTTAAGACTATGCAGGCAAAAATTGTACAAAAAAGTACTATTATTATATATTCTTACTAAAGTAAGAATATATAGGATATTCTACACAATTAAGAAATTATGTTATGTTGTAGATGTTGTAAAGCTGTGGTATTGTCAGCTGCTAAACACGTGCGACTTGTTATTTCTTTACTCATTCTAAATAAATATTCACAGTTTACCTAATTTTGAATGTGCAACTTTATGTCTTTTTCTTAAAGACACCCTCATCCCTGCCCCAATTACATAAGCATCAGGCCCACAGTACCTGGACACACACCTTTAGACAGCGTGCTTTATATGTGTGTTCCTGTATTTCATGAGTGTCTTAACGCACAGGTCACAAAAGACAGGATTTCATATTTCATTTTTCATTTTGCTTAACATGGCACAATAGAGTAACAAATGCATTTTGACAACAGGACAACAATAAAGAGAAAGAATTTCTGATTTTTAAATAATTTTTCTTCTCTATTATTTAAGTCTGGTTTGGCATAATTAAAATATCTTATAAGGAAATGGATCACATTACAATTAAATTAGAATTAATGAAGTGACTTTTAAGTAACTGCTTACACAAAAAGCATGTTGTTCATTTTTGGACCATGTTGGAGATTAACCAGAATGAAACCTACATTGATACTTGTGAAGATCGTGGGCTCAACAAAAGCCAAAGAGAACCTATTACTTCTGAGACTCACTTATCTGAGTGTTTCTGGTAGCCAAGAGAATTCTGAAGGGCATTTATAGTTTACAATGTCAACAATATACAAGCATATAAATAAGTAGCAAAATTATGTGCTAATCAAATGAAGCCCATATTAAGCATACTGAAACATGTTCATTGTGCTTATTTACGACAGATACATGCATGAAGGGGAACACACAACTTCGGGAGATTTCCAAAAGTCAGAAATAAACTTCTTTCAAAGAACTGCTTGATTTGACATGGAATTAAGGTCACTTAGAAAACAGTAATAGTAGTAATTTCTTCCATTAATAATTAAAGAATTATTTCCTTCTTTGCATCAATAGCTATGCAGGTCTATAATTCCTTCCATTCAAACAAATAAATTAATTAACAGATTTCAGAAAGGTAATATGGCACATACACTATATATTATGCAATATCACCAGCAAGATCTGGGACAAATCTGTATAATCAAACATATTAGTATTTCTGCAGTGAAATGCATGAAGATTCACATAATTAGTATAAATAAAGATTGTAAATAGCCTCGAATCATTCCAAGTCAGGTCCTGCTGCTAAATGAATTCAGGTCATGTCAGGCATTACCATCACATAAGTTAAAAACAAGATTTTTTAAAAAAAACAGATTTTCCAAGATTTTTGGAATTTGGAATTATAGATTAGGGATTGTGAGCCTGTACCTCTATTTTTTTTCACTTTTATTTCTCTATCCTTTTATAGTAGAAGGATAAATCACTTGGTTTTTAATCTCTCAAGGCCTGGGTAGTTTTATTTTTATTTGGTTATGTCCTTTTCCACCAAGCCCAAGACTTTTCACAGTAATTCAGAGCAGAAACAATAGAAGGAGCTACTGTCCTCTTGGGGATCGGTAGTGGTTGCCTGGAGCAGCCTCCCTCTCCAAAGGTCTGCCTTAAAAACAAGCTGCCTTTTCAAATGTAGCACAGAGCCACAGAGGAGGAAAGAACTGATCTCACAGAATTTATAGATAGCGAAAGCACTGCCAGAAATAGGCCTCGAGATAGCAAAACAGGGTCCATAAATACTGAAGGCTCGAGGAGTGTCTGGACAGAGCACTGCTGAGGATTCTTGTAACACAAGTGCAGCTGCTGCCATTACTCACCTCTTAGACCTCAGAGACAAGCGAGGCTCTGAGAGTAGCATGTAAACAAGCTCATCTGATATAGAAAGATCATAAAAGTATGAAATGGATGTAATCTGGCTACTTAGAACTTTCGGCTATGACTGGCACAAATCTTAGCACCATCAACACATGCTTTCATCTTTTCAAGGTAGATAAATGGAAGACAGGATCATTAACTTGAGATTGTAGTGAATGAAAAGAAGAGATGAATGGGGAACTTTCAGAGAAGCTTTTAAAGAGCTAGACACTTAGATTTCACATGTTACTCTAGGCGGGAGCCTTCAAGAAAGGGACTTGCCTCATGCTATGTTTAAATGTGATGAGCAACATGAAGATATTGGTAAAATATACAGTCCTGGCAATTACCTATGTTTTATGCTAATAGTGATTTTTGAGGACAATATTATTCATTGGGGAAAAAATACTTCCACTGTGGCCAAAAGCAATAAGAAACACAGTAAAAACCTATCTGCTACTTCACAATTCAAAAACTCTGCCCCAAGCAAATCATGGAGCATTATTATCCAGATGAGCAATATTTGTATAATTTTACAAACTTTTGTTTGAATATTATATTGGAGGCAGCTGTGCATGTCTATTCTTCCAATAACAACAATAATGTAGAACAAGGATTACACTGCATTCAGATTTTTATTTCTTTCTTTACTGAGTCAGGCAGAAAAATCCTTAGACTATTAGCTCTATTGGCCCCGACTTCAAAATCATTTACTGTATATAGAGAAATATCTTAATAATATGGTAGTAAGTCTGGAAGAACTACCATCTGAACAGGACTCTCAGTTTTAAGTGCATAATGTTCTAATTTCCAGAATAACTGGCTCAATATGTTTCTTAGTTTTCATGTTTCTTTTGTTCCTCTTCTGGTACAATAACCTACACTTTATAAGATTTTATGTATCTGTGTATATTGTTTGCAGTGTGGCTTGTCCATTAGTGTCATTAATTTGTAAATTTTATAAAATATAAACATAAGTTGGTTCTTTAGTGGTGAGCTAGCTTCTTGCCTGATACTCTTCATCCAAAATGTACTGCCATCAAGTCAATTCTGACTCACAGTGATCCCCAATGGGTTTCCAACACTGTATATCTCTATGGAAATAGATTGCCTCATCTTCCTCCCACTGAGCAGCTGGTGGATTTGAACTGCCAACCTTCTGGTTAGCAGCCAGATACCTTACCCACTACAATGCCAGTATCCTTGATACTTTTCATAGCAAATTGTTATTGCTGTTATTACCTTTCTGTACCTCAATTATCCACAGAATACTTTGGAATGCAGAGTTCCAAGTACAGCTCAGGGAATCAAATCCACACGGGGAGATGAGAATTTTTCTCTAACTTAGCTACTTTATCGATGCTCAGACCACACACACACAAAAATAAATGCATGAGGCATTGCTAAATGGGGATAGCTGTTCTTTGCTGAGCCAAGAGTCTCACCCAGCTCCTGTGAGGCTTGTTTTTTGCTCTTGTCCTCAAGTCTGATCATGCTTACACATCCTGACCTGCATGGCTGCTTTTGGCTCTCATGAAATACAGGCTAAATTCACCTTTCCTGTGGCCATACAGAAAGATGGCAGCTCATGCTTGCTTGCAGCTCAGGGGCTATAGCCACGGGACAGCAGTTTGATTCATGGGTAAGAAGCAGGGGAGGGAAAAATGGGTACTGTATTGGATAATGCTTTGTGGCAGTCCAGGCGGGAAGCGTCCTGGGGCTTCTCAGTCTCAGATGACAGGGATGGGAATTGTGACTGAAAGGAGCCCTCAGATATTACTTTAATTAAGAACAGTTCCATTCCACATGAGAGGAAATTCCCAAATTACTCTCGGATCTGTCAAGAGTAAATGAATTCAATTTTGTTATAACATGATGAACAAAGTTGAGATAAATCATTCTTTTTATTAGTGGAAATTGCCAGTTCAGAGGAATGAATATATCCAAAGTCATTGGTCTGCCCAAATTATCAATAAAGCAATTATTTGAGTATGGAAATCAACAGTTATGCTTACAACTCTGCTGCCCATCAAAAAATACTCATAGGAGGAATTTAGCATATTTTCAACTGAAGAATGTATTTCAAGGACAGTGTTGTAAGATGAATCATTTTTAAGGAAGTAAAATTTCCATTTCAGATGTCTATTAAAACTGATGTTAAGGGTTAAAAGAGGTCAAATACAATAAAAGGGGTCAAAAGAGATTAAATACAATAAAAATCCTCAGACATACTCTGTACTTATACTAAAAAAAATACTCTTTAAACGTGAAAGCCTTCTTTCACAAAATACTGAAAAAGAGCCACATTTTAAAAAGCAACCTTTCTCTACCTCCTGTTTTATGTTTGCTTATTTTAAAAAGAAGCTAGTAATGATTATTTCTATTTTGACAGACTTTATTAGGAAACAGGTCATTGGATTTGCCAACTTTTCTTTCTGGAGAAATTTGACAGCATGTGATTTATTGTACTTAATATTTCGTCCTTAGTCACTTCCCTGGCTGAAATTTTCAAATCTCATTAGGTGATTTCTCTCAGTTTATGGCAGATGGACAGTGACCACAGGACATAAACTGAACAGCTGTCCTCCTCCCCTTTTGCACTTTTCTCCCTTCTAGTCCCATCCCTATCCCCTCTCTCCTAAACTATTTTTATTTCTTCGTTTCATTGTCATTGCTCTCGTAATGGAGAGAGAAGACTGATTCTTTTCCAATTTACAGAATGCCTGTGTCATCTTTAACCATTTCCACCCTTTTATAAGTTTCCTGGCAAGCCCACCAAGTAAAGCTTTCACCAGCACCTACATGAGAGCATCACAAGGCAGTAAAGTGCAAAATGTGTCAGGCTTTGCCAGATTACCTGCCAGGAAGTCCTCCTTTCCTCAGAGCTGAGCCATATAACCTACGCCTCAATGCTCATCCCTGGGCCATTTCCTAGGAAGATGAAGCCACACTGTAGGCAGCAGGTGCTAAGGACCTCCCCCATCTCCAGTAATCTGGAGTCTCGCATCACCACTATGGGTGTTGGTTTAGCTACGATCTTAGGTCTCAGTTCTTACAACAGCCCAGGCCTTATTCCGCTGGCAGGAAGCCACCACCCCATCTCCACTATCCCACCCTTCATTGCTATACTGACACTACAGGGTGGTATCACAACTGTTTCATGAGTCTCACTCTCAAATAGTAAAGTCTTGCCTCTGGACCTCCCTCTTCTCTGGACTTTCTAACAAGCTGCACTCTCACTCTCCTTTGAATTCCAGGGCACTGGGGTCTGCACCCCTTAATTAGCAACCAGTATGTGTACTGCCTTGCTGTTTTCTTCCCACACATGGATGTTTTTCACGTATTTTCAGCTCCCTGCAGGCTGGGGAAATATCTGACATTTTGGTTTCCCTACAGTGCATGTAGGTGCATCATGCTGTATATATCCTACATTCTCCCTTATGGAAGAGTCCTTGATCAAGAGCCCCTGATAAATTGACAAGAAAGTGGAAATTCCTGGTTTAGATTAAGTTCAAATATTATCCATGGATTTCATGCAGTATGAACCTTTACTCTTCCTTGTCTCAGCACTCAGGAGTACGTATAACGTTGAACACCAGTTCTGAAAAAGAAGTAAATCCTTTTCCTAACTTATGAGTTTAATTCAATTCAGTTAATTGTGAGCAATATTCTGCCCTACATACAAAAATGGATACTCGTACACTCTTTTGCCATCAAGGAATATCTAAGCTATAAAGGGTGAAAATAGATGTGCAGAAAAGGTCAGTGTATAAATCAAAGCAGAGGAAAGTATAGGTGTCATAAAAAAAAAAATACAGAGGAAGTGAGTGTTCAGAGAGATGAGGCTGTGGCAATTGGATGAATTTTCACAGAAGAGTGGTCCTTGAGTGAGACCACTAGGTATATGTCAATGATCAACTCCTTCTGAACCTACAGTTCAGGGCTGTCTGCCTTCTCCTATTTCAATAAATATTAGTGGAATGGATTTATGAATGAGTTATTGATACATTTATGACTGAATTATTCATATTTTTTGACTCATCAAAGTGAATGACAATATATTGAATATTTAAAAAGAGAAAAGGCATAAAGCTGACTTCCAAACTATATATTTTAATTCATATAATCTTTTCTCTACTTATCAATAGTAGTTTTAATAATTGAAAACCACAGATATTTATAATCTCAAAAATCTTTACCAGAATCTAATGCTCAGTAGCATTTTGCATCATTTCAGAATATTCCCTTGTTATTCCTTAAACTGGAACTTAAGAATTTTGGGCAAGGTAGACTTAAAATATATATAAAGTTCATATAAATTGGTCTTTTAAAGTATACATTCCCTAGAATAAATAAGTTAACTTCACAATGAAGAAGCAGGATAACATGAGTTCTACTCTGTTCTGTGTCTTTCTTCATATAAACAGAGCAGAGTTTTATTTGTATAACTAAGTAAATCAACAATATTCATGAAATTCATTAAATTTAAGTAACTTAGAAGTGTTCCATATTATAAATATTTGTTTCTTTGTGTTAATATTGATCTATGAAGATCTGAAAATCAAGTCTTAAATAAATCTTACTTCAATATATTTCAAATCCAAGAGTCTTATGCTCAAATAAAACATGCATTTAACCTTATAAAGCATACAATTTAAACTAATTTTACTATTAAACTTCTCTAAACTCGTGTGCTTGGTATGTATTTGTTTTGAGCTCAAGTCACCAGAGATTTTGTTAGTCTCTTACTTACAGATTTCTGTGTTTTCACTGTTTCATAATAAATTCCCCAAGGTCTGTCTAACTTACCAGGGAGAGTGACTCTTAAAAAAAAAAAAAAAAGAAAAAGAAAACCTAATTTAGAAATATATTTCAGTGAGTTCACAGAGAAAATGAGCAATAATTCACACCAAGGTATGGTATGGAAGATTCAATCTCTCCTCCGCTGTGTTTCCTGTTGTAAGAGTTGAGAGAAGAATTTCTCTACTGAATCAAAAACCAAAACCAAACCCACTGCCATCGGGTCAATCCCAAGTCAGAGACCCCCACAGAGTTTCTGAGGTGGTAAATCTTCTTTACAGAAGTAGATTGCCCCATCTTCTTTCTGGGGAGTGGCTGGTGGGTTTGAACTGCCAACCTTTGGGTTAGAAGTCAAATGCCTTGGGCACTCCATAATTAAGCTGTTTATGAATTAGGCTGAAGGGAAAAACTAACTGCTTTCCTTACGTTGAATGAAAGATGATACCTTATAAAAGTGGCATCTTATTCACTATATCTGTCTAAGAAAATAAATAATCCCAGATTTCAAAGCAATCTTCCAATTAATCTATAAGAGTATCTCTGTTTTTAGAGTTTTCCAATTTTTATTATTCAAATAGACTCATACAAAATAGGTAGTTCTACTATATCTGGGAGATTTGAAGCAAGCATAGTTCATAAGAGAACAATTCAGGACCAAGAACAATTTTTATAGCTTAATCTGTAAATATGAAGTATTTCGGATTTAAAACTTTTCTGTCTTAAGATGATGAAGACAAAAAAGAAACCAAAACAAAAAAATACACACACACAAAACCCCAAGCTTTTAGTATATCCATAGGTAAAATCAGAGTTTTCTTTCAGGTAATAATTGTATAAATTATGAGCAAATATATAGGTTTTAGCCTATTTCTAGTTCAATAATTGCATACTTGGACAAACACTTGGGCGTGTAATTTTGTTCACTTGCTGAACTACAAACCTAGTTTATGGGTGATTCTCGGTTTTCTTCTGGGTTATCTTTTCCATTGATTAAGTCCTCAGATCACTTCCTCTAATATCCCTGTAGGCATGAAATGTCTGCATGATACCTATTTACCACTTGGTTACATAATATTTTGATGGTTCTGTAATGGTTGCTGGTCACTCAGGCAAGAAATATTTATGAGCATCTACTTATTGCAAGTCCCTTTACTAGTCTCAGAGGATACTGTGATGGACAAGGCAGGTTTGCCTCCCAAACCAGACTATTTGTTCTTCAGGGTGTATGTTTTTAGATGCTTAACCTCTACTCCTCACTTGACTAATGAATCCTATTAATTAACTGAAGAAAGAATTGGGTGAAATTGAACAAATATATTACTTCATAAATTGTTATTGAGTGAGTCAATGAAGATTTGTATCAGAAGGGACAAGTTCATCTTTAATCCAACTGCCCAATCATCTTATTTTTTGAAAACTTTTTATTGTGATTTGGGTGAAATTTTACAAAGCAGATTCATTTGACATTCAACAGTTCGCACCCATTTTGTTTTGTGACAAATGACGGTCACATTCTCTGCAGTGTAACAGCTCAGCTCTCCCTTCCTCCCCGTGCTTAGCCTTTCCCTGTGTCCTTCTTGCCTATGCATTCCTGTCTATGCACCTTTCTTAAGAAAGAATTAGATTGAATTTCTTTATTGCTCAAGAAAGACAGAGGCCTTTTTGTAGACCTCTATTGCCTATTAAATAAAACTCCCCATCCTCTGTAGATTAACTCTCCAGATGGACACAATTTCACATGACAGTGTCCACAGCCACCCAGCCAGCCCCTCTGCTCTCGGCAGGTACTCACGTTACCCTCCTATGTCTTGCTTGTGTTCACTGTGTCTCTTCACCTGGAAAACCGTTCTTTGTCCTTCCCATTAACTCACGTTGCTGGCTTTCAGGGATTATTCTAAGAAGCCTCCCTGAATTGCTCTGCTCTGCAGGACTTAATCAGGCACTGCCACCACAAGGACCTGCACACACGCCCCATCTCTGTTTCTAACAACCTGGCAGTTCTCCAGAGGCCTCATGTTCCATACGTATCTTGTGCCTTCCACTATACCATTAAAGGCTGTAAAAGTGTTTTTTTTTTTTTTCTCTCTCTCTCTTTTTTTGTCTTAACATAGTTATTAGCTCACAATAATGCTGGACACACAGTAAATACTCAGTGAAATTTTGTTACATGAATGACAGTTACAGAGCACCAACAGCATGCCCTTTTGACCCAGACCCCTGCCTGGGAGAACAGAGTTTGGAAGCAACTGAAGATAATGGCTTGCAAGGGCATCATCTCAAATTTTTCTTGCAATCCCACAGGAAATCTAAAGGAAATGGGTAAATGGCCCTAAGGCTACAACCATAAATTCCACAAGTTAAGTCTAATGAATCAAGTGAGGATTGTACCAGATCGATGTCTCAACACAGAAATGGATATGAGATCTTTCAACAGAATGAAAAAATGATATGTTCTTCTAAGAATATCTTGGAACACTTTTCAAAATGACTTAGCTGTTGATAACTTGATAAAATTTAGGTGTCAAACCTGTCTTTTCAGGATGTTTTACCTTTAAAACTTATTTGCTTAAGATAGCCTGAATACATACATATGTATGTATGTAGGTATACATGTATACACACATACACAGACACATACACATATTTACCTGTAGAGGTACTTGAGACTCTTTTGGACAATATTTGTCATGTAATTATAAAGACTTATAAGAGCAATATGGAGATATCAGGAAAATTATTCATCTCTCCAACTGACCTTGTTGTTGTCGTTGTTGTTATGTGCCGTCGAGTCGGACCCAACTCATAGCGACCCCTCCTTGGGTTTCCGAGGCAGTATCACTACGGAAGTAGATTGCCCCATCTTCCTTCTGAGGAGTGGCTGGAGGGTTTGAACCGCCAGCCTCCTGATTAGCAGTCAAGTGCTTTAGGCACTATGCTACCAGAGCTCCTTTATATGTCCATAATTATGAAAGTAATTCACCATTGAAATAATAAAATAATTATGGAATCCTCTACAAAACTGCCTATGTAACATATGAATCATCACACTAGGCAATGAACATTTGAACATCATAAAGAACTTCCTAAGGAGTGATACTAAATCTGATGGATTTTATTTAACTACACGATTAGCACAGGTTTGGAGAATTCCACAACACACAAAGAAATAGAAATGTTGAACTGGCTACATATAGTTTTTATAATGTGCTCTTAATACAATTTTCGAATTGACTATAAATGCAGTGGCTATTTAACCATAGCTGTGAGCTCTGGTAACATAATGCCTAAGGCACTTGACTGCTAACCAGAAGGCTGGAGGTTCAAACCCACCAGCCACTCCTTGTAAGGAAGGTTGGACAATCTACTTCTGTAGTGATACCATCTTGGAAACCCAAGGAGTGGTCGCTATGAGTCAGATCCGACTCGATGGCAATGTGTTTGGTTTTTGTTGTTTTGGTATTTGGTTCTTGTGGGGCTTACAAAGCCCATAATGAATACACCTAATTATGACATCTCTGGAATTTGTGTGCAAGCCCCAGTCTAGCTCTCATGTGACCTATATGAAAAGAATGATGCTACTTCAAGCACTCACAATGAGACACACTAAACCATTTCTGGAGAGGTCTGCCCACTATACTGTATTTGTCACATAGCTAATGGCTTGCCATAACATTTTTGTTTCATTCCCAGGAATCTTTACACTCAAAATTCAGTAAGTAAATTCCCCAATGAAATCTCTAATACATTTCAATTTCTTTTACTATTTTCTTTCATTCTCAAACAATGGCATATTAATTTTTCACTTTTGATTATAACTGCTACTCAAAGAAAAAAATTTCAAACAGTACTATTTCATTGTAAATCTAAGATATATGTATGTGTGTGTGTTTCTCTCTTTTTCCAACTCCACCATTGTTATTCTTTCAGTCTTCTAACCCATGATTCAAATTCATACTTTAAATAACAAGCAACTCTCTGGCCTAGTGGACTGTAGGCGTGTGGCTTGTGGAAAAATCGATGGCTCTTGCTAAGTGAATGCTTGTGCCTTATCCTGAGACTTTGAGTCTGGTGCTTGTGCTGAGTTTTGGGTCGCAGGTACCAAACACTGCATTCTCTGGTTACTTTATCTGTCGGTCCTTTTTCATTAGTTTTATTGTAGGGTGAGGTTGAAAGGCAAGGAAATAGAGAATATGTGCAGGCTCTGCAGTATAAAACCTTACTACTCACAAAAACGGACTTTTTTTTTTCCTTTTAAGGAAGGACAATTTAATTTCCTACCTTGAAGTACAAGTACTAGAATGTGAGACCCAGTGCTTAAAGATAATATCTGAAATTAATATTCACTATTCTAACAAATTGAATAAATACCTGGAATACAGAAAACTAGAAAAACATGATTCAGCTTATTTTTGTAGATTGAACAGTATAATAAATCTAAACTCACTTGTTCTAGTTAAGAATTTCTAAGTAATTTACTGGTCACACTACAATTTATTTAAAAGTTGTTTTTGCAGAGCCACAACATTTAAAAAATGAACTTTGATTTTTTTTCTGATTATAAAATTATTAGAAACGTTAGAATATACTTGCAAACAGATCAAAGAAAACCGCCTCATAAAGAACCACCCTTATTTTTGTTTTTAATAATTTTTTTTCCATTCTAAATAGTCTGTAAATTGCCATTGGTAAAGTTTTCATTGTGAGGAGAAAATAACCTAAACTATAATTAGGTAGGAGCTCTGGACGCACAGCAGTTAAAGCATTGGGCTGCTAACCAAAAGGTCGATAGTTCAAACCTACCAGCTTCTCTATGGTAGAAAGATGAGGCAGTGTGCCTCCATTAAGATTATAGCCTTAGGAACCCTATGGGACAGTTCCATTCTGTCCTATAGTCCCACTATGAGTCAGAACTGACTTGATGGCAGTGTCCTTGGTTTTGGTTTTATAAATGGGTAGATTCACACAGAATCTGAAATGGGATATGCCAACAAAATAAAGTGACATAAAGTACATGACTTGAAAAATACTCTCAGGTATAATCAACCACAGTGAGCTCCTGACTACGAGAACTTGGACTTGCAATTTGGGATAGTGGCTACTGAGAAAAAATCCTTTTGCTAATGGTAGACTCCCAAAGATATCAGGGTAAAAATGGTGAAGACTAGAGGATGCTGTCCACACCATCTAGGAGCTCAGCTACCAGAATGCTACAGATCTTCATATCATGGGGAGAGGTCATAAGGAAGTTTCTAGATTACAGGACCAGGATCAATAAAGCTAGACCCCATCTAGAAGACAATATGTTTCTTACTCTGGAACATTCCTTTTGAAATCTTACACAAGTTTCAATCTGAGCAAAACATTCTGCTGTAACAGAATAACATAATACAAAATCTACATGTAAATCATTTTAAGATATTTTGGATTATCTGTAACATTTTTAATACCACTTGCTATTAGCAAGAAATGAAAACACAATGTACAATTTTTGAAAACATGAATTCACTTTTCAAATGTTTTAAATAATTTATTGCAAAATTAAGATTTACTCTTCTCTAAATATAAAAAGCATTTGGCTCTATAATCCTGATTGTACATTATGATTATAACAAACATTTCCGAGATAAATTGCTGAAACTGCTAAAAACACTTACCAATGGAAAACTGGAGAACAGAGGCTGTTGTTGTATTAAGGCTTGTGGTAATCTAGAAAAACAAATATACAAAAATAAGATAAGATAGAGAGGAAAGGAAAGAGATTGGAGAAAGTTTTGGGGGATGGCAGTAAAAAGGAGAGGAAAGAAGGGCTATAGTAACAGCTGAATCTGTTCGTTTGTTAGTTTATTTTTTATCAGTGTCTAAACACAGATATGTTTCATGTTTCCCTGTGGGGAGCAAAGCTCTGATTTAAAGGTATTTAACACAGTCTTCTCCTCCTGCTCCTCTCCACCCTGGGATCCAAAGAGATTGTCATGAAAAGGCTACCAAACAAAAATTTGGAGATAAAGCTTAAGTGGCAGAGAAGAAAAATATTTTGAAAAGTAAACAGAATTATGAGATGAAAAAGGGTGTAGTGTTTCTTTTGAGGTTGAAAATGTTCTAAAATTGCTCTGAAAATATTCAATGAATACACTGAAAACCAATGAATTGTACACCTCAAATCAGTGAATTGTAAAGTATAAGGATTGTTTCTTAATAAATCTATTACCAAAAATACAGGCTTATGGACCTAAAAATATCTTTCCAATACATTTCTTAAATTTTTTTCTTTTGTTTTAAGAAGAGTTATGCTTAAACATTTCCCCCCTTCTAAAGAAGAATGGCACCTTATTTAATTTTATATATACATGTTTTTCCTTTATTACTGGGGAGCATGACTTCAACTCATACAAGCTCAAACGAGATGAGAATTAAAGGCTTTCACCTTCAGCAATTCTCTGTTGAGTCCCAGAACTCCTCATTCTAAATTATGGGATGCTTCACATGATTCTATCCTATCAAATAGAAAGTGATGTATCATTGATATTATGTTTGCAGTGGAAGAAGCAGTAGGTTATATTCTTGTTGCTTCTTATATGTCTAAATAACATGTTTAGGTATCCCTGTACTTTGTTAGCCCCCATATGATAGAGTCTACAACTACCGAAGGGTCAATTCAGCTAAGTTCTTGAATTGGCCATGGGAGCGAGAGACTTATTGCTCTACATCCATTGGATAAATTCTACCTACAACCAACTCAATCACCACTGGATCAATGACAGATGGTGGCTTATGCCTTCCTAGTCTGCTCTCAGCTTCTCTGCACAATCAGTGATCAGATATTCATGCCAACACTCCCACCTTCTACCAATATACCCAGAGACAAGGGGTGACCACTCTAGTGGTGCCAAAGTAGCAAAGATGGTAATATGCCCACGCTTGTGGCCAGATATATTAAAACAAAATAAAACAAAACAGCCGGGTGAAGCAAGCCAACATACAATCTATAAATTAACATAATAACACTACAGTATCTTGGAGAAAACAGACAACTTCAAATCACATACACACACACACACACACACACACACAAACACACACAAACAGGATAAGATGTCTCAAACAAGTAACCAAAATACAAGGCCAGAAAATCTCCCACAGGAAGAAATGCTATTGAAACTACCTTATAAGGAATTCAAAAGAATTATATTTAGGTACCTTCCACAGACTGAGAGAAAGTTCAAGGAAACCACAGACAAAATCAAGAAACACACAGACAAAACTGAAGAAAAAATTGAATGAAGAAAATCTAAGAATTATATGGGAAATCGCCAAGAGCAATAATTTATGTCTTGTCAGAATCCTAGAATAAAGACCAAAAAAAAGCACTAAGAAAATTGTGGAGGATTTTTTGGAAGAAAACTTAGTATCATGAAAGATGGGAAAAATACATTCAAGAGGTGATATAAACCCCAAATAGGGTAAAGCCCAAAAGAAAATCACCAACACATCATAATAAAACTTTCCAAAACCAAAAACAAAGAAAGATTCTGAAAACAGCTCAGGGGAAACAAAAAATTGCCTACAAAGGAGAAACAATAAGACTGAGCTCTGATTTATCAGCAGAAACTATATAGGCAAAAAGGAAATGGAATGACATACATAAAACCTTGAAAGAACAAAATTGCCAATGAAGAATTATATAGCCATCAAAACTGTTCCTCAAATATGAATGTGAAATTAGGACATTCCCATATGAACAGAAATTAAGGGAATTTATAAAAACCAGACACATCTTATAAGAAATGCTAATGGTAGTCCTTCAGACACAGAGCCAAAATGATAGATAACAATCAGAGATTAAGAAACACAACATCACCCAGAAATCAACCCAGATATAGAAGTATTAAAAATTATAAAAACCTACGAGACTGAAAATAGGGAACAAGATTTGTCAACTTGTAAAAGATGATAACTACAAAGCAAAAAGAGGTAATAAATGATATAATTACAGACCTTCCAAATGGAGAGGAAGTCAAGATGATATCAAGATAGAATGGACTGTTTTAAAATTAGGAAGATAATAATAAATTATGGGGTTACTTCAAAGAAAATTAAGAAAACTTCTCACTAAAACAAACAAAAAAGAAAATCACAAAGTCTCAAGTAAACACTAAAAAAATAGCAATGAAGGAAATTATTTTTTAAAAAGTCCATAAACAAAATGAACTCAGCATCAAAAAATATACTGAACAAAGAAACCATAAACACCACACATAGACCAATCTCCCCTGCCAACAAATCCCAGCAAAATGACAGCAGAAAATTTATACCTATTGCTAATTACTCTGAATGTAAATGGACTAAATGCACCAGTCAAAAGACAGACAGTAGAAGAATGGATAAGAAAACATGACCCATAAATATGTTGTCTATAAGAGACGCACTTCAGACACAAAGACAAAAATAAGCTAAAAATCAAAGGATGGAAAAGCATATAATAAGCAAAAAGCAACCAAAAACGAGCAAGAGTTGTTGTTGTTATGTGCTGTCAAGTCGGACCCAACTCATAGTGACCCCTTCTTGAGTTTCTGAGGTGGTATCATTATGGAAGTAAATCACCCAACCTTCCTTCTGAGGAGTGGCTGGTAGGTCTGAATGCCAGCCTTCTGGTTAGCAGTAAAGTGCCTGAGGAACTACACTACCATATTAATTTCTCATGAAACAGACATTAATGCAAAAAAACTGCAAAAGAGATAAGAAGGACATTATATAATGATTTAAGGATCAATACAAGAAGAGGACATAACTACTATAAATATCAATGCACCCAATGAAAGAGCCCCAAAATGCATAAACCAACTTTAACAGAAATAGAAAACTCAACAATAATTGTTGAAGACTTTAATATATCACTTTTGATGAAAGACAGAACAACTAAAGAGAATCTCAACAAAGATACAGAAGATTTAAACTATGCAATCAACCAACTTGACATTATAGATGTATATAGAATACTCCACCTGACAACAGTGCAACATATATTCTTTTCCTGGGCACATGGAACATTTCCAGAATAAAACATATGTCAGACCATAAAGCTAGTGTCAGTAAATTTTAAAACATCAAAATACTACAAAGCATATTCTCATATCCCAATGCTATAAAATGAGAAATCAACAACAGGAAGATCAAGGAGAAAAGCAAATACATGGAAACTGCATAACACCCTGCTTAAGAAATGTTGAGTAATGAAGAAATGAAATTAAAAGTTCATGAATCAAATGGGAATGAAAAAACAACATACAAAAATCTTTGGGACACAGCAAATGCCGTACTCAGAGAACAATTTTTATAGCCATAAATTCACACATCAAAAAAGAATAAAGAATCAAATTAACACCTTAGCCCAATATCCCTAACATTTAGAAAAAAACCCTTCATTCACCAGAGGAAAGCAAATAATATACATTTGAGCAGGAATAAATGAAACAGAAAACTGAGAAACTACACGAAGAATCAAAAAGTAGAAGTTGATTGCTTGAAAGGATTAATAAAACTGACAGACCACTGGCAAATTTAACAAAGGAAAAGAAGATAGAAATAACATGAATAAGAAATGAAATTGGCAGTGTCACAAAAGAATCAACTGAAATTAAAAAGGATAATAACAGAATACTTTGAAGAACTGGGAGCTCTGTCTCCTCGTCAAGAAGAAAGAAGAAAACCAAAATTAATGGAAACAATCAGTCCTAGC
>NW_006921594.1:17008909-17010671 GCF_000298275.1 Orycteropus afer afer | reverse complement strand
TTCGGAGCGAAGATGGGGCAATCTACTTCCATAGTGATACTGCCTCAGAAACCCAAGGAGGGGTCACTATGAGTCAGGTCTGACTCAATGGCACATAACAACAACAACACTATGAAGAACTATACTCCAACAAATTTGAAAACCTGTAAGAAACAAATTTCTGAAAATATACTACCTACTCAAATTAAAACAATCTGAGGTAGAAACTTTGAACAGACCCATCATAAAAGAAGAAATTGAACAGGTCCTAAAAAAAAAAAAAAAAAGGCCTGGTGCAGACAGCTCCACTGGCAAATTCTACCAAACATTCAGAAAAGATCTGATACCAATTCTACTCAAACTATTACAGAACACAGAATAAGATGGAATACTTCTTAACTCATTCTATGAAGCAAGCATAACTCTGATACTAAAACCAAGCAAAGACAGCACCAAAAAAGAAAAGTATAGATTAATATCCTTCATGAACATTGACACAAAAATTCCCAACAAAATACTAGTCAATGGAATCCAACAACGTATCAAAACAATAACACATCATGACCAAGTAGCGAAAAAACCTTATGATCATATCAGTTGATGGAGAAGATATTTAACAAAATCCAACACCCATTTCTGATAAAGTATCAAAATAGAAATAGAAGGGGAAATTGTCAATATAATTAAAGGGATATATACAAAACCAATGACCAACAATATAAAGGAGAAAGACTGAAAACATTCCCATTGCAAATGGGAAGCAGACTAGGATACCCTTTATCACAACTCCTATTCAGTAATGTATTGGAAGTCCTAGGCAAAGCAATAGGCAAGAAAGGGAAATAAAAGTCATCCAAACTGGCAAAGAAGTAAAACTATCTTTATTTGCAGATGATATGATCCTATACATAAAAGCTAGAGACTCAACAAGAAAACTACTGGAACTAACAGAAGGGTTCGGCAAAGAGGCAGGGTACAAGATCAGCATACAGAATCCACTGGATTCTTCTACACTAAAAAGATCTCTGAAAAGGAAATCAGGAAAACAATACCATTTACAATAACCACCTAAAAGATGAAGTACTTAGTAATAAATCTAACCAGAGACACAAAAGACCTATAGACAAAAGCTACAAAACACTACTACAAGAAACCAACAAAGATCTACATAAATGGAAAAATATACCATGCTCATAGTTAGGAAGACTTACCTTTGTGAAAACGTCAATAATAGCCGAAGTGATCTATAGATGTAATGCAGTCTCAATTCAGATTCCATCATCATTCTTTAGAGATGGAAAAACTAATCAACAACTTTATAGGGAAAGGAAAGAGACCTCAGACAAGCCAAGCACTACTAAAGAAGAAGAACAAAATACAAGGCCTCTCAAACTCCCATGTCAAAACCTATATAGGCACAGTAATCAATGCAGCCTGGTATTGGTACAATGAGAGACACAAAAGCCAACGGAACAGAACTGAAAACCTAGAAATAAATCTACCCACCTATGCAGACTGATCTTTGAAATAAAGGCTGAAATCCATTAAATGGGAGAGATAGTCTCTTTAACAAATATTGCTGCAAACTGGATATCGATTTGCAGAAAAGTGAAACAGGATCCCTATCTCTCACCACACACAAAAACTTACTTAAGATAGATCAAAGACCTAAGAGTAAAACCTAAAACTATAAAGATCATCAAAGAAAAAGTAGTCGCAAACTTAGAGGCCCTGATACATGGCATAAAAACACTATCAAGCATAAGTAAAGATTCACAAACAG
>NW_006921594.1:17005364-17007139 GCF_000298275.1 Orycteropus afer afer | reverse complement strand
AAACTTCAACACTTCAAGTACAAAAAGATAAACAATCCAATTTAAAAATGGGCAGAGGATATGAACAGACACTTCAGCAAAGAAGACATCCAGGCAGCCAACAAATATATTGAAGGAAAGTTCATGATCATTGCCATTAGAAAGATGCAAATCAAAACAAAGTGATATTATCTCACCCCAGCATTAATAGCAAAGTTAAAAAAAGAAAACAAACCATAAACAAGAAATGCTAGTGATGGTGTGGAGTGACCAGAATCCTCAGACACTGATGGTAGGACTGTAAAATGGTACAAAGAGTCATGACACAAACAGATATATGCATATCCATGTTCATCACAGCACCATTCACAATAGCAATAATATGCAAACAACCTAAATGCCAATCGATGGATGAATGCATAAACAAGCTACAGTACAGACACACAATGGAACACTATGCAACATTAAAGAAATAATGATGGATCTGCAGAACACCTCATAACATGGATGAACTTAGATGACGCTGTTGTTGTTGTTGTTGTTGTTATGTGCCTTCGAGTCGGCCCTGACTCATAGCTTCCCCTCCTTAGGTTTCGGAGGCAGTATCACTATGGAAGTAATTGCCCAACCTTCCTTCCGAGAAGTGGTTCGTGGGTTTGAACTGCCAGCCTTCTGGTTAGCAGTCAAGTGCCTTAGGCACTATGCTACCAGAGCTCCTTAGATGACATTAGCTGAGTGAAGTAAACAATTACACAATGACAAATATTGTATGAGACCACTATATAAAAAGTCAAGAAAAGGCTTAAAGACAGAAAGAATCATTCCTTGAAGGTTACCAGGGCAGGGAGGGAAAAGGAGGGCAAATCACTAACTACAGGGTAGACTGGTATTAACTTGGGAGAAGGGAAGGCAATACACAACAAGGGGAGGTCAGCACAAAATGATCAAGGCAAAGGAAGACACTGGGAGGAGCACAAGAGTTAAAGGCAACAAAGTAAATACTACTACATACACAATCCTGCAATAACAGTAACAACAATAATCTACAAGTGGAAACACAGACACTCAAGCTGAACAGGGCCAGGTAGGCAAACGGGCCTACCCTCATGAATATATATAGGTTTGACCCAGGATGCTTCTAAGTATGTATTTATATGTGCTGCAAATATATCCATCAATATAGTAGAAAAGACAGGTGGCAAAGTTCTGAGAACACCTTAACCATAAGCAAAGACCTTGAGAGAATGAGTCGCTTGATATGGGGGCTCAGGGCCATAGTCTCTGTGGACACAAAGGTCAATGGGCATAGCATACTACACAAAGACAATGTTTTACATCCTACTTAGGCAAGCAGCAATGTGTCTTAAAGGCCTGTGAGCAGTCATCTAAGTTGCAGCTATTGGTTTCCCTCCATCCGGAGCAAAGAAGACTAAAGAAAATCAAAGATACGAAGAAACAAAGAGTCCAAAGGATTAATGGACCACGTGAACCCCAGCTTCAATGACCTGAGACCAAAAGAATAAGACGGTGTCTGGCTGCCACTGTTGACCACTCTGAAAGAGATTATAATAGGATAGAGTGGGAGAAAACTCAGTATCATAAAAAAGGCCAAGCTTCAAACAAAAGACAGGCATATGAGTTAAACATTTACCTCAAGTAGATACTTTTCTTGGAGAGAACAATCATGGGAGAAAGAAGGGCTGCATATGCACAGGGAGACAGGTCAGGGGGCAGGAGTGTCTGGAGGGATGGACACAGGGAAGAGGTAACTATTGGGAGGAAGTGGGAGGGGAGCT
>NW_006921594.1:16970780-17004531 GCF_000298275.1 Orycteropus afer afer | reverse complement strand
AGTGCAACCTGAACTCCCTAACAGAAAGAAAAGTGTCCTGAATTCAGACTTCTAGCCTCTTAAACTGAATTTAAATAGTCTCCACTTAACAAATAGAAACTAAATTTCTATTTGTTAAAACCACCCATGTGTGCTATTTCTGTTATAGCAGCATTAGATAACTAAGATATGTACCAACAGAATTTTCTTCATGTAACTATGATACAAGTACCTTCTTAAGATTCCTTTGTTGTTATGTGCCGTGGAGTTGGAGCGGACTCATAGATTCCTTTACAAATTGGTTTTTCTCAGACTTTTAGAATAAGCTCAACTATTTGTCCTCCTGGATTTCATCTTAAAACAAGCTCATATTAAAATGCAAAGAGGAATAATGCCAACAGAGACATTTAAAAATTTTACGTAAATTGAATGAATGTTGTTTTTCCCTTTGATTTTATGCAGCTGAATAGATTCGTAAGATGAATTATAAAACAGTCCTGAATATGAAATTTTTTAAATAATAAAAACACCATAGTTATTGCTACTGTTAGTGCATTAAATATACCATATAACTACAAACATATATATATGTTACATCTAAGAGAGTCTTAGATATTGATCCTGGTGGTATAATCAATAGTGCTAGTATCACTTGTGTGATCAAGCTCCACAGCTGTGACCTCTACCAGCAAACTGCAAGTGAATGAAATACTGCCAACTTTCAAATTGCATGTGCTAACTGAGGGTGACCTTAGACTTTGATTAATCATTGATTCTAAATTTTTCTTCCTGAGGGAGGGTAAGGAGTGGTGGAATGACTGACTTTTATTTCTTTTCCTTTTGCCACTGAATTGATCAGTAAAATTGTCAGCTACAAAAAAGAATAGGAAAAATGAAGATAAAATAACAAGAAGCATTGCCCGTAAAACCTATTCACCTATATTTACAATTGGGTATTATAAATTATGTATTAATTTGAGTTCAAATGTGTAATTTTAGACTGTGAAGTTAAGTCTTTTGATCTGATATTTGAAAACAAAAAGGCATTATGCCTCTTTGGATTCTAAGATGGCATCTACTTGGGAATTTAAGAGCACTGATAAGGTACAGAGCCACTGTGAAGGACCTACAGATTATTTTTCTTCTACCAAACCTCAGTGCTCTTGAATTCCCATACACTCCAAACTATAGAACATGAGCATGATGACTAAGTGAATCTGAGTAACTTTCTGTCCTGAGAGCTGCAGGACATGGTGATGTATTTCTCCTCATCACCTTTCTTCTTCTGGCATTCTGCACCTCTTCCCTGTACATTTTTTTTATCAGGCTTGATCCTGTTTCAACCTGAATTTATCCTTTTATAACTAAAATGAATTTTCAAATATGTGAGAATAATTTAGTAAATAATTTTTTTAATAAAATAGGAGGGTAACATAATTTATTTTATTTTAGTTTCTCAGAAAGCACATATTAAAAGAGTGGGTAAATTAATTTCTTTTTATCTTCATTTTACACCAGCAAAATGAATTAAGTACAGTGCCACCACCTGAAATGTGGAGATTTTATGGATTGACTAAAACAGGTGAGGGGTGATCACCATGGTAGCAGAGAAAATGTAAACATGTGTATGCCCATATTATAGCATATTATAGCAGAGGTTGCCTCTCACTGACTTTGGTTTTTATTGAAATACAATGGCTAGCTGACTAAGTTCTCAAAAGAAGAGTTGATCTTTTTGGCATTTTAACAAACAAAGCCTTAGCCTACTTAGGTTCTTTGCCCATGGTTCTTTATTTCACAAATTCAATAAGACCTACATTTATGAAAACATCTTTTTTTTTTAAAGTGGGGTTTTAGAACAATGAGATACCATCTTGCTCCAGCACTAGGAGCAAAGTCCAACAAGACAGAAAATAACAACACTGGCGAGGATGCAGAGAGACTGGGACTCTCACACACTGCTGGTGGGACTGTCAAATTGTACAACCACTGTGGGAAGCAGTATGGCGATTTCTTAAAAAGTTGGAATTAGAAATACCATTTGACCCAGCCATTCCATTACTAGGTATATATCCTAAAGAAGTGACACCCAGGACAAGAACAGATATACGCACACCCATGTTCATTGCAGCACTATTTACAATAGCCAAAATATGGAAACAACCTAAATGTCCATCAACTGAAGAATGGATAACCAAACTATGGTACATACACACAATCGAATACTATGCACCCCTAAAGAATAATGTAGAATCTGCAAAACACTGCATAATGTGGATGAACTTGGAGGACATTATGCTGAGTGAAATAAGTCAATCACAGAAGGACAAATATTGCATTGGTCTGTTATTGTAAAAAAGTCAAGGAAAGGTTTATATATAGAAGGGAATTTTCTTTGTTGGTTACCAGGGGTGGGAAAGGAGGGTAGGAAACACTGTTAGATAGGTAGAGACAAGTATTGATTTAGGTGAAGAGAAAAGCAACATACCAAATGTGAATGATCAACATGGTGGCATTGTGGAAGTGGAAGACATAGAGATGTACATGGGAGGTACAGACAACAAAGATGAACCCTTTTGCACATACAGTCCTGGATTGTCAGTGAAGGCAAACATGGGAATATATGGGTGGATAGATGGGTGGACAGGCTGAACTATGAGGTATGTCTATGCAGGGGGTAGTGTATAAGACCATGTATAGGGTTGGCAGACAATGTTTCTACAAATGTATTGGTATGTTCTGTAAGAATTCCCAGGTATATAGTAGAGCTGACAAGGGTCAAGTTTGTAGTTACTTCTCGACCAGAGCCAGCGACCCAGAGAGAGTGAGTAGTTGGACCTGTGGGCTTGGGACCATGGTTGCAGGGGACATCAAGCTCAACTGGCATAACATACTACACAAAACATTGTTCCACATCCTACTTTGGCGAGTAGTGACTGGGATCTTAAAAGCTTGCAAGCAGCCATCTAGATGCAACGATGGGTCTCCCCTCATCCAGAGCAAAGAAGAATGAAGAAAACCAAAGATTCATGGAAACAATTAGTCCAAGCAACTGGTACACCTGCGATCCTCAGCCTACATAAATATGAGACCAGAAGAACTAGATGGTGCCCAGCTATCACTGTCAACCACTCAGAGGGGGATCTATGTAAGAGATCCTGGATAGAGTGGGAGAGCAATGTGGAACAAAACACAAAATCATTTGGGGGAAAAAAAAAAAAAGGGACCAGGTTTGCTGGTCTAAAAGAGCCTGATGGAAGCACTGAGACTATGGTCCCTGGCTGCCCTTCAGGTCTGGAATTGAACCCACTCCTGTGGCTTCCAGCCAAACAAAAGACAGGCACATGAGTTGAACATTTACACTAGGTAGATTCATTCCTTGGAGACAACAATCATGGGAGAATAGAAGGCCTGTGTATGCACAGGGAGTCAGCTCAGGGGCAGGAGTTCATGGTCACAGGGAAGGGGTAACTATGGGGAGGAAGTGGGAGGGGAGCTGTTGCATTGTGATAAATTGTAGGCAACGTCATGAGACAAAGTGTACGTGAGCTGCTGTATGGAAAGTGGATTTGCTCTGTAAACTTTTACCCAAGTCACACACACACACACACAAATGGAGTTTTAGGGGCTGATAACTTTAATCAGTTCACCCTAAACAGTTTTGAAGGGACTCAGTTTTGAAGCACCATGCAAATATATGGATTTTCATAAAGATGATATATGTTAATTGATTGTGTCTCACTTTTCAATTGACCTGGCTTCTGTAAACACAGCATGGGTACAATATCTATTTTAGCTTTTGTGCCAAAAATATGGTATAAAAAGTATGGAAAATTTGAAAAAGTTGGTAGTAGGTAAAATGTGGATGCCACTTCCACTGTTAACAATCTATTTTCATTCTCTCTCCTTTGACTCTATAACACAAATTCATCTTGGGGAAACATGTATGATGGGAATATAAATCTGCATAGGTTTTCTTTTTCTCAAATAATAATGATTTTCAACATATGCCTTTTCAGTTGAAATGTCACATCAATTATGTAATATAATTAAAATCTAGACTATTAGGTATATTGATTCAAATGTGAAACAAACTGGAATACAGTAGAATAAGTGTCCATTTGATATGTGGATCAAGTAAACTAGATACTTCAATTGTTATGCTGTGGTAATTTGAATTTTGGCATAATGTTCTTAGATTTAAAAAAAAAAATTCCTATTGACTAATAGAAACAAAAAAGAATTTGCTAAGCATTTCTAGAAATAGTACTGAATGGAGAACCTTCTAAAAGGCATTACTTCTAAGCTCAATTAACTTCAGTAAAATTTTTTATTTGGTTTTAAGGTTTATAGATAATAAATTCAGTCATGGTACATTATTTAAAACATACTAGCAAATCTATCTTTTTTAAAGAACACCTTAACTTCACATTTGTCTGCAGGAATATTATAACACCTCTGAGGTTTGAATTATGAGCACCAATTATTGTAATCTGCATCCAATTAATTCTGTTTATGTTCCAATTTCAACTAAAAACTTCAATTCATCAATGTTCTGAAGCTCACATCTTTAATAAATTAAATGTATCTATTGTCATGAAAGAGGTATTCAAGCAGTATAAAATAAGAACCATGTTACAAAAATTAATTGGCTTTCACATTTTGATAACTAAATCTTCTTTTAATTGCCTATCTAGTTTTCTTCCCCCCCTTTACTGTGAAAACCAGTCTTTCGGCAATTTTTAAAGTTAATGATTTTGAAACACAATGTGTGACTTTTGGGGTGAAAAATACAACCTGTTACTAAAAGTCTCATGATACAGAAGATGTGGGAGAAAAAAGGGGGAAAAGGTATTGAAGATCAAATTGAAAAGCAAGAGATGTTGTAAAAGGAGTACTACATCAAAAGAATTGAGCGAGAATATAACGGTTGTTTTTGTATTCTTTTTCAATAATGTGAAATGAATGCAGTCTTCATGCCACAAAGAAGTACTAAGTAACAGCAGACTCACTGCCCACATGTTGATGCTGAGTGGTTTCATTGCTGTTAATTTAGAATGCTCATATTGCATTTTGCATACGACCCAATAATTTATCATCAGTAAGCAACGGCTAACCAGTTTACATTTAAGGAAAGTAAGCTCTTCTTGGAAAAAAACAAAGTATGTTTGTTTGTTGTTGTGGCTGTCTTTTAAATCTGGTCAATGACTGTGTTAGTGTGTTCTTTAACATTTACTATTTTTCAAATGCACCAAAGTTCCTCTGTAGTTGGAACCAAAGCTTAAAAATAATGTGACAAAATTGCTCATCTATCACTTTTGCAAGGAGAAAATAAGGACAATTTTAAGAGTAAACTTTATACATGAACTTAAAAAGTCGTAACTTTTTTAGATATGATGCAAATATATAGCATATGTGCATATACACAAGCATACATACACACAGTTGGCCCTCTGTGTCTGCGGCTTCCACATCTGCAGATTCAACTAACTGTGAATTGAAAATATTTTTTGAGGGGGAGCAATTAAGTGGTCAAAGCAATCCCTCAAAGGGTAGAGAGAGCATGAAGTCCTACGTATACAGCATTTAGAGGGTGTCAGGTATTATAAGTAATCTAGATTTGATTTAAAATATACAGGAGGATACAGGGGTAAGTCATACACAAATACTACACTGTAAGGGACTTGAACATTCCTGGATTTTGGTATCTGGGGGTAAGGTGGAGGTGGGAGTGGAGAACCAAACCCCCTGTGCGTACTCAAGTACGACTGTATGTATATGTACGTGGCACAAACAGTGAAGCACTCAGCTGCTAACTGAAAGGTTGGTGGTTCAAATCCACCCATCGGTGCCCTGGAATAAAGGCTTGGTGATCTACTTCCAAAAGATCACAGTCATAGAAAATCCTATGGAACACAGCTCTCTTCTGAAACACACAGGGTCACCATGAGCCAGAACTGACTCTGCGGCAAGTGGTTTGTTGGTTGGTGCACGCTTGTTAAATATATCATGTCATACCTGTATTATTAAAAAGCCATCTAATTATCGAGATGCACCATATTTAATGAGATTCACTGTGCTGACACTTTCATTACTGTGATTTTTACTTTTACATGTTAAATATTTTACTTGCACTGGGTAAATTATTAAAGTAGCAATAAATGTTTTACAAGGAACACTAAGTAAATCAATTTTAGTTTTTCTTCAACCAATTGATATGTGGTAGCATTAATCTATAGCTTTGAAGTCAGTACTCCTGAAAAAGAAAAACAACTTTTGCTTCCCCCTCATAGTGACTGATACCAATGGCAAGAGTTTGCTGTTACTTTCATGTTGGTAAATATGTATATTAAAGTAGAATCTAGAAAAATGTCCAATAATTTTATATTTGCATATTTTATTTTTTGAAGGGAAGTATTAATTTTATTCAATGTGTTTCTGTATTGTGGTAAACACTTGCCACTTCAACAATCTCTACAATTGCAGTTTATGACATTAATTATGTTCATCATGTTTTAAAAATAGATGGTAAAATTACTCTTCCAAGTTATGAGATATTTGAAATAGAACTCAAAATATAATTTATACTTCAAAATGTATCTGAACTGATAATAGAACCTTGTACTGGCAAAAAAAAAAAAAACCAATTCAGTAACTGCTATGTATTTGGAATGATGTACATGTATAGTGTATACTTACCAATTCTCTTGGGCCATACGGCTCACAGAAGGTGACAGCATTGCCATGCATAATTGCCCCACACTGTTCTCCTGTCTCACAGTTGTTACAGTCAACCCTGCGGGAACAAAGAACACATTCCCAGTCTGAAAGTGTACGAGATAGCACTAGGTGGTTTACTGCTCAGGACAGCAAAGATGAAATAGTTATTGTTATATAGCTCAAAATCAGATTTTGAGGAAGATAATGGTATTCAGTACTGTGACATGATTAAGGAGACCTGAAGCCAGAAAGATCCGAACTTAAATCCCAATTCTTTCACTTAATGGCTGGGTTGGGCAAGTTACTTCACATCTCAAAGTTTCAATTTCTTCCTCTGCAAAATTATGATAATACCACTGATGTTAATCTCATCTACCATTTAGAGGATTGAATGAGAGAATGTCTATAAAATACACAGTACAGAACCAATCTCATAGTAGGCACTTAATAATGGCTGATGTTATTATTGAAAATTACATAAAATACAGCCTGTGTCCAAGGAAAGGATGTTTGCAAACATTAAAAGATAAGAAAATCAGCATCCATTCATATAATGAACAAAAATCAAAAGATGCTTTACAAATTTTAAACATTTTTCTTTTCAGTTATGGTCAGAGCAAATGTTTATGATACATAAAAAATAAATAAATAAAAAGCAAACACACTGTCATGGAGTCAATTCTGACTCCTAGCAATCCCCATTGGGTTTCCAAGGCTGTAAATCTTTACAGAAGTAAATCGCCTCATCTTCCTCCCTCAGAGCAGCTGGTGGGTTTGAACAGCTGACCTCCTGCTTGGCAGACAAATAAATACCTTACTTACTACACCATCAGAGCTCCTTAAATTTTTAGAATAGCCATTGTCAAATAAATTTGCATGTATACATTCTACTATGTTAAAATAATCGAGTCAGATATTATTTAATCCACACATTAGTATATATAAAACAAGAATTAATATGTCCAAATAACAATGCAAGCAAATTTTGGATACTGGCTTATTACATTACTTGGCAAATAATTTTATTAGCTGGTTTACTATAGTACTACAAGATGAAGTGGTTAAAACACCTGAGGACAGCACCTCAAAAGAAAATTTATTCATGCCTTTATCTAGTAAAAGTTGAGGGTATGAATATTTTGGATTAGACTATTCATAGTTACAGTAACATTTATAATGCTCTGTATCGTGACATTTCAACCTGCAGCCATTACATACCTAACATGTAGAAAGAAAGATCTATGCTTCCCTTGTCTGAACGTCAAACCACATGAGAGCTCTATTTCATGTAGAAAGAACATTTTCAAGAACATTTCACATTCCAGGTGCCAAACATTATGGAAAGGGCACCCTGCCCTTGGTTTTAGAGATCACTGCATTATGCCCTTTCAGCTGTGTACTCATTTCAGAGGGAGGGAACTGCCACCCTACCAGGAAGAAGACAAAAGTGTGAAAAGAGACCAGGTAGTCTGTAAAGCCAAGAGGCAGAAGCACAATAAATAAGTAAAAACTTGGCAAATACACATAAGTGCCCCATATGTGTATAAGTGTATGTGTACTGCATGGAAGAAATAACTGGGATTATTTTAATCTTTTGAGCTGTGTTCTCATACAAGGAGATCATCAAAAACCTTTCATTTATTTATTTTAAGAAAAAATAGAGCAGAATTTTTTATGTGAAATTAAAAATGTTAGTACCTCAAAGCATCTTAAGAGATTTAAATTTTCTCTTGATTACTGAGAAGCAAGATTCTAATAAAACGTCCTTGACAGTAGAATAGACATAGCAGTGGCTTCATGATGGCAACAGCACCCTACTCACCACTTTATCCCCAGCATGCTGTACGCCAAAAATACTTGTTGAATGAATGAATGAAAGCAACTTCGTAAATACAACTATTATTAAGGTCTGATGGCTAAACCATGTAGACTAATGCCTGGCACACAGTAAGCACCATCCTATGCTTCAGGAGTAATATGTAAAGGTTTGTTTTCCCTACAGAGAACTTATTATATGAACTTTTTGCTGCTGTTTATCTAAAGTGCACATGCAATTTTTTCCTAAAGGCGTGTGGTTGGGATAAAAGTACAGAGAAACAGCACAAAAATCATAATGAGCTTCTGATTTTAGTGGTAGATAAGGATTATTTGACCTCTAAGTCATTGTGAGATGACTTGAGAAAAGGCATTAACTTTGACAGAGGAAAAATTAAAAGAATGCTCACACCTCACAAAGGCTATCTGCCACTGGCCTTCAGTGACTCTGAGCTAAAGACATCATTGTTGCTGTGAAGTCTGAAGCCTGCTGTTTGAATTCTCATAGCAAGCTTTCTATCTATAAATATAGATCAGCAGTTCCTAAGTTAACTTTATATCAGAAAATGAATATCTATATAAAATCTAGATATTAACAACCCCCCTCCAATAGTTTTGATTCAGGTAGAGTCTGGACATCTGTATATTGTCTAAAGACAATTCTTATATTGATGGCCTGTTGTCGTTTTTGTGTGCCATCTAGTTGACTCTGACTCACAGTGACCTTATAGGACAGACTAGAATTGACTCACAGGGTTTCCTAGACTGTAACTTTTATGGGAGCAGTAGCCAGATCTTCTCTCCCAGAAAACCACTGGTGGGTTCGAACTGCTGATCTTTTGGTTAGCAGTCAAGTGCTTACCACTGTGCCATGAAGGCTCTTTACAGATGGCCTACAGCCTGGCATTAAAGAATCAATGAATAGATGATAGACGTTTAACATGTTTGGAGAATCACTTCTATTATGTGGAATAACAAGAGCTAAAATAAATAATAAATATAAGGAAAGGGGAACAGCTATTGCTCTTCCCCCCATCTGGCTCAACAACTCCTCTTATCTCTCTCTTCTTCATCATGCTTTATAGCTCCAGAAATGTAAAATAAAATGTACAAAATAATTGGTAACATGTTGGAGAAATATGACTCACTGCATTGCTACCTGCAAGTACAATGGCTTTACCAGGGATTGATGGGACAAATCTATAGCTTCCTCCCAAAGTCTTTTAAATGTCCTTTGCTTGTATTTCTCAGTTTGATTGGGTTTGTAAACATATTTTAGTTTAGTTTACCCTGAATGCCCATCCCTCTGGGTGGCCAAATCCAAACCAACTTCTCTTAACTGACAGTGGAGTTATTTACTCATTCATCACTTACTGTTTCATTTTTGTATTTGAGGACTTATAGGCACTGTGGCAGGCTTTAGTAGTACAAGTGCCAATGAACTATTGTCATTTTCTTCAAGGAGTTTACACTGTATATGCAAAGACAGAGGAGTAAATACAGACTCACAAGCTAATCCAATGATAGTTATTTATTGCATTCTATTATGGGTCAGGTACTCTAAAACCCATTTATATCTCTCAACTTCTCCGTAAGATCATTATCAGTACACTTCATTTTATTAATAAGAAAATTGAGCTTCAGAGAGGTTAAACAATTTGCTCAAGGTCACAAGCCTCGAAGTTGACATGATTGTAGTTTGGGCTCTGGACTTGCTAACTCCAAAATCAATGATATTTTCCCTGCTCCTTACTCCAAGGGCTTCGAACCACTCCTTCCCAGTTCAGTCATGGCCACAAAGTGAAACCAGAACAGATCTGAATTTGTAAAAATGTTGTTATACCAGAACAACCAGAATGGGAAAACTACAGGTCAACATCCTGCTAGAAACTTAATCTCCCTCTTAGAAAACAAGGGCAGTGTGCACATTGCATAGCAACCCAATCTCTTTACTGGGAGACTTGGAAACAACTGTGCCTGGCTCAAAGATGGCTGCTGACTGCACTGCTTTGACTGCACAGCACTTTCCACACTCCTGTCAATAATTTAATCTCCTGCATCAAGCTCCTGAAAGGGCTTACTACTCCTCTTTCGTGTCTCCCATTCCAAGGTAATTTTTCACATTCTAGTTACCATTCTCCTTCACCCACATTTTGAAAATTTGGGTCTGTTCTGTTTTCCCTGCATCAGCCATGACTTTGAATGGGTTTGAACCAGTTTTGAAGGCTTGCTTGCTCCTTGTAACAGAAGATGCATCAGTTATGATGGTAACTGAGACTGGGGAAGTAAAAGAAAGTTTCCAAACGATGTCGTCCCAGAACTAGCCTTGAATGAGGATTAGGAGTTACTTAAGCAAGGAAGAAAAATGAGAGCATGAGAGGACTCAGAAATCATAGAGATTATGACACAAAAACAGAACCCCATATACCCAAATTATCATCTTTTCACATGTAATTAATATAAAAAATTATGAATGACATAGTTTACAGTATTGTTTTCATACTAAACTCAAATTGTGAAGTATATCTTATACTTTTAGTACACCTTAACTCAGACTAGCTACATTTCAAGGTCTTATAGACATATGTGACTAGTGGCTACATACTGGATAGCACAACTCTAGAGAATTACAGGACTTGGAAACTGACTGCTTTCTGAATGTGCTGATGATTGGAGATGACTACTGGCACAGATTATACATATCTGAAGTTCAGGCAAAGGAGATTGGGACTGGCACAGCAGTTTAGGATCTGGTTGAAATTATGTGAATGCATATCATTGGAGTAAGAAAGCTATCAAAAGTGAGAAGAGGTCCAAAAATGGATTCCTGGGGATAATCATATTTTCATAGTCTGGGTTCTAGCAAGCTCCAACCAAATCATGACCATTAGCTGTGTATCAATTCAAGCCTTTCTCCACTTACTTTTCCATCATTATTGGCAACAAGGTTCATTTCTATTTATGTTCCTAAGCAACCATGGCAACTTTCCTGACAGTAAATCTGTAACATGACCTTCTTAATATTTTTTCTATCCATTAGTTAAGCATTTATAACTACACATATGAACGTCATTATCATAAAGAAAAGGGGAAATCATTTCAGGATGAAAGCAATATCCTGGTGGGGACCAGACTTTACAAACAGCAACTGGTGGTCATGGCTTCCCCCAGTAAAATGGTGCTCCATGTCAGGAAGATAAGTGGTGAATTTAGAAAATCCACGGATGTAAATAAATATCTAAGTTCCAAGAAAAGTCACTCCTGGCTCACTACAGAATTTCAAACAATACCCAAGGTCTTGGTGCTGTCTCAGTCCTATCTCCTCCCTTTCTTGGAATCTTCTTGTGTCAACAATTCAGTTTGGTTGAGTGAAGTTAGGGTCTTAAGCCCAAAGACTGTTCTCTGTTAATGCTGCTCATATTCTGAAATCCTAATTTTCCTTTATGGAAAAGTTCTATGAGTTCCTAGGAACTGGGGCTCAACTTACTGGACGATGAGTGGCTCAATTTTCTTCAGGCTCAGAACAACTTTAACAACAACAAAACGCTGCTGCTGGAAAAAAATTGCCATTGCTTGTTCCTGACATTTACATCTGTGGCCTCACCACTGAACTTCTGCTTTCTTATCCTCTCATGAAAATGATGGGCTTTGTAAAGTTGTTGTCATTGTTATTTGTCATCACGTCAGACCCGACTCATAGCGACCCCTCCTTGGGTTTCCGAAGCAGTATCACTACAGAAATAGATTGCCCTATCTTCCTTCTGAGGAGTGGCTGGTGGGTTTGAACCGCCAGCCGTGTGGTTAGCAGTCAAATGCCTTAGGCACTATGCTACCAGAGCTCCCTTTGTAAAGTTAGGGAACATATTTGTAGAGATTTGTGGCAAGAAGTTTTAAATAATCCCAGTTAAACAGACTTTTGTTTTTCAATTTAAAAAGGAATAAGACTTCCTAAGCTAAGGATTAGAAATGAATTGCTTCTCTGTCTAGTAGTAAAAGTAATACTGAATGTTTCTCTAATCTAATTTATTTTCCAATATGAAAAACAGAACATAAGAATCTGACAAATACCATGATGTATTACATGAATCTTCTACCTCAAAAACTATTCTGACATGAATGGTATGAATAAAAGACATCTTAAGGGAAATACTTGCTATTCTCCAAGATTATGCACACCCCTGGCCACCTTGAATTTGTTCAACTTTCTTAAAACCTATTAATCACCTGTCTAACATTCACATGGAATGTCGCCAGGTCTCATTACCCCCTTAATTTACAAATGATGGGGAAACAACAAACAAACAAAAAAACCTCATTGTCATTGAGTGGATTCCAACTCATGGTGACCTCCATTGGGTTTCTGAAGCCATAAATCTTTACAGAGGTGGATTGCTCCATCTCCCTTCTGTGGAGTGGCTGGTGGGTTTGAACCTCTGATCTTCTGGTTACCAGCCAAATGCCTTATCCATTACATCACCAGAGCTCCCTAATGATAAAATAGGACCTTAATTCAGGTTCCCTGATTCCTTGTCAATATTTTTCCCACTCCACCTTAATACAGCCACTAAGAGTAAAGAACTCCATTTATTTTTTTTTTTAAAGCACATTTCTCAGAGTATTTGTCATCGTTTTTACTGTCAAGGTTTATTTGGAAAACGCCTAAGGCATTTGACTGCTAACCAGAAGGCTGGAGGTTCAAACCCACCAGTCACTCCTTAGAAGGAAGATTGGGCAATCTACTTCCATAGTGATACTGCCTTGGAAACTCAAGGAAGGGTCGCTATGAGTCGGATCCGACTCGACGGCAGTGAGTATGGTTTTTATTTGGAAAAGTAACTTCCTCAAAATTTGTTTTTCCATTTATAGGTTTAAAGGATTTTGTTTCTACTAATGAAAATGTACAAAAAATGAGAGAAATGACAAGAATTTTACAGAAAATATTAAGAAGGAATACACTGGACTATACCAAAAAAACCCCGAACCCACTGCCATCAAGTCAATTTTGACTTATAATGAGGTTCATTGGGTTTTCAAGATGGTGAATCTTTACAGAAATAGATTGCCCCATCTTCCTTCCACAGAGTGGCTGGTAGCTTTGAACTGCCAACCTTCTGGTTAGCAGTGAAATGCCTTAAGCACTGTACCACCAGTGCTCCTTCACTGAATTATAGCACATAACAATCTAATTCAATATTACTTTGACTATGTACATCCTTAGATAATTCATCACTGTTGATTTCATATACACACTGTCTTTTACTTAGTAACAAAAACATAAAAGAATCAGTAAATGTAACGACAGGTACTTGCTGACCAACAAAACTGGGTCAAACCATAAACATAAAAGAAAAAGCAACGCTTTGCACTGAGGTTTTGTTTTTCACTGGCACAAGCTCGTTGGTCAGTCTGAAGCTTATTATTTTGGTGTCAATTCTCTTTCTTCTCTTTTTATTATTTAGGTGGTTGTTTGTGTCTCTGGACAAAGAATTACATGTGATGTGCATTTGAGCTGTAAAGAGTACACTGCTGAAGGCACAATTATGTTTTTAATCCTGATTTTAAAATTATTGGGCATGAAAATATGTCAAAGTCCTGTCCAATAGGCACAGAGAAATCTAAAGTGAAATGTCCCTGGGGCCTGGGGGCCTCTACACACTGCAAGGACTCACATAGTGCTTTCAGGATGTCAGAGAGAGGAGGAGGATTAATGAGGAAATTGAGCTTCTTTGCACAACTGGAGATTTATGAATGGCTGGTGGTTACATCATCCTGATAACAATAAATAAAGAATCGAAATATTATTTTCTTGAGAGAAGTCTAATGATATGACCCATTCTTCTTTTCAGATCACAGTGAATCACTCAGCCTTTAGTCAGGCACGCTGCTGAAGCAAGTTAATCACCTGGAAACTCACTGACAATCAGTTATCATCAAATTCTCATTTGAGATACATGCCATTTGTCCCCAAGACTGAGGCCATCGTATTATCTATCCATAATTTATTGCCTCTGAAGGGGTCAGGGTCTGGGGCTCAGCCCCGAGAAGAAGCAATCTGGCCAGAACTGTCTATTCACCACCATTTGTAAGGGGAGATAGTAAAGTCATTTTAACAATGTTCTTTTCTGATTATAAAAAGTAATAGATTCATTGTGAAATGTTCTTTAAAAATAGAAAAGAAAAATCTCTTGTCCCAAAGATAAGATGACCCAAAGATAACATGTCTATGCACCCAGGCACAGATCACACCCTGACAAAGTCTGACTGAGAGTTTACAAGATGAGGCCAGCTCAGGGACTGGAGAATCCACCAGCATAACCAGAACCCTGCAGGTCAGGTGGCAGCTGGGAAGGAAGTCAGCTGATTTCTTCTGCAGATACTGGGGTTCTATTCCAACCTTAACAACCAGATCACTCAACTTCTGACCGTATTTTATACTATAGAGACTATATTTTATAAAAAATAGGACATGATTTTTTATTACTTGTAAGGAATTTACACAATCATTTTCAGAAACAGTAAAATCAAACCTTTAAAAAATAAATTTCAAGAATCTTACTCTCTTTGTACATGTGGGATATTTTTAGAAAAAGGAGTAGGAAAAGTTCACTCTACAAGACTGAGAATATCACCTTCAACTATGTCAGGCCCCTTTTTCTAAGGAAATAACATACACTTTAAACGTGAAAATGACAATCTCCATTTATAGCTCATTCTTTCTCATTACTTCTCAGTGAGGAAGGTAAGAGAACACTTCTTATTTCACTAGGGAGTTTAAAAATTTGATCTCTTCTTTGTCAATAGGTACAAAGACAAATATTATTTGGGTTAAAAATAGCCCCTTTAAAATCCTACTACTGCACATAATATTCTGACCTCCTACTATGGTGAACTGCACTACATGCTGCTTGGAGAAATATTTTCTTACTTGTTTCAAATGTACTTGACATTTAATTCCACTGAATGAGCTCTTGTTTCTGTCATCTAAAAT
The DNA here is from genome assembly GCF_000298275.1 of Orycteropus afer afer. NCBI lineage: Eukaryota > Metazoa > Chordata > Mammalia > Tubulidentata > Orycteropodidae > Orycteropus > Orycteropus afer. Next base: position 16,989,029 of record NW_006921594.1, on the reverse strand, counting down.
AGAGATTAAAGAAGGAAATAAGAAGCCTCCAGATTCACACCTTATTTTATTAGTAGGACACCTCCTGGTTAACCTTTCTATTGTAGAGGAAGCTTTTCCCCAGAGCAATTACATCAAGGAAAGGAAAGGGGAGGGAGCAGGGGAAAAGGCAAGAAAGGAAGCTTAAAGGAGAGTGTTATAACAAGAGAATAAAAAGTTATTACCACAAGAGAAATGGGAGAGAGAGAGTGGAAAGAAGTGAAGAAATCAAAAAGAAGGGAGTGAGAAAAAAAAGGAGAGACAAAGTGTGGTAGTTAAGGTTGAATGGCAACTTAGCTGGGCTGTGCATGTGAGTGGCTGGGCAGCTGGGTGTAGTTATTCCCCAGGATGAGACTGTGAACACTCCCATGGTGAATCTTAGCTGTGAGCAGCTAAGAAGTTACCTTTGGGGTGTGGCCTGCTTCCAGTATATAAAGAGAAGCTTTGACAACGGTCTCTAGCTCTTTGGCACATTTTGGATCCTGCATTTGGCTAAATCTTCATCTCCAGTTCATGGGCTTGAACCAGTGGTCTGCCCTATGGCTACTGATCTTGAGATTGCCACCTTCTACTTGCCTACCTTGGGTGCCTCAGCCACAGCAGCCAGCAGCTGCATGAGTTACGAGAAGCCTCCAGCTCCAGCAGGCCTGGAATAAGAGGTAGAGCTGTTGCCCACAGTCAAGAGGCCTTCAAACAACCCTTAGAGCCAGAACTCTGAATTTCAGCCTCCTAAACTGTAAGAGAATAAACTCCTGTTTGTTAAAATCACCCATTTGTGTATGTCTGTCAAAGCAGCACTAGAGAACCAAGATAAAAATTTCACATAATATCAGAATATTGGGCCATTTAACTCTAAAAATTGAATTATAATTCCACAGTCCAAGTGCACTGATATTTCAAAGGTTCTGAAAGAGTATGTTATTAGAGGAAATATTTATTTTGCCTGACTTTGCTTACCTACTCACAATCTCTTGTAGTCACCTGTTCTTGAAAAAATGTAAGGTTTATGTTACATGTTACATCATTTAAGTATATTAAGTCACATATCTTCTAAGTGACTGTCATTACAAAAACTTCCTTGGCTGTCTTCAGCAGTGGTATGGATCCTCTGGTGGCCATGGTCAATGCTACCCTTCACATAGCACTGTCCCCCAGGCTCACTGGCCATGGGCCTGCTGGTCATGGAGCCAAGTGGATATACTTTTTTCCAGTGTCCTTCTTAGTGATGTTCATCATTCTGACTTCTTTTCTAATTACCTGGAAACTCCACTTACATTATGGTTCTCATACTTGGCTACTAAACGGCAGAGTCCTCCCTAACTTTTGCTGTTTATAAAGGGCTCTGATATCTTAATGACTACAATGTGATTTGACTGCTTGCTTGACTTCTTTTGTCATAGGCTAAGCTACTAATCATTGAAAACAGCTCGAGTTTCATCATCCCTATTCTAAAATCTCAGTATTTTATATTCTTTTCACAGACAACTTTTTTCCCTGAAAAGAAATAGACTTTAGTAAAGGAATTCACCAATCTTTGTGCTCCATTTAAGAAAAATCACTTCAATAAATTAGGAATAGAGAATACCAAAGGCAGTAGAGTCTGATCTTTTGTATCCCTTGTTTGTGAATTGCCCTTTGGACATACAGACATGGAAAGGTTCTAGTTTTTTCCTTGATCCAAGCAATCCCATGCAATGCCAGCCATGGTTTTAGCTTCCTTTACTATAAACTGTGAGGCTTTCTCCAATTGATGGAGGTCCTCATGTACCACAGAAATGAGACAATTCCATCTGTGTCTTTCTTGCTCATGTCTCGTCCCTGTTTTCATCATGAATCACTCCTCTAAAGTGTGCCTTCTGAGGAGTCACTCCTGTTGTTCCTGCTCTCTGTTGAATAGGGCATCTCTGTTGTTATTATTATTGTACTATCATTATGCTGGAGGGGAAACATCTGCTGTCATCTAGTTGCCATTTGTCATCATGTTTTCTAACAGTCCCACGTTGCCCACTAGAACATCAGAGCTTGGTGATATTACAGCTTTGAATGTCTTCTGTGATACTCAGAAAACATACATTCAAAAGAGAATCCATTCAAGCAAAACAAAGAGTTCTCCTTGGCTTTGTAATTGCTTGGAGGGTAAAGCTACTTCTTAAGAAAAGTTACTTTTAAGAATCCATTCACTTTTTAGTTATTTTTATTTTATCTCTGTTTTTCTCAACTCTGTAACTCCAACTGATGAATCAGAAACATCTTCTGTTTCTCACTGCTCTTTTTATTATTCTTGATTTTTTTTTATTGAGGTATAATTTAGACATAGTGAAATATATCAATCTCAAATGACAAGTTTTTTTCCCCCATTTTCACAAATAAGTACATCCTATATCCTCTCAAGATATATAACATGTCCATCAACCCAGAGAGTTCCCTGATGCCCTTTCCAAGTCAGTTCCCCATGCCTGAAACAACCATTGACCTGATTTCTATTACTTTAGAAAATTTTCCTCATAGAGACTTCACAGAAGTGGAATCATACAGTATGAACTTTCTGAATCTGGTTTCTTTCATTTGACAAACTACTTTAGAGATTCACCCATATTGTGACAATCAGCAATTAATTCCTTTTTACTGCTGAGTAGTATTTCACTGCATGGATGTATCACAGTTTGTTTATCCATTCTCCCATGATGAACACCTGCACTGCTCCCAGTTTTTGGTTAATAGGTACATTAAAAAAAGAAAAAAAAATACATAAAAATTTCTTTCAAAAACCCAAAAAACCCCTGCCATCAAATCAATTTTGACTCATAGTGGCCCTGTAGAACAGAGTAGAACTGACTCCTAGGGTTTCCTAGGCTGAAAATCTATATGGAAGCAAACTGCCACATCTTTCACCCATGGGGTGGCTGGTGGGTTCAAACCACTGATGTTTCGGTTAATGTAACCACTGCACCACCACGGACCTTGACTTCTCTCTATTCATAGGAAATATTGGTAATGTTTAAACCATACTAAAATATTTTAATTCATATAAAGGAACTATAAAAGTGTGAGATGTACAAGTAGGAACCACTTAGAGAAATGTTAATGTGATAAAACATAGTTGTGGCTATTTACAATCCTTCTAATATAGTGACGTGAGGTTCTTATTCCTATCTATTTTTTTGAGGGGTGCTAGGAGGTCTATCCCTATGTGACTGTTGTCTATCATCAGAAGAGCAATTGTATTGGACACACTTAATAATGAGAAGCTGCAGTGGGGCTGGAAAATTGGTAATGCTCCATACACACACACACACACACACACACTCACTTCCCTGGGTTGATGGCACATTTGAATTGATGAAGTCACTCCGTGTTCGTAGGTACAGTTGTGTGTGGTCCAGCAACAGGGCAAAATTAAAGTGGAGAAGACTCTTCTGTCAGTGAAACTACCCAAGCCTGTGCTCACATTATATTCCCATGACAGGGTTTTGTTATTCTTGTCACCTGTAACTTTATTTCTCATTTCAATTTCAGCAAGACAATCAGAAGCAGCTTGGAGAGGCAAGAGATAAAGAGCTCCAAAAATCTGGAGAGCAAAGAGCAGAAGGAACCTCTATGCTCCACATCTCAGGGTGGTAGAAGGACCATTGTTGCATGGTAGCAGACTGGAGCAAAGCATTACAAAGATGCCCATGACCTGGGCACAGAAGCAGCACAAATTTCTGTGTCCTCAAGCAGGGCTCAAAAGAGAGCCACTGCCGTGAAGGAGTCATCATGACAGGGAGTAAAGATGTCTGTGTGGACCAGTGAACAAGGACTAGATGAGATGATGGAGCACTCAGGGGATACCTGCAGGAAAAGATGACTGGGTGACCAGAGTGCATCCCACCCGGGGAGGACTGCCCAATAAGCAAGGTAAGCAAAGCCTTGCTTGAGCTTACTTACTCATCTGTAGTGAACAGGTTCACATATTTTTCACATCTTTGATGTGGTTAACACCCATGTGAAATCTGTAAACCCATATGAAATTGTAAGCCCATGCTTACCTTGCTTACTGCATAATCAGACACTGATCCCCACCCTCCCTGATTTTGCACTATTAGCTTCCTGAAACTTAGCCACAACACCAGCAAAAAGGGAGAGAGCAAACCAGAATCGACTGAAATTGTTTCTACCAATGTGATATAAGGACTATCGCAATAAAAAGAAATCAAGTTGGGTTATGGAGGAAGTTCCTGGGTGGCTCAAAGGCTTGTGCTCAGGGCTAACTGAAAAGCTGTGTGGTTTGAATCCACACAGTGGTGCAGAAGAAAGGCCCGGCAATCTACCTCAATAAGATTAAAACCATCTGCTATCGAGTCAATTCTGACTCGTGGCAAGCCCATGTGTTACAGAGCAGAACTGCTCCATAGGGTTTCTTGGCTGTAAACTTTAGGGTGGCAGATTGCCAGGCCTTTCTTCCACAGTGTGAATGGGTAGATTTGACCCGCAAATCTTTAGTTAGCAGATGATTGCAAACTGTGTCACCCAGGCTCTATAAGATTACAGCCACTGAAAACCCTATGTGCCATTCTACTGATATACATGGGGTTGCCATGAGGTGGAATTGACTAGACTGCAAGGGGTTTGGTTTTGGTTTTTTGGAGGAAAGTTTCCTTTTTCTGGCATTCAAGTTGGTGAAAAGAATTCCTAGTGCTATATTTGTATAAGCATAAATAATTTCTGGAATGACTTATAGAAACTATTAATAGTTGCTGCCTCTGGAGAAAGGGAATATGGGTCAAGTGTGAGAGGAAGGCTTATTTTTTATTGTTTATATTTGTGCATTGGTCAGACTTTTCTCCAAGTACATTTATTAATTTTTCAATCAAATCAAGTATTCAAATTAAGCAGTCAATGTGTTAAATTTGAGTCCATATACAAAAGAATGTCTTGATTATGTTCTAACTGCTGTCTCAATTTCTCTTTTGCTTTGTCCTTAAAAATTGCAAATTAAATAATGCGTATGAAGCTTTTAGAATCCCCATGGGAGAAATATGCTCATAGAAGGAGCACATTCTTCTCCTGTGCCAAATTATGTGGTGATGTATTTAGTCATGGGAATTTGGCCACACGCAACATACTCAGGCACTTTGCTTACACAGTGAGTTTCTAATTATCCTGTGGTGTAAAAATAATCAAAGGAAATATTATAAGGGATGAAAATCACGTGAGAAAATATGTCTCAACAACACAGAAGCTTCAGGGAGTGAACACTGACTGAGGATCCAAAACAAAGTGGGACTTAGTTAACTTCATTGAAAAGACTTCACTGGAATCTGACTTCAGGGAGTTTCAATTTACTTTTAAGGGATTCAAGGGATCTAACACCTTCTTCTCCCCTGTGATTCTGCCATAATGCTATTTTCGTGTGTGTGTCTGTGTGTCCATCTGGATTATACATTTAACTTGATGTTTGTTTTCCATCCCAATACAATGAAGACAGACTTAGGGACTCAGCTAAATAAATTAGCTGAAGACTGTTCTAATAGTAATGATTTTTATTATACATGGGTTTAGATGGACAAATAATCCAATGTGCAAATAAATCACAAGAGGAAGGAAGAAAGGGAGGGAAGAAGAGAGGAAGACAAGAGCAAAGGGATAGAATTAACATGTATTGAAAACCAAACCCACTGCCATGGAGGGGATTCTGACTCAGTGATCCTATAGGACAGAGTAGAACTGCCTCATAGGGGTTCCAATGCTGTAACTCTTCACGGAAGCAGACTGCCTCATCTTTCTCCCATGGAGCAGCTGGTGGATTTGATCAGCCGACCTTTTGATTAGCAGTTGAATGCTTTAACTACTGCACCACCAGAGTTCCTAACATGTATTTAGCACTTACAATACCCTAGGCATAGTACCAGAGTTTTTTATACTCATTAATAACCTTAAAGCAACAATGTGAAAGTGGTATTAGTCCCAGTTTTACTGATGAGGAAACAGGGCCCAGAGAGATTAAGCACTGTTTGCTTTTCTCCAGGTACCCAGCTGGCAAGTGGCTTACTTGAGTGAAACACAGATGGGCCCAACCTCAGAACCTCTGCCACTGTTGGATGACAAAGTCATCCCTCAGATAATGAAGAGCACAGTTTTTTGTTTAGTTTTATTTTAATCTTAAAGAGGCTAAGTGAAGGAGATCAGGAGCAGTAAGGGATGAAGCAAAATTACTCTGAAGCATATTTGATATAAGACATGACTGTTAGGCCGAAGCAAACCTAAGCCACCAACATTTCAGTTAGCAGCTTCCTCCGGGCATCAAGCCCTGATGAGACAGCCTAATAAGACAACGGAAGTAACAGAACCCGCCCAGATTGGAAAGTCCCATGCAGTGGCAAGCTTCCTCGTGTGAAGCCCCCTCATGCTAATTAAGTGCAGACCCATACTAACAGCTAATTGGACCCCACTATTTCCTTAGTGTCCCCGCTTAGGTCCTCCACAAGACTATAAACCCTCCCCTCCCCAGCCAGGTGGTGCGACTTCCCGGGCCCCTCTCAGGGACCCGTGAACCTCGCCCGGGCCCCTCTCGGGGGCCCGTAAACCTCCCCTGGAAACTCAGAATAAAAACTTCTCTTTAACCTCACTTTTGTGCGTCCTTTTCTCCTTACTGTGGCCTTACAATGACTATTTGGCTTTTTAAAGTTAAAAAAAGTTGTGTTTTTTTTAAGTAGGGAAAACCATAGCTTCATTAAAAAGGACATAAAATCCATAACTTTGGCTAAGAAAGCATATTCAGTCATAAAAATGGGTGAAGTAAAATCAATCACATTTAATTGATTTTAAAAAAACAACAGAATTTTCACGACATAAAAGTCACATTTTGTATTTGATAAGAAAACTCATTGAGGGAATAAATTATCTTGACAGAAATGAATTTGTCTTGAAAGAAACAAATCATTTGATAACATCTATGTTAATGGAAAGGAGCCATGGTATGCAATGGTTAAGCTCTTGGCTGCTAACCAAAAGGTTAGCAGTTCAAACCCACCAGCTGTTCTGTGGGAGAAAGATGAGGCATTCTGCTTCTGTAAAAGATTTACAGCTTTGGAAACCCTATGGGGCAGTTCTACTCTGTCCTACAGGGTTGCTATGAATCAGAATTGACTTGATAGCAACAGGTTTGGTTTCAGGTTTTATTAATGGAATATAAGAAAAGCCAAATGTCAGGAGAAGTAGAGAATTTTTCATGGGTAAAAGATGTGTCTAATCCTCCCCCCCTTTTCTTAATAAGCAATTTGAGTTTTTTTTAAGTAATTTATATTTAGGATATATTCATAAGAAGTAAAGTTTTATTGATAAATTATCTCTTTAAATGATATACAAATTATAAGGCTTTGTGACTGTCTGATTTTTTCCCTATATTTATACTATTTAGACCTATATTTCATTCTAGAAAAAACATTAAAAAAAGTTTCCTTTTTCTAGTACTGAAGCACGAACGCTCTAAATATCCATGTGCCACTCAGGTCAACAGCCACTTTCTCCATGAAACACTCTTGATAAGCTCCTACCAGAAGTCACCTCTCCTTTTTCTGAACTCCTAGAGCATATTATTAATAACTCTCTACAACACTTAGGAAGGAACCCTGGTGGCACAGTGGTTAAGAGCATGGCTGCTAACCGAAAGGTTGGTGGTTTGAACCAACCAGCTACTCTGCAAGAGAAAGATGAGGCAGTCTGCTTCCTTACCATTTACAGCCTTGAAAATCCTACAGGCAGTACTACTTTGTCCTAGAGGGTTGCTATATATCAGACGACTCAACAGCAGTGGGTTTGGTTTGGGTTTATCACCCTGAGGGATTTCTATCCTGGATTGTCTTTTTTTTTTTTTAAATGTGTTTTTAATGTCTCCTCTTCTAAAGTAAAAGCTACATTAGAGAAGGAACCACATCCTTTATTTATTTACTAAGTAAATAGAATAACTGTCACTATGTATTTGTTGAACAAGTGAACATAAAAACAGGAAGGAATATCATATGTTAACATTTAAGGATGAAATTGCTGTTCTTTTAATTCTGAATATCGCTTGGATTTCAGTTGTAACTTGAAAGTTTATATTAGAGTTTCCAATTTATCTTCAAATTTTTTTTAATTGTGATTTGGGTGAAAATTTATAAAGAGATTGGTTTTACTCTCAACAGTTTGTGCACATTTGACTTCACCACCCGATTGCAATCCTCAAAGATAAAAAGCTCTCCTCTTCTTGCTTCCCTGTGACTACCCCTTATCTGTGCCCTTCTTATCCATGCATTCCTGTCTGCCCAGCTTTCTTTCTCTGTGAATGCTGCCCCTCTGATGTCTCATGGCTGATTGATCTAAAGGGTGCATCTCCCTAGCGTAGGTGAGTACATCATCCTGGGGTAGGTGTTCTGCAAGTAGTTCTCTCTACTGTTGGCCTGAGAGCCAATCCATGGGAATAATTCCATTTCCAGGCCCAAAGGATAATCCAGGGCCAAGATCTCAGGGGTTCCACCAGTCTCCATCTGACCAGTAATTCTGGTCTTTTTTGTGTTTTTAAATGTTGTTCCACATTTTTCCTCCCACTCTATCCATGGTGTCCAATTTTTGTCCCTTTCTGAGTGGTTGGCATTGGTAGTCCAGCACCATCTAGTTAGTTCTTCTAGTCTCAGAGTTGTGAAGGCCGAGGTCCTCGTGGTCTATCATATCTTTGGACTAATTGTTTCCAAATGCCTTTGATTTTCTCCACTCTTTTCACTCCAGATGAGAGGAGACCAATAGTTGCTTCTTAGATGGCTGCTCGAAAGCTTTTAAGACCCCAGTTGCTACTCACTACAGTAGGATGTAGAACAAGATTTGTATATATTATGTTGTACCAATTGAGTATGATGTCCCCCAAGACTATGGTCCTGAGCCCGCAGGCGTGGTGATCCTCTCCCTCACAAGGTGTTTGGTTGCCTTTGAGAAGCTACTCCAACCTTATCCTCTGTTACTTCTGTAAATTTATCTTGAACTCTTAGTAGTCTATGCAAAACATTTAATAGCACAGAAAATCCAAATCCAAATATTTCCCCTAAATTGTGGGACTGACTGTAGCTCTGGGTCAACAGACCTATTCTTCCAAAGTCAGCAAAAATATAGCAAACTGCCAACAAATTCATATATCAATTGATGTATTCAAGAAGTTTTTAATGTATTTTTGTTCATTTCTTTGCTTCCCAAAATCCCATGGATTGACAACTAAACAACCTTCCAAGCAGAGACTAGGATAACTTAAAAATTATTTGGAAGTATGACAAAAATCGTAGGTCATTTCTGATAAACCATTCCCCTTCTTTCATTTGCAAAAATGTAGTTATAAAATGCATGACAGCAGAATATTTTCTATGTAAAGAACTTGGACAACTGAAGAAAAGTGTAACCACATCTACAACTCTTATGGACATCTAGATTTGGTTATTAACAAATGTCAAGAAATTGACATTACACAGTCTACATCAAACCCGCCCCATCATTTTAAGAATTCTTATTGATACTTTAGTGCCAAAGAGCAAGTAGCTGCTCCTAAAAGAAGAATCAGTATTTTTTTTTTTTTTTTTTGCATTAAGCAAACCAAAGTGAAGCATAGTGTTACAACTTACCATATATTTGGATTCAATTCCAGTTGATGGTATGAGTCAAAGTCATCTCGTAGGATAATACTGTCACTATGTATTTCAGCTAAAAGAAAAACAAAGTACTTAGAAAAATAATTATACTACCACAATAGGTTTTGCTAAACAAAAGCATCACCATGCTGCATTTACTGAGAATAACAATAGCTTAAATTAAAATTGAATTTTAAATGAGCGTTAGTATAGTTGCTTTGTCCTTAAACTACTAAAGGACAAGGCAAAGGTTCTGCTGTTTAGATACCTGTTATTGTCAGTTACCACTCAGTTGATTCTGAATCATGGAGACTACATGTATGCAGAGTAGTAGAATTGCTCTGTAGGGTTTCAAGGTTATAATTTTTTAGAAGCAGATTGCCAGGTCTTTGTTCTGAGAATTCTCTGGGGGGTTCAAACTGCCAACCTTTTGGCTAGCACTTAATTATTTGTACCACTTGGGAACTCCTGTTTAGACACCTAGAAGTCTGGGAACTAGAGCTTCCGAAGAGAAGCATACCAAACTGTCAGTGCTTATGAGTAGCAGGAAGGACTAACCTACAAGGAAAGGCCACCCAGGACTTGTCTGTCATGTTCCAACACACATTCATCCATGGCTTCCAAGACACTGCACACAACAGACTCAGTGTCATTTTAAAGTATGTTAGGGACAGAGCATTTTGGCCATTTGTCAGTTAAAATTGCTAGCATTTACTGGCCCATTTCCTCTTCTCGTTCCTATTATGCCTCCTGCTCTGGTTCTTTCTCTAGTTCCCTATGTAGTCTACAGTTTATGAAATCATTCCTTGCTCTTTTTCATCCCCCAAATTCTTCTAGGGCTTACAAGTGGCTTTTTGACACAACCCCAAGTGTAGTGGTCGTATGTTTAAAACCATGGATGGTTACTGACATTCTTCCTGACCTCTAGCATGACTTTCTTTGGGGGTTTAATTGGTTTATGTAGATTAATTCTCTTATGGAGTTAGAAAGAAAGAAATAATTAACCACTAAAACACATTAAATAAAAAATGAGTGAATATAGTGTCTCCCAAATATAGTGCCTATATTCACTCATTTTTATTTAATGTGTTTTAGTTGGTTAATTTTTTTTCTCTAAACTCCAAAAGAGAATTTATTTACATAAATAATTAAACCGCCAAAGAAAGTCACACGCTAGGAGACAGGAAGAAGGTCAGTAACCGTCCATGGTTTTAAATATACGACCACTACACTTGGGGTTGTGTCAAACAGCCACTTTTAAGCCCTAGAAGAATTTGGGTGATGAAAACAGCAAGAATGATTTCATAAACTGTAGCGTATATAAAATATTTCCATTGAAGGGGCTGGCAAATAATAAATTCATGATTAGCTTACCATATAAGTATGATAATTTTTTGTATTGTTATTATTTTTTAAAAAAAACTTTTATTGTGGTTTGGATGAAAGTCTACAGAGCAACTCAGTTTTACATTCAACAATTCACATACATTTTGTTTCCTGACATTGACTGCAATCCCCTCAAGGTAACATCACTCTTCCTACTTTCTCCCTATGTTTCTTGTTTCCATTCCTCCTTCTCTCCAAACCCTTCCTGCTTTCTGGATTTGGTCTTTGGTGGGAAAATGCTGTCCTTTTGATATCAAATGCTTGATTGTTCTAAGGAGTGTGTAATTATGCTCATGCTTAAGGTTGTACGAGGGAATGATAATTACTTTTATTCGAGTTGTAGGAAATTAATTTAGTACTTAAAAGATGCTCTTGTCTGATTCCTGTGGCTTGCTTAGCAAATTTGTCTCAGTTAATCAAAATCCTCTGTTCCTCTGCACTCTTGTCTGAACTAGTTAACATAGGCATTTTGTAAAAAAAAAAAAATGAAAGCAGATTATCCAATTAGCAGGAAAACAGTCATCATATTTATTTTTTTCTAAAGTGTTATTTTACACTTTTTGGCTCACTCAAAAATAATTCTCTGGTATCAGTGGTTATCAATTAAAATCACCTCCAAATATCTGGAAGCATGCTTTCAAATTCTCTTTGGTGACACAGCCACTCATAGCAGTCTCAGACACTTTGTACCACGTATGCCAGCAGGTAAGCACATAACGAAGTCACTGGGAACCAGTGAATCAGCACACATGGAGAGGAATGGCTGCTCGAGCAAAGCCTTAGGCACGAAAGCATGGAAAGTATGGATTTCCACCGGAGAGAACTGCTGTGATGTATTCTGTGCTTGGGAGTGACTTAATGATGCCTCTCAGCGATTAGCTGCAGTGCCTGAAATGCCTACAGGGTGCAGCTCTCTGATACTCAACCTGGCCGAGATGTGGCTAGGCCACTGCGGGTCACCAGCCTGTCTTGGCTGCCAGAAGGCATGCTTTTAAGGGCTTACGTTTGTCTGCCAAGTAAGAGGAGCCCCAAGCTGCAGCATGACATAAAAGTAGAGCTTCTCAAGGCAGCTTTTTCAAAGAGAAAAATAAATTAATTGGGTCTATAAGTTGAAAGGAAAAGCCCATGAGGCATATAACTGACCTATCTGGAAGTCCTAAAGTGAGTGACATCTGAAAAGATGGAACCAGCTAGTATGATTTCTCTTCCTCCCGATTAAATAGTGTAGGGTAGGAAGTTGTTCTTAAAACAAGTCTTCACTGACTCAAATGAGAAATTTAACTCTTAAAGACCACTTGTTTTCTAGAGAATTTTCACAAAGGCAACTGAGTAGCCTCAGTGGTTATTTCTCATGTGTTTATTTTCAATCCCTTACATTTCATTTACTGTACACTTAAATACAAATTCATTTAGTACTTATAACAATCCTATAAGGTAAGTACTATTATTGGCTCCATTTCAGAGATGGGAAAATTGAGGCACAGAAAGATTAAGTAACTTGCATAATGTCAATTGGCTTGTAAGTGGAGGAGGTAAGATAAACACAGGCAGTTTGGCTTCAGAATACATACTCTTAATCACTACCTAACCCTGTGTCAAGTACTCTGGGTCACTAAATCCATGGAACCATAACAAAAAAATAATGAGAAAAATGAGGGTGATTACTTTACATGGTACCATTAAAAGCAGCAGATAGTTATTTGAACAGTTTTATTACTTGAAGAAATAAGAACAGTATTTCTCTTTCTACAAGAGAGTCCTAATTTCAAATTACCTAATTCCTCCACACTCCTCTTGGCTTACCCACTGCTACCATGTTCTACTGTGTATTGTGAGTGGGGATTTGGGGAACAGTCAGCAGTAGAACACTTCACCAAAATGTCACCTCTGCTTCACACCCAGCAGGGTCCCCAGGGTGAGGATATGGCAAGTACATCAGCCCCCAGCAGGGCAGCATCATAGAACTCTAGGAGGTTCTGTATTCAAGGATAATCAAGACCTGCCTCTAAATTCAGTGAACAATGAACTAATCAGAGAGGGCAGAGAACGTCCTCACCCATGGAACATCTTCTCAAATGCCCAGGGGGTGAAACTAATGGAGCAAGTAGTAAGGTTAATGATGTCAGGGTCTTAAATACTTACCTAGATGAGGGTGCATAGTGGCCTCTGTTGGAGCTGGACCAAGAGATAAAAAGAGAAAGATGAGTGATAAACAACAAAAGCAAAATCCAGTAGTAAATAATCATAAATAAAGTCATAAAATTTAGGTCATCCTAAACAACTCAAATTTCAGCTGGATATGAACAAACATTTTCATTCTATCATGATGGGCAGTGCTATGTTTATCCAGTCACGACAGATAAAAAACCCAGACTGATGTTTGTCTTATTGCTTCATACAGTACATGTGCTCAGTTTTATGAAACAGTCTCTATGAAAGGACTCAGATACAGTTGTTAATATTTTCAGTACACACATGCAAATGCTGTGAATTTTTGACAGTTTATGGGTCTCCTGAAAGAAATAGAAAGTCATGTATTTAATGATCTTGTGTTTTTTGCAATGCTTTTTGGTTGAGTTTCCAGAGAGCTCTACAAACATTTACTGAAGGTTAAGTCCAATTGAAGACTTTTTTAAACTCAAGATACTTGCCCATTATTTAATAATCAGAGACAAAAAATGGCAGAATGATGTATCACTAATATCACACTGCATATGAATGTGCTAATTTGAAGCTCAATGGAAAATTTAAAGCTGAATTTGTGAACTGACTGGAAGAGTGAAAGAATTTATACGGAAATTATAACTTCTCAAAATACAAATCAATAGTAATGATTTTACACTTCTTTCTAACATAAATCAATATGTAGAGAATTTTAATTGTAATTGACAGCATTACCTAAATTGTCTGCAAAAACTATAAAAGAATTTGAAGATTCTTTTATTTTTATAACTGTGGAGTTGCTTTTCATTTTATGCAAAATACTGCTATGAATCCATAATAATAACATTACTAATACCAGGTTGACACAAGAGTAAGTGAATTTACTTGACTTGAGCAGGCATAGTTTTGAAACTAATATGCCTTTGCTACAAAGTTAAAGAAATTTTCTAAAAAGATGAACAAATTTTATCAATACAGGTATGAATATGAAAGGAAAATGACTTTTTGATACTCAGTTTACTCACTGGAATACTTATGACTATGTTTGGAATACTTGCATAAATAGATGTACTTTCAAGTATAAATTTAAAAAAAATCTTAACACAGATCAAATATTTCCAAAAATTGAGATGTGCTGCAGGTATAAATTCTACACGAGATTTTGGAGACTTAATATTTAAAAGAATGTAAAATATCTAAGAAATTTTATATTGATTACATTATATTAAATGTTGAATGTTTTATATACTTTTTGTTAAATAAAATATTTTCTTAAATGAATGTCACTTATTTATTTTTGCTTTTTTAATGTTGCTACTGGAATATTTAAAATGACATTGGCTCATACTGTGTTTTTGCTGGTGGAGCTAGTACGGATATACACTGCATCTCAGCTAGGGAATCATGATCATACAAAAGGTAGTGGAAGTCATGGAAGAAGAACAAGTCAGTCAAGAAAAATGTAGACTTAAAAAGAGATGCATGATGCATATTTAAGGAACTGATGGGAGAAGAGAAGTTAATCCAATAGAAACTGAGAAAGAATAAGTTCTATTATGGAAATAAAAGAGAGTGTTTTAAGAGAGGAAGGCTACAAGGAGAAGCCACAATAATCCTATAAAACTGATAACTAAGGAGAACACTATCAAAATATACTTATTATCAAAGCACTGTGCTAAGCAGAGTCTATAAGTGAACTCAGGGAATGTGGCCTCAGAGGCCACACTCTTAACTACTGTGCAGGCTACTGTTTCAAGAAAGGAAGATAAGAGATTTTGTAGAACCTTAGAAATGAGAATGGTAAGACTTCATCTCGCTTATTTGGGATATGTTAACAGGAAATACCAATCACTAAAAAAGGACATTATGTTTGGTAAAGCGGTTGTTGTAGTTAGGTGCTGTCAAGTTGGCTCCGACTCACAGCAACACTACGTACAGCAGAACAAAACACTGCCCAGTCCTGCACCAGCCTCACAATCCCTCCTAAGCTTGACTCACTGTGGCAGCCACTGTGTCAATCCATCTTGTTGAGGGTCTTCCCCTTTTTTGCTGACCCTCTAACTTTACCCAGCATGACATCCTTCTCCAGGGAATGACCCCTTCTGACAACATGACCAAAGTAGGTGAGACGAAGTCTGGCCATTTTCCCTTCTAAGGAACATTCCAACTGCACTTTTTCCAGGACAGATTTGTTCATTCTCCTGACAGTCCATGGTATTTTCCATATTCTTCACCAACACCACAATTTAAAGGCATCAACTCTTCTTGAATCTTACTTATTCATTGTCCAGCTTTCACACATACACATATAAAGCAACTGAAAATACTATGGCTTGGGTTAGGCACACCTTAGACTTGAAAGTGACTTCTTTGCTCCTTAGCACTTTAAAGGTCTTTCACAGCAGATTTGCCCAGGCCCCAGTCTGACATCTTGACTGCTCCTTCCATGGGTGTTAACTGTGGATTTAAGTAAAATTAAATCCTTGACAACTTCAATCTTTTCTCCACTTATCGTGACGTCGTTTATTGGTCCAGGTAGGGATTTTTATGTTAAGGTGTAATCCATACTGAAGGCTGTAGGTGTTGATTTTCAACAGCAAGTGCTTCAACTCACTTTCTGCAAGCACGATTGTATTGTCTGCATACCGCAGGTTGTTAGTGAGCCTTCCTTGAATCCTGATGTGGCTTTCTTTTTCATACAGTCCAGCTTTCCTGATTATTTGCTCAGCACACAAATTAAATAACTATGGTGAAAGGACACAGCCATTCCTGATTTCAAGCCATGCAGAATCCCCTTATTCTGTTGAAAGACAGCCTCTTGCTCTATGTACACGTTCCTCATGAGCACAATTAAGTGCTCCAAAATTCCTATTCTTCTCAACGTTATCCATAATTTGTTATGATCCACATAGTCAAATGTCTTTGCATACTCAATAATACACAGGTAAACATCTTTCTGATACGTTTTTCTTTCAGCCAAGATCCATCTGACATCAGCAATGATACCTCATTCCACATCATTTTCTGAATCCAGCTTGCATTTCTGGAAGTTCCCTATTAATATACTGCTGCAACCATTTTTTAATTATCTTCAGCAAAATTTTACTTGCATGTGATATTAATGATATTGTTTGATAATTTCCACATTCTATTGGATCACCTTTCTTTGGAATGGGCAAAAGTATCCTCCTCCTCCTGTCAGTTGTCCAGGCAGCTGTCTTCCAAATTTCTTGACGTAAGCAAGTGCCTCCAGTGTGGCATTTGTTTGTTGAAACATCTCAATGGCAATCAATACCAGGAGCCTTGTTCTTCACAATTCCCTCAGTGCAGCTTGAACTTCTTTCTTTAGTACCACTGGTTCTGAATCATATGCTACCTCCTGAAGTAGCTCAATGTCCACCAGCTCTTTTTGGTACAGTGATTCTGTGTACTTCTTCCATCTTCTTTTGATGTTTCCTGCATTGTTTAATATTCTGCCCATTGAATCCTTCAACATTGCAACTCAAGGCTTGAATTTTTCTTCGTTTTTTTCAGCTTGAGAAATGCTGAGCATGTTCTTCCCTTTTGGTTTTCTACCTCCAGGTTTTTGCACATTTCATTATAATACTTTACTTTGTCTTCTTGAGCCACCCTTTGAAATTTTATGTTCAGTTTTCTTATTTCATCAATTCTTCCATTCACTTTAACTATTCTCTGTTCAAGAGCAAGTATTAGAGTCTCTTCTGACATCCACTTTGGTCTTTTCTTCCTTTCCTGTCTTTTTAATGACATTTTGCTTTCTTCATGTATGATGTTCTTGAAACATCCCAGAACTCATCTGGTCTCTGCTCATTGGTGCTCAATGCATCAAATCTGTTCTTCAGATAGTCTCTAAATTCAAGTGGGGTATAATCAAGATTGTATTTTCATTCTTGTGGCCTTGTTTTAATTTTCTCAGCTTCAACTTGAACTTGCATCTGAGCAATTGAGCAGTTCTGTTCTACAGTCAGCTCCTACAAAGAAGTAGTCAATATGATTTCTATGCATTCTATCTGGCAAGCTCCACACGTATAGCCACCATCTATGTTGTTGAAAAAATGGTATTCGTGATGAATAAGGAGTTGGTCTTGCAAAATCCTATCATGCGATCAATCTCTGGCATCATTTTTATCACCAAGGCCATATTTTCTAACTACCAATGATTCTTCTTTGCCAATAATAATCAATACATCTTGATTGCTTGTTTGGTCAACTTCAGACTGCAGAAGTTGGTAAAAATCTTCAATTTCTTCATCTTTGGCTTTAGCAGTTGGTGTGTAAATTTGAATAATACTAGCATATATGGTCTCCCTTGTAGGCATATGGATATTATCCTGTCACTAACAGCATTGTACTTCAGAATAGATCTTGAAATGTAATGAATATTTTCAGCTGTTTCTTCCAATTTGTAGTCATGCCCCATAAGCAAATGAAGGTCCCAAAAGCTTTACTCCATCCACTTCATTAAGGTCATCTCTACTTTGAGAAGGTAGCTCTTCCCCAGTCTTATTTTGAGTGACTTCCAACATGAGGGGGCTCATCTTCAGGCACTATATCAATGTTTCACTGCTATTTATATGAACTCACCATTCACTATTCACATGAATAGGGGTAAAGTGGAAGGTCAGTGAAAAGAAGGGAAACCCTAAATGAGATAGCTTGACACAATTACCGTAACAATGGACTCAAATACATCAGTGACCATGAAAATGTCATAGGACTCAGCAATACTTTGTTCTATTAAACATAAGGTCTCCATGAGTCTGAACAGACATGATAGCAACTAAGAATACAATCATAATGAAGGTCTAGGACCAAAGACAAAAAAAAATCCCTTTGTCCTTAACTAACTTTAGTTTTACTTAATTAAGGACCAAAGGGTTTTTTTCGTTTTGTTTTGTTTTTTACCTTGTTTCTAAGATATGATAGTTTCTAAGATGTTAGGTAGTTTACCATACATGATATTTGCTATTTTACAAAAGAGATTCTCTGTATTCATGGGATAAATTGTTAAGAAAGGGAAAAACACTGATAT
>NW_006921594.1:16966951-16970230 GCF_000298275.1 Orycteropus afer afer | reverse complement strand
AAAAAGGACCCACTGATTCAGACTAAGAATGGAGGCCTGCCATTTGTTATTTAAAAATCTGCCCAGCAGATTCTGATAGGAAACCAGGTTAGAAACCACTGGTGTTAATCATACAATTCAGCAGTTATTTTTACAGCATGTTGAACTATTCTTTGTATTGTATTAAGCATATGTCTTTTCTACCAAGTAGAAGTAAGTTCCTCAAAGGCAGAAAATATGTCAACCCACAATACAGCCAATGTTGGTAACAGATTCTCAATAAATATTAAATTGAATTGAAGGCTACTTCTTAGTTATATTTTATATTTTGGGAAATAAGTAATTGAAGATCCAAATCTTGGGAAAATGTCAAACTATACTTACATTGTTGTCAAAAAGTCTATTAGTATAAGCAGTCTGGGTAGTTTAAACATCCATTAGGTTTCCATCTGGATTTAATTTAACTCAACAAATTCAAATTGTTTTACTTCATTAGTTAAAATCTATTGCCATCTAATTTATTCCAACTCATAGTGACCCTATAGGACAGAGCAGAAGTGCCTCCGTAGGACTTCCAAGGTTGTAATCTTTATGGAAGCAGACTGACACATTTTTCTCGCATGAAGCAGCTGGTAGGTTAAAACTGCCAACCTTTTAGTTAGCAGCGAAGTACTTAAACCACTCTGCCCCCAGGGCTCAAATTCAATTTTTTTTTTTTTTTTTAACAAAAATATCTACTGTCTGAGAGAAATAAAGATTATTTCCACAAAAAGAGGGACATATTTAAAGTTCTGGTAAGATGGCAGAATAGGCAGACAGACTGCACACACGCTCTTCAACAAAGAAAAGGGGAACCAATTAACACAGATACAGAACATAATCCTCTAGAGCCCTGAGCTTTGAAGGGAAGGATACAGAAGTGGACTAAACTCAACCAGCAGAAGAACTTGCATGAAAACACCAAAAAAGGAGACATATGGAGCTGCAGTCTGGAAGCAATCCTGATGGCACAGACAGTTTGGATATTGCCGAGTGGTGTTAGGACCTAAGAATTAACCTAAAAATCAGCCTGACTAGCTAGGGGCTGCACAGAGGACTGCACTGGTGGTTGGTGAATAAAAGAGGAAACAGTGAAGGGGAAGGCAGGCTGAGCCATGGACTTTTGCCTGTCTAGAGGGTGCAGCCATTTTGAATGTTTATAAGCAGTTTGACAATTTTGGATATTTAAAGTGACAGTGGTCTCCCAGATTCCAGGGACTTAAGAATAGGGTCCACCTGCTGGGAACTACAAGGACATTCCAGACGCCAACAACTGGAAAGGTGCAATATTCCCCTTGTTACTCTTATACCCCACACCATCTTGGTGAATGAAGGTGCAGCCATCCCTCATTCCTACCCACCTTCTGGGCCAGCAGGAATTCCATCCCAGTGTGTGTGCTCAGACTGAGCCTGGGTACCCTGCTCCACCCTGCTCAGATTTTTTTTTTTCTTTTTTTTTTTGGTTGTTTTTGTCTGTTTTAACATTATTATTATTGTTGCCCTTTTCATTATATTCTTTATTCTTCCCTTCCCAGGTTCTGTTTTTTAGCTTTCCCTTCTTTCCTGTTCTCATTGGTTTCTCCTGTGATTAACCTCATTTCTTGTTTTTCTTTTTGCATTTTTCCCATCATTATTCTCCTACTCTACCTCTTTTCTCTTATTGCCCTCTCCTGAGATATTGTGGGTTTTTTTTTTTTTTTCATGTTCTTTGCTTTTCGTGGTGATTATTCCTATGTGTTTATGCAGTGTCTTTTCTGTCCACTGGCTTTTATGTTTTTGATGGTTATTTGATTGTTCTTTTTGTCTAACTGAGTGGGAGACAGCAACTGTGCCCATACGACGCAACCACATCCGCACCTCCTGAAGCTCCACTTATTGAGTGAGAGCCACCACTTCCTTCTTCACCAATTGGCCAATGATAAATGACCACCAAGAAGAGCCTTACTGACGCTTAACTTCTCTTCACAAACAGTTAAAAGGGATCTAAATACAACAATGTCACAATGTCTTGGAGAAAACAGACCATCACAATCCCCACAAAGAAGCAATATAGAGTGGTAGAAATGAGGGAGCAGGATACAGACTTAAAACATCCCTGAGGAAGAAGCACACTGGAAATCCCTGATAATAAATTCAAAAGAATTATATTTAGGTATCTTCAAAGGATTGAGAGACAGATCAAGGAAAATACTGACAAAATCAAGAAAAACACAGACAAAACCCTAGAACAATTACAGAAGAAAATATAAGAACAAAATGACAAGATAAATGAAAAATTATAAATGATACAAAATCTACAGATAGAAATCCAGAAGATTAATACTAAATTTTCAGAAATAGATAATACATTGAAAGAGCAAAAGAGTAGAACTGAATCAATGGAAGACAGAATTAATGCGATTGAAGACAAATACCTGAATACTTCTTTGGAAAGGGATCAATCAGAAAAAAAATCAAAACAAAATGAAGAAAGCCTAAGTAAGGTTCATGTGGGATGCCATCAGAAGGAATAACCTATGTGTCATTGGAAATCCAGAACAGGAAGAGAAAAATAAAACCATTGAGAAAATTATCCAAGATTGTTGTAAGAGAAATTTCCCTGATATGATGAAAGACAAGAATGTATCCATTCAGGAAGTCCAATGAACCCCAAACAGGATAGACCCCAAAAGAAAATCATGAAGACATATTATCATCAAATTCATCAAAACCAAAGACAAAGAAGGAATCCTGAAAGCAGCACAGGAAAAATGAAAAGTTACTTACAAAGGACAACCAATAAGAATAAGCTTTGATTTCTCAGCAGAAACCATGCAAGCAAGAAGGCAAGGGGATGGTGTATATAAAACCCTGAAAGAGAAAAATTTCCAACCAAGAATTATGTACCCAGCAAAACTGTCCCTCAAATATGATGGTGAAATTAAGAGATTTCCAGATAAATAGAAATGAAGGGAATTTGTTAAAACCAGACAAGCCTTACAAGAGATATTAAAGAGAGTCCTTTGAACAGAGAACCAATTATAGCAAACAACAACTGACCATTAATACACATGATGACATATCTCGGAAACCAACAGAGCTATGGAAGTATCCAAAGTAAAATAACCTTACAATATTGTGTACAGGGAACAAGAAACATCAATTGGCAAATGAGGACAACTACAAAGCATAGTGGCTAAGACACTTGCCTGCTAACCAGACGGCTGGCGGTTCAAACCCACCAGCCACTCCTCGGAAGGAAGGTTGGGCAATCCTACTTCC
>NW_006921594.1:16910536-16966321 GCF_000298275.1 Orycteropus afer afer | reverse complement strand
AGAATAAAAATCAAAGGTTGGAAAAAGATATATCAAGCAAATGGCAACCAAAAAAGAGCAGGGGTAGAAATATAAATTTCTGATCAAATTGACTTTAAGACAAAAACCACCATATAAGGCAAGGAAGGCATTATATAATGATTAAACGATCAAGTGAACAAGAAGATATAACCATAATAAATATCTATGGACCCAGTGAAAGAGCCCCCAAATCAGATTTTAAAAGATGTAAAAAGGCAAATAGATAACTTGATAGTCACAATGGGAGACTTTAATACACCATTTTCAGTGAAAGATAGAACAACTGGAAAGAAACTCAACAAAGACGGAGAAGAGCTAAACAGTACAATCCATCAACTTGACCTTATAGACGTCTACAGAGCACTTCACCCAACAACAGCACAACGTACATTCTTTTCCAGTGCACATGGAACATTCTCCGTGATAGACCAAATGTTAGGCCATAAAGCAAGCCTTAATAAATTTAAAAACATTGAAATACTACAAAGCATCTTCTCAGATCACAGTGCTATGGAATTAGAAATCAACAATAGGAAAATCAATGGAAAAAGCAGACAAATGGAAACTGAACAACACACTCCTCTTTTGAGGGTTATAGATGTAATACAAAATAAAATAAAAAAATTCCTTGAATCAAATGAGAATGAAAACCCAACATCCCAAAATCTTTGGGACATAGCAAGAGCAGTGATCAGAGTCCAATTTTTAGTAATAACTGCACACATCAAAAAAGAAGAAAGAGCCAAAATCAACACTTTAAAACAACATCTCCAACAATTAGAAGAAGAACAGCAAGAAAAGCCTACAGTCACCAGAAGAGAAGAAATAATAAAGATTTGAGCAGAGATCAATGAAACAGAAAATAGAAAGAGAACAGAAAAAAAATGAACAAGACTAGAAATTGGTTTTTTGAAAAGATTAATAAACTTGACAAAGCACTGGTAAATTTAACAAAGGAAAAGAGGGAGAGAATACAAATAACATGAATAAGAAATGAAATGGGAGACATCACAAAAACTGAAGTAAAAAGGACAGTATCAGGATACTATGAAGAACTGCACTCCAACAAATTTGAAAAACTGGAAGAAATGGACAGATTTCTAGAAACACACCACTTACCTAAACTAACACAGACTGATGTGGAAAAGTTGAACAGACCCATAACAAAAGAAGAAATTGAACAGATCATAAAAAAATCACCAACAAAAAAATTCCTGGCCCATACTGTTTCACGGGAAATTCTACCAAACATTCAGAGAAGAAATGACACCAGTCTGACTCAAACTTTTCCAAAACATACAAAAGGATGGAGTCCTCCCTAATTCATTTTATTAAGCCAAGATAATCTTGATACCAAAACCAGGTAAAGACATCACTCAAAAGGAAAACTACAGACCAACATCCCTCATGAATATAGATGCAAAAATCTTCAATAAAATCCTAGCCAACAGACTACAGCAACATATCAAGAAAATAATTCATTATGACCAAGCGGGGTTCATATCAAGTATGCAAGGATGGTTCAACATTAGAAAAACAATCAACGTCATCCACCACATAAATAAAACAAAGGAAAATAACCATATGATCATACCAATCAATGCAGAAAAGGTATCTGATAAAATCCAACACATATTCCTGATCAAAACTCTCTGCAAAATAGGAATAGAAGGGGCATTCCTCAACATAATAAAAGACATCTATGCAAAACCAACAGCCAACATTATTCTCAATGGAGAGAGACTGAAACCTTGTAAACAGGAACCAGACAAGGATGCCCTCTATCACCACTTCTATTCAGCATTGTATTGGAAGTCCTAACCAGGGCAATAAGGCAAGAAAGAGAAATAAAAGGCATCCAAATCAGTAAGGAAGAAGTCAAGCTAGCCCTATTTGCTGGTGATATGATCCTATACATAGAAAACCCAAGCGACTCAGAAAGAAAACTACTGGAACTAATTGAGAGATTTAGCATCGTGGCAGGATACAAGATCAGCATCCAAAAATCAGTTGGATTCCTCTACACCAGCAAAGATATTGCTGAAAAATAAATAAGGAAATCAATACCATTTACAATAGGTACCATAAAAATGAAATACTTGGGGATAAATCTTACCAGGGACACAAAAGACCTATACAAAGAAAACTATAAGAGAGTACTTCAAGAAACCATAAGATATCTACATAAATGGAAGAACATACCATGGTTGTGAATAGGAAGATTGAACATTGTGAAAATGTCAATTCTACCCAAAACAATCTATACATTCAATGCAATCCCAATCCACATCGCATCAACACTCTTTAAGGATATGGAAAAACCACAGAATAGTGCCTAAGACACTTGACTGCTAACCAGAAGGCTGGCAGTTCAAACCCACCAGCCACTCCTCAGAAGGAAGATGGGGCAATCTAGTTCTGTAATGATACTGCCTCGGAAACCCAAGGTGGGGTCACTATGAGTCGGGTCCAACTTGATGGCACATAACAACAACAACAATTTTATATGGAAAGGAAAGAGATCTCGGATAAGCAAATCACTGATGAAGAAGAAGAACAGAGTAGGAGGTCTCACATTGCATCTCAAAACCTGCTATACAGCCACAGTAGTCAAAACTGCCTGGTATTGGTATAGTGACAGACACATAGACCAATGGAATAGAATTGAGAAACCAGAAATAAATCCATCGACCTATGGTCAGGTGATCTTTGACAAAGGGCTAAGATCCTTTAAATAGGGAAGAGAATGTCTGTTTAATAAATGGTGCTGGCAAAACTGGATATGCCTTTGTAGAAAAATGAAACAACATCTGTACCTCATACCATATACAAAAACTAACTCCAGATGGATCAAAGACTTAAATGTGAAACCTAAAACTATAAAGTTCCTCAAGGAAAAACTAAGGCCAAATTTAGGGGCCCTAATATATGGCACAAATAGACTATCAAGCATAACCCAAAATGCACAAACAGCAGAAGAGAAACTAGATGAATCTAGGGACCTTCTAAAAATTAAATTTTTATGTGCTTCCAAAGACTTCTCCAAAAGAGTCAAAAGAGAAGCTACAGATTGGGAAAAAATATTCGTCAACCACATATCTGACAAGGGACTTATCTTTAGAATTTATAGAAAATGCCAAAACCTCAACAACAAAAAGACAAATAATCCAATTTAAAAATGGGCAGAAGACATGAATAGACACTTCACTAAAGAGGATATTCAGGCTGCCAAAAAACATATGAAAAATGTTCATGATCATTAGCCATTAGAGAGATGCACATCAAAACAACAATGAGATACCAGCTTACTCTAGCACTATAAGCAAAGTTCAACAAGATAGAAAAGAACAAATGCTGGCGAGGATGTGGAGAGACTGGGACTCATACACTGCTTGTGGGACTGTAAAATGGTACAACCACTGTGGAAAGCAGTATGGTGATTTTTTAAAAAGTTGGAATTAGAAATACCACTTGACTCAGCCATTCCACATATCCTAAAGAAGTGAGAGCCAGGACGAGAACAGATATATGCACATTCATGTTTATCGCAGCACTATTTACAAAAGCCAAAAGATGGAAACATCTTAGGTGTCCATCAACTGAAGAACAGATCACTAAACTATGGTACATACACACAATGGAATACTATGCAACCCTAAAGAACAATGTAGAATCTGCCAAATACCACATAACGTGGATGAACTTGGAGGACATTATGCTGAGTGAAATAAGTCAATCACAGAAGGACAAATACTGTATTACTCCATTACTGTAAAAAGTCAAGGAAAAGTTTATATATGGAAAGAAATTTTCTTTATTGGTTACCAGGGGTGGGAGGTGAGAGGAGCAAACACTTTTAGATATAGTGTGGTGGTTAAGTTTGTATGTCAACTTGGGTAGGCCTGGTTGAGTGGCTGGGTAGCTGGATGTAGTAGTCCCCATGATGAGACTGGGAATCAGCTCCACGGTGGAATCTACTGTGAGCAGCTGAGTAGCCTTAGTTATGTGGTCTGCTTCCTGTATATAAGGAGAAGCCTTGGGGAATGGTCTCTAGCTTACGGCACACTTGAACCCTGCATGTAGCTGTGTAATTATTCAGCAGCATGACAGACATGCTCTGCTTGGGACTTTCAGTGGACTTGAATTAATAGCCTGCGGTGGGGTTTGGTAACATGAGGACTGTGCCATTTTATTTGCCGACCTTGAGCTTATTAGCCACAGCAGCCAGGAGCTGCCTGAGTGAAGAGATACCTCTAGCTTCAGTGGGAGAGTGAAGAGATACCTCTAGCAAGAGGGAGAACGGAAGCCCAACGTTGAGGGGCTTTCACCCAGTGTAGAGCCTGGCACTTTGAACTCGGACTTATAGCCTCCCGAACTGTAAGAGAATAAACTCCTGTTTATTCAAACCATCCCATTTGTGGTATATATTCTTGTCAGAACAGCACTAGGTAACCAGAACAGAATATGGTACCGAGAGAGTGAGGTGTTGCAGTGACAGATGCCTAAAATGCGGAAACAGGAGTTGAATGTGTCCTTGACCTGAGATCCTGGCAGAGAGACCCCAGCATAAGGCATGAGAGACAGCAGGAGCAGAGCCAAGAGACCCGCACGAGAGACGGCAAGAGCAGAGTCGAGAGACCAGCACAAGAGACGGCAGGGGCAGAGTCGAGAGAACTGGCATGAGACAGGGACAGCCTCATCAGCCCACAGAGGAGAAAGCTGGGTGCCATTGCGCAGGCGGTTTCCTGGCGGAGTGGGTTGCCTTCGGGTGTTAATTGGTGAAGAGAGTGACATGACATGGAATAGCAGGTTGGCTAGCCCAAAGAGCAAGAAAGCTGAGTCCTTTTTGGGCAGGAAGATTTCCTGTGGAGTTGGCTGCCTTTGGCACTAATCAGCAGAAGCAGAGAGACCAAGGAAACAGGAAGCAGACTGCCTCAGCCTCAGGGGTAGGAACATGGCCTTTGGGGGTGGAACCACCACAGTCCCATAGGCTTCAAAGAGCCGGACCTTCACCAACTTGGTTCTGGAGTGTGGGGCTGCTCATTCATGTGAGACAGTGGGATGGAGCCATAGCCATAGCTGCCCAAGAGTGAGGGGGCGGGGCTGCCATGCCTAAGATGGAGAGGAATGGGGCCTGCCAGGCCAAGGGGGTGAGGTCACCACTCAGGAACTAGGGGACTGGAGTCAGCCAGTGAAAACATCTGTACAGCTACCACCCACTAAAGATCTGTACATGTGCCAAGTTGCCAAGGGGTGGAACTGCGGTGGTTAGGTTTGTGTGTGAACTTGGCTAGGCCTGGTTGAGTGGCTGGGCAGCTGGATGTAGTATTCCCCATGATGAGATTGGTAATCAACTCCATGGTGGAATCTACTGTGAGCAGTTGAGTAGCTGTCTTTGGGTATGTGGTCTGCTTCCTGTATATAAGAAACAGCTCTGGGAATGATATCTAGATTATTGCATGCTTGAACCCTGCATGTAGCCAGGTCATTGTTCAGCAGCCTGCCATGCTCTGCCAATCTTGGGACTTTCAATGGACTTGAATCAATTGTCTGCTATGTGGTTGGGTAACATTGGGACTATGCCATTTTATTTGTTGACCATGGGCTTGTTAGTCTCAGCAGCCAGTAGCTGCCAGAGTGAAGAGACACCTCTAGCTTCAGTGGGCTGGGAGCAAGAGGCAGAGCTGAAGCCCAAAGTCGAGGGGCTTTCACATAGTCCCTAGAGCCTGGCACTTTGAACTTGGACTTCTAGCCTTCTGAACTGTAAGAGAATAAACTCTTGTTTGTTCAAGCCATACAATTTGTGGCACATATTCTTGTCAGAGGGACACTAGGTAACCAGAACAGATAGGTACAGACAAGTATCGATTTTGGGGAAGAGAAGGGCAATGTACCAAATGTGAATGATCAACCCGTAGCATTGAGGAAAAGGAAGACATAGAGAGGTACGTGGGAGGTATAGAAACAAAGATGAACCCTTTTGCACATACAGTACTGCATTGTCAGTGAAGGCAAACATGGATATTCAGGTGGATAGATGGGTGAACAGGCTGAACTATTAGATATGTCTATGCAGGGGGGAGTGTTCCCAAGACCATGTATAGGATTGGCAGATAATGTTTCTACAAGTGTATTTGTATATTCTGTAAGAATTTCCAGATATATAGTAGAGCTGACAAGGGACAAAGTTGTAGCCACTTTTTGTGTAGTCACTTTTTGGCCACAGCCAGCTACCCAGAGGGTGTGAGTAGTTGGACCTGTGGGCTCTGTACCGTAGTTGCAAAGGACATCAAGCTCAACTGGCATAACATGCTACACTAAACATTGTTCCACCTCCTCCTTCAGCGAGTGAGTAGCAACTAGGATCTTGAAAGCTTACAAGCAGCCATCTAGATGCAATGATGGGTCTCTCCTCATCCAGAGCAAAGAAGAATGAAGAAAACCAAAGATTCATGGAAACAATTAATCCACGGGACTGATACATCATGCGATCCTCAGCCTGTACGACCATGAGACCAGAAGAACTAAATGGTGCCTGGCTACCACTGTCAACCACCTGGAGGGGAATCTATGTAGGAAATACTGGATAGAGTGGGAGAACAATGTGGAACAAAACTCAAAATCACTTAAAAAAAGGGGGGGAGAAGGTTTGCTGGTCTGATAGAGCCTGATGGAACCACTATGGCCCCTAGCTGCCCTTCAAGTCTGGAATTGAACCCATTCCTGTGGCTTTCAGCCAAAAAAAGACAGGCATATGGGCTGAACATTTACATTAGGTAGATACACTCCTTGGAGAGAACAATCATGAGAGAATAGAAGGGCTGGCTGTGTATACACAGGGAGACAGCTCAGGGGGCAGGAGTGCATGGAAGGAAGGACACAGGGAAGAAGTAACTATAGGGAGGAAGTTGGAGGGGAGCTGTTGCATTGTGGTAATTTTTAGTCACTGTCATGAGACAAAGCGTGTGAGTTGCTATATGGAAAGTGAATTTTCTCTGTAAACTTTCACCCAAATCACAATTAAAAAATAAAAAGAAAAGAAAAAAGAGGGACATATTTAGTACATATTAAACTGAATCAAGGGAAAAGTACAAATTTCTTTGAAAAATATTCACACATGTCTGATTCAAAATGATTCAAAATCTAGGTATGTACTGGGCCTGGGAAGCTCATTTTAAATCACCTTTGAGTAAATGATTGTATCAATTTAGTCTTATGTTGTCTAAACCAATTTTCTAAACCTGTAGGTAGTTCACCATTTTTTCCACATTTACCAGAGTAAATATACATTATAGAAAAGTTAGCATAAGTAGCCTGAAGATATACAACACAACTCAACATCATTTATTCTACTCTTAGTTGGTAGTACCTGCTTGACTCATACTAGTGAACATGGATGAATTACTAAATTTCTGAACTTTGTGGATTTGGCATAAAGACTTTTACTCAATTTAAAATGCATCTTACCAGAGAGGTCCTAATTTGTCATCCTCCCAAGTGCCTACCCATTGGGTTATCTCCGCGTATTCCTTTCCTGCTCTTCTACCACTGAACTGGTGATGACACATTTTTCTCTATTGTTAGAATGTGTCTAATCTCCACATTGTGCTGGTCTCTTATTGATTCTTGACTCCCCCTATCTCACCTCTCCACTTGAATCAGTTCCTTAGCTCTTTTGAGTCTGAAATTGCAGGACAAACTCTAGTATGACATAAAGTTGCCAAATGGCTTAAACTGGAAAGTTTTGTTTCTGAGAATTAGATGGTATCATTCTAGGCTTGGACAAAGAGAGAGCAAAATAGCCTTAAGAGTGAGCTGAGGCTTTGGAGAAAGAATGGAAGGACATACTTTTAAGAGAAGTGAAAAAGACATCCTAGTTTCTTCCCGGCATCTCTGAAGCTGTGATAACACCAGGTCAGATGACCACAAGTATGCAAAGAGGAGGATACACTAGGAGTTGGGAAGCCACTAGTTGTGAGAGGAGCTTGAACTGGTGAGAGAGGGGAAGGGAAGCTAAAGTGGTTCTGTTGGGGAAGATCACTGCTGAAGGAATTTGATAATATGGATCTGATTTAGCTTCACTGGTAAGACCCATGTGACCATATGTTGAAGCTGGACAGAATTTTCAGTGTGAGGCACTCACCTTTAATCCTAACATAGAAATATTAACAAATTTGGATATTCCCAGATTCATAAAAACTATTACGTGTACATCCTATACTGTAAAAGATTTTTTTTTCCCACTTCCAAGAAAACACCACAAGTTAACAATGGCTCATACAAATACTTGATTACTTACTAAATCATTTATCTTCCCATAAATACTGGGAAGTCCAGTAGAACCTGAAAGTTTTACCAAGAATTTGTAAACTTCTGTAAAGAGTACAGTGGTTAGAGGTTAAATATTTGATGGTGTTTTAGAATTAAAGTATAACTATCATGGGATACCTTATTCTACAGTTAGATTTCATGGTTCACTCCAAGGTGAACCATGAACATTGGGTATGGATTTGTTATGTTGTTGTTATATGCTGTCGAGTCGGCCCCGACTCATAGCAACCCCTCCTTGGGTTTCCGAGGCAGTATCACTACGGAAGTAGGGTTGCCCAACCTTCCTTCCGAGGAATGGCTGGTGGGTTTGAACCGCCAGCCTTACTGGTTAGCAGTTAAGTGCCTTAGCCACTATGCTACCAGAGCTCCCTGGGTATGGATAGATGAACTCATCTCTTAACTCAAATATCTATGAATTTGTAAATAACTCTAGGAAAGATGGTGTATCACTATTTGTGTGAAAAGAACACAGAGAGGGTAAATGAATCCATGTTTGAAGGAATTTTAGGTCTCATCCGGAATAATCATGTATCTCTGTGATCAGTACATGAATGAGATCTATAAAAAGTTAGAGAAATTACATCCTTTGTAAAGCTTGATCAGTTTCAAGTAACTGTACTGAATAGGAAACTGAACTTAAGGTATATCTTGAAAACTTAAGGAATGCAAATGCCATTAAAATGAATCAATGCAATCAAAAGTTATGAGAACAAACACAGATAAATATGAAATGCCACACAGACAAGTTAAAACACATATTCTAATTTGCTAAGAAAGGATTGACACAGTGGCTGAAACAATGGACTCAAACATACCGACAATTACACAGATGACGCAGGACCTGGGAATGTTTCACTCTATTAAACATAAGGTCGCTGTGAGGTGGAACCTACTCGATGGTAACTAACAATAACAACCGCAGTCCTTTCATGCGGGGTTGGTAACAAGTATTCTTATGAGTGTCAAGAAAAAACAAAAAACAAACCAAACTTACTGCCATCAAGTCGACTCCGACTCATAGTGGCCCCACATTGGATTTCCCAGGCAGTAAATCTTTACGGAAGTAGATTGTCCTATCTTCCTTCTGCTGAGTGGCTGGTGGGTTTGAACTACCAACCTTCTGGTTAGCAGCCAAATAAATGCCTTAGGCACTGTGTCACCAGAGCTCCTTCTTGAGTGTCAATATCCCTCATATATGTATACTTTATGATTTATTTTTCTAGATTCCTTCTGATGTTTGTGATAAAACCAAGACCAAGCTGCTGCCCAGTCATTTCTGACTCATTGCAAGCCCATGTGTTTCAGAGCAGAACTGCATCGCATAGGGTTTTCAGTGGCCATGACCTTTCAGAAGCAGATCTCCAGGCCTTTCTTCCAAGGTGCCTCTAGATGGCCTCAAACCACCAATCTGGTTAGTGGACAAGCACCTAACCATAAGCTCCACTCAGGGTCTCATTGATAACTGTGATAGTGTCCATTAATAGTTATTTGTCCCAAAATTTTCTCTCCAGCAGCATCCACCCAATTACTTCTCTTGGTAGAACACAATGCTTTAGATTAGTAATGAAATGCTTCAGTGAGATTCAAGGTCTTTGCTTAGCTGAGCATTTTCCTGGATGCTAGAGTACTATTCAATGCCTGAAGATTAGGTATGCATTTTCTTAAGATTTCATAGACTATATAAAGAAGACAGGAATAGATTTTTTTTAATGGATATACTAACATAGTTGAGAATTTAAAAACCCTAAATCATTCATTTTAGAAAGTATTTTAATATTTGTTTGAAAAAATATATTGTTGCCAAGCTTCCTTTTTATTCAGCTGTTCTATTCTTGAAATGATTTTCTAATCTCCATCAGCTAGCTAAGAAAGAGAATGGAACTACCTTGAATAAATATAAGCGCTTCATACTGATGAAGATTTTGTAATTATATAAGGAATAGTAAAGGAGAATGATTATTATATGAAATAGTTATGGAAGTCCCAATTAATATCAAGACAAGCAATTCACATCATGAAGATTGGTTGGGCCAAATAGGAAAACAAGTAAATTTAGTACTCAAATTTTCCAAGGAATGACATGCTTCTTGTTCTTTTTAAACAAGGTCACTGTTTAAAATAAAAGTAGAAGTAGTATGCACTGACAAGTGTAAATGAAGGAAAATACTTGCCCCACATATGTAACGCATGTGTGTGTTGGTGCTGGATCTAGAGTCACAAAGACTTGTAGGTCTCTACCTAAGGAATATCTTTATTTAGGGGGTAGAGTGCAATGCTCCTTGGAAGCAAGAATGGCCAGATTTTGTGTCACCTACTTTGGTCATGAGGTCAGAAGGAACAAGTCCCTGGAGAAAGATGTCATGCTTGGTTAAGTGGAGGGTCAGCAAAAAAGGGGAAGGCCCTCAATAAGATGCCTTGACACACTGGCTACAACAATGGGCTCAGGTATGGCAAGGATTGTGAAGGTGGCACAGGACCAAGCAGCGTTTCGTTCTGTTGTACAAAGGGCTGATATGAGTTGGAGCTGACTTAACCGCAACTAACAAGAGTTTAGTAGCTACCTATTTTTCATTCCTACTCCACTTAGTGTGAAGTAATCTGACCTTCACTGTAGTATGAAAATAACCATTTATCACTTCCCTCCCAATGTTTTAAGTAACTACTGCTTGGCATTAGAGAGAATTACCCTGTGGACAACATTACCTTTCATATACTGAATGCATTTTCTCTATTATCTCCATTGTTTAGACCATCTCACAGATTCTCACAACTCTAGCATCGGTCAAGACAGCAGTAGCTGGGCTTTATAGATAGAAATGGTATCAGAAAGTTTCTGTAAATTTAAACAGGAAGCAAACAGGTGCAAACAGTTAACACATTTGGCTACTAACCAACAGGTTATAGGTTCAAATCCACCCAGAGGAGCCTCAGAAGACAGGTGATCCACTTGTGAAAAATCAGCCTTTGCAAACGCTATGGAACACACATAGTCCTACTCTGACACACATGTGGTCACAATGAGTAAGAGTTGATACAACAGCAGTTGTTTGGTTTTGTTTCAAAGTAACAAAGCGGAAATTCTTCACATTATCAAGTCAATTTCTCCAACAGACAAATTACTTTCTAAAAGTAAAGTTTCTTTTTTTAAAATTTTTTTACTTTTTAAGGCATTTCTGTGTTGATGTTCTTTGAAAAGTTAAGCTCATCAGCACCTCCTGGTCACCTAGAATGGCCATATTAGTAGAATGTGCTTGTGTTTAATCTCCCCAAAGTTATTCATTTCCCAGATGTGTGCTTTTCTTTCAAATGACTTACTTTGGAAGACAACTTTTAAGTAATCACATGATTCCAAAATACAGTAGTACCAATAAATTTCAGCTAATTTGTTGAACAAATTATTCAGCAAAAGAAACAGAGATGTTAATTTTCTAGGCCAAAAGAAGGAAGCTAGGCCTAAAAAGAAATTGTTTTTCAGATTAAGTGGGAAATGGTTTATATACTTTGTGTTATACTATTGATCACTTTTAAAAAATAAAATAAAAAAACACAACCTTTGAGTCAGGCAAACACTATAGATGTGATGACAGGCAATTCTTACAATGAAGGTATTATATTACAGGAACTGTATCTCTTGAATAATTTTGGAATTCAAAGGCCCTAGGTAGTTTTGCCTCAGGTATCTCTTCACCTAATTTGAAATTCAAATGTATTAAACTTCCAAAGCTAAATATGACAAATTAGACACAGTCTGTGAAGTTACCATTTAATGAGCTAGAACCTAGACTTTCATCTCCCCAGGAATAATTTCTTTATTACTTTTTATATTTTATTGCAATAAAACACTGTTTGACCTTCAAGTATGATAATTAAGCTTCCAAAAATGTTATAAATTTAGAATGGAAATAGTTCCTCCTAATGTTTAGGAATGTACTTATGATTGGTATAAAAGATTATTTGATATTTAAAGACAGCTAAATTATATACTGAACCAGCAATATAGGAATATTTTTCTTTTCTTTCCCTCCCTCACTTGCCACTTCAGTTTGATTTGTGTCTTGTAACAATCATCTCTCACATTCTAAGATAAATGAAATAGGAGAAAAACTAAGATGTATTTTTAGAATTTACAACTGAAGGACAGAGAATTCTTTCATAAAAAATTTGGTCTATTATGAACTCTCAGTAATGGGACCATAAACACTAAAACTTGTGATTCATGATCTTACCATGTTCATGCCCCTACTCTTTCTCAGAAGAATTTCAAAAATTTGACTCTGGTATAAATAAATGTTTTCAAGTGAAAAATCTCAATACAAAACAATATACCATGTGAAATATGGGTGAAGTATTCTATTTCAAAAACATTAAAATATATATTTTATCTGGGATAAAATGTTTAAATATTTATATATATATTTAATCTTAGATCTTCGAGAACTTGAAGAGACAAAGTTCGTAGATGGGAAGAGCAGCTATAGATTAGCCTGAAGCCTGAGCACATAACCCAAACCAATCCACAGCCATCGAGCCGATTCCTACTCACAGTGACCCCACAGGACAGAGGAGAACTGCCTCATAGAGTTTCCTAGGCTGTAAATCTTCCCAGAAGCAGACTTCCTCATCTTTGTCCTGTGGAGTGGCTGGTAAGTTCAAACCACCAAACTTCTGGTTAGCAGACAAATGATTTAACCACTATGTCACCAGGCTCCTCTCTGAGCATATGAGGCATACAAATACCATTCAGAGATAGAAAGGAAAACCATTGGGATCATCACCTAGTAACAATAATATGAAGACATCTAGTTGCTAATGTTAGTAAAAACTGCTAGAGGCCTAACCCTGTATATTGTCTCCCTCTTTATTTTAACTGGACTTATGGCCCCCAAGGAGCCCTGGTGGAGCAGTAGTTAAGAGCTTGGCTCCCAAATGAAAAAGTCTGGTTTGAATTCACCAGCCACTTTACAGGAGAAAGATGAGGCAGTCTACTTTTGCAAAGACTTATGACTTTGGAAACCCTACGTGGTAGTTCTACCCTATCCTATAAGGTCATTATAAGTTGGAATTGATTTGACAGCAGTGAGTATTGGAGTTGTAACCTCTGTTTAGAGGTATATTTCTCAAATTCTCCTGTGACAAAGGAATTAAATTCTGGCCATAGGGATAAGAGCAGAAATGCCGTGGGCCACTTTAAGGTCTGGTCCATGCCCTCTAAATAAATGGATACGCTCTCTTACTCCTTCCTGCTGTAGGGAGATGGGAAGCAGTAGAACAGCCAGTGTGACCCTACAGATGGAAGCTATGTGAGGTTAACAGTGGAACTGCCCCACCAGCCCTAGACTATCTACTTCCTGACTAGTTCGTAAATGAGAAATAAACTTCTAGCCCATTTAAGCCATTTGTAGTTGGTGCTATTTTGCCAGAAAAGCTTGGTCTATATCCTAACTAAAAGAGTTAATTTTTTTATGGGCTGGGGAAAAGTAACTTCTACCTTGGTCATAATCCTAAAAGGTAGAGTAGAAATTAGAGGTGATTAGACTGTGAGTTCCTGTGAGTAGAGACGATTATCTTCTTCATCTCAGTATCCTAACACTGTCTAACTTGGTCTCTGGCACAAAGGCACTCCAGAAGTATTAGTTGAATAAGTGCCAATTAAATCAGCAAGATATTCTAGCTAAAATTCATTGTTTTTAGAAAATTCTGATAATCTTCTCTATTCCCATCCTTTCTGGTTCTTTGTACATATGTCATCTTATTCTTGCCTTTGCCTTACTTCATATTCTTTTTCACTTTCCTTTATATACATGCATAAGGACAAATTATACAATTCACTTTGTTCTAATACAGATTTAAGGTGGTTTACAAAAGAGAGAGAGAGAGAACTGAATAAAATAGCAAAGTGGAGAGATCAAAGCTGGTGACAAATGAGGGCAGAAAAATAATACATCCAGGTGAGATACATATGCAGGATGAATGTCCTTAGGCCTTAAGTTCGGTTTCAGGTATGGAGACTTCAGCAGAGTTTCATGTGTGGTTCCTTAGAAAGGAGGGGACATGGAACAACGGAGCGAACATCATTTGCAAAAGCATCCCTCTAACTTTGGATTCTGTAGGGCTGTTCCTAATAAAGTCCGTAACACAGAAGGTGTGCATAATGCCTAAATGTAGTTGTAAACACATTTCAGGGGGGCATAGAAAGTGCAGGTTGGCTGGCAAATAAAGATAAAATAGTAATTAAACAATTTTGGAAAGAAGTTCCTGGGTGGTGCAAAAGGCTGTTAACCAAAAGGATGGAGGTTCTCTACCAGAGGCCTGTGAAAACCCTATGGAGCACAGTTCTGCTCTGATGCACGGGGCTGCCATGAGTGGGAATCAACTCGCCAGCAGCAGGTTACAGCTGCTCTGTGTGGTTCTCACATTCCTTCAGCAAACATTGGAGTGCTTAGTAAATGCCCCATCACGTTGTACTGTATATGTTGTACTGTGGTGGCTTGCATGTTGCCGTGATGCTGGAAGCTATGTCACCAGTATTTCAAATGCCAGAAGGGTTATCCATGGTGCACAGGTTTCAATAGATCTAAGGCAGACTAGGAAGAAGGATGTGGCTGCCTATATCTGAAAAAATGGCCACTGAACTTACGAATAGGAATAGAACATTTTCTGATACAGTCCCAGAATATGAGCTCCTCAGGTTCAAAAGCACTTAAAATACCATTGGCAAAGAACTGCATCCTTAAAGTAGAGTCCACTTTAATGATGTGAATGGGATAAATCTTGCAAGACCTCCATTTGCTAATGTGGCATGATCAAAATGAGAAGAAAGAGCTTCAAAAAACCATTAATAATAAGAATGTGGAATGTACAAAGTATTAATCTAGGAAAATTAGAAGCTGTGAAAATGAAATGGAACACATAAAGATTGATCTCCTAGGCACCGCTCTTATTGTTGTTGCCAGGCATCAAGTCAGTTATAACTCATGGCAACTTTATGTACCACAGTACAAAACATGCCTGGTCCTGTGCCATCTCACAGTCGTTGCTGTATATGAGATCATTGCTGCAGCCACCGTGTCAGTCTATCTCATTGAGGGTCTTCCTCTTTTCTGCTGACCCTCTACTTTACTGAGCATGATGTCCTTCTCCAGGGCCTGGTCCCTCCTGACAACATGTCTAAAGTACAAGAGGCAAAGTCTTGCCATCCGCACTTCCAAAGAGCATTCTGGCTGCACTTCATCCAAGACAGGTTTGTTTGTTCTTTTGGCAGTCCATGGTATATCCAATATTCTTTGCCAACATTGTAATTTTAATGCATTGATTCTTCTTTGGTCTTCCTTACTCATTGTCTGGCTTTCACATGCATATGACTGAAAATACCATGGCTTGGGTGAGGCACACATTAGCCTTCAAAGTGACATATTCACTCTTTTACAGTTTAAAGGGGTTTTTGCAGCAGATTTTCCCAGTGCAATATGTCATTTGATTTCTGGACTGCTGCTACCATGGGCATTGATTATGGATTCAAGTGAAATGAAATCCTTCAAAGTTTAAATCTTTTCTCTGCTTATCATGATGTTGCTTATTGGTCTAATTGTGAGGATTTTTGTTTTCTTAATGTTGAGGTATGATCCATATTGAAGGCTCTAGTCTTTGATCTTCATCAGTAGTGAGCTGAAATAGACTAGTATTAGCCATTTTTAATCAGACAATCATAGAGTCTACTGTGATGGGAACAAATAATTGAACAGAAATAGTGTCACATTCATCATCAAAAAGGCTGTTTCCAGATCACTTCTAAAGTGCAAAATTTCAGTGATAGGATAATATCCAGAAGCCTATGAGGAAGACCAGTTAATATGACTATTCAAAATTACCCAAAAACTAGTAGTGCCAAAGATGAATAAATTGAAGATTTTTTAACAATTTTTGCAGTTTGAAATTTATCAAACATGCAATCATGATGCATTGATAATTACTGGCGACAAATGTGAAAGTTGGAAATAAAGAAGAAAGATCAGTAATTGGAAATATGGCCTTGATGACAGAAATAACACTGGAGATCGCATGATAGAATTATGTAAGATGAACAACTTATTCATTGCAAGTACCTTCTTCAACAACATAAACAGCAACTATATATGTGAACGTTATAGGATGAGTACACAGAAATCAAACTGACTACATCTGTGGAAAGAGAGAATGGAGAAGCTCACTATCATCAGTCAGAACAAACCCAGGGGCCGATTGCAGAACTTGAACATCAAGTTCAAGTTAAAGCTGAAGAAAATAATAAAACATTCATGAGAGACATAATATGATCTTCGTATATTTCACTTGGATTTAGAGACTGTCCCAAGAATAGATTTGACGTCACTGAACACTAATGACCAAAACCCAGATAAGTTGTGGGATGACATAAAGGCATCAGACATGGAGAAACCAATAGGTCATTTAAGAGACAGGAAAGAAGGAAAAGAACAAAATTGATGTCAGAAGAGACTCTGAAACTTGCTCTTGAACGTAGAAGAGCTAAAGCAAAAGGAAGAAATGATGAAATACAAGAGCTGAACAGAAGATTTCAAAGGATAGCTTGAGAAAAAAAGTAAAATATTATAATGAAATGTGCAAAGACCTGGAGTTAGAAAAATAATAGGGAAGAATATCCTCAGCATTCTTCAAGCCGAAAGAATGGAAGAGAAAGTCATGCGTGGAGTTGCAGTATTGAAGGACTTCATGGAGAAAATACTGACTGACAAAGGATAAGAGGTATTAACTTTTTCAAAGTGACTGAGGACAGTTATAAGGTTTGAGGTTGGGAGTAACAAGATAAAGTTTGTGTTTATGAAAGCACATTTTGATAAATATATGGAAGGCCTGAGCCAAAGCAGTGGTAGTATAGTCAGAAAGGAAAAGATTGGTTTAAGAGATATTAAGAAGGTAAAATGAATTAGCCTTAGACACATTGGATGTAGGTGAGGAAGCTAGAAAGGAAGCAGCATGGAAATGTTAACTTGGTCTCTGGTCTAAGCGACTAGATTAATAACGGAGTCACTAACCAGAACAGCAATTAAGGCATCTAGCTTCAGGGGAAAGTCAAGTTCAAACTAGAATATGTTGATTTTGATGTACCCGAAGGGCATCTAAATATGTGTCCAATAATAATAATGATAGCTAACATTACAGAATATTTATGTGCTAGCTACTATGCTATGCACTTTATTACTGCATTTAATTTTCACAACTTTATTATGTTCTCTCTGAGCATACAATATTGTGCCAGGCTCCATGGAATGGTATGAGATGGCCAAAAAATTTTTCCATTTTTACAGATAATGGAAGAGCTCTGGTAGCATAGTGCCTAAGGCACATGACTGCTAACCAGAAGGCTGGCGGTTCAAACCCACTAGCCACTCCTCAGAAGAAAGGTTGGGAAATCTACTTCTATAATGATACTGCCTTGGAAACCCAAGGAGGGGTGGCTGTGAGTCAGGTCTGACTTGACAGCACATAACAACAACAACAACAACAGATAATGGAACTGATACTCAGAGGGAATGCATCACTAAAACAAGCCAGAGCATAAATTCAAATCCAAGTGAGCATAGCTCCAACTTCTTTTCTTGCTATCACTTTTCATTATTGACTCTCAGTAAACAACAAGCAAACACACAGGGTTCAGGACAAGAAAATCATATTGTGAAGGAGATCCCCAGAGACAATATGAAAGTATGGACAGAGTCACTGCCAACCCCCAATGGACAAATGCGTGAAGAAGAGAAACTTACTAAGGGAACTGAGAAAGAGCTGGAAAAGTCAGGTAGGGTGGGGACCAGAGTCCTTTGAATTGTTTCATGACCTAGTAGGTCATTGGTGACCTTGAAGGTGACCATTTCTGTAGGGAGGAGATGATGGCTGGAGTTAGGAGTGAAGTCTAGGAACACACACAGCTCTTTCCGGAAGCTGAGAAATAAGGAAGAAAAATGGCCAGAGGGGTACATACAATCAAGGATAGAACTCTTATTTAAAGAAGTAGTGGCTCTGACATATTTAAATGTTGAAGAGGAGGGGCCAGTGAAGAGGAAGAGACTGTAGGAACATGAAAACCCCCAAAAACCCAAACCTACTGCCATTGAGTCAATTTAGACTCATAGCTACCCCCATTGGGTTTCCAAGGCAGTAAATCTTTATGGAAGTAGATTGCCCCATCTTGCAGGAACAGGAAAAAGAGGGCAAACTTTTAGAGGAGATGTGAGGCAGAGTGCCATTCTGATGCATTTATGTCCTCCTGTAAAAATGTGTTTTGGTCCTTCTCTTCTAGGTTTGGATTAGTATATCTATATTAAAAGCAATTTAAGAACAAAATGTGAAGCCACTTTATATTGCCACAAAACTACCATATGTCTTAAAAATGTTCCAAACAATCCCTCTGGTGACATAGCATGATATATGTTAATTAATATTCATGAATTCCAACTATTAAAAAACATGATTAAGAAAATCTATATTAATTATTGTTTCAAAAAATAGAATCTTCATGTGTACATTAAAAATAAAGTTGAATTAATAGGTTGCATGAAATAATATTTCACAAGCCAAATTAAAATTGTAATTTATGTGTATTTAAAACACCTTTACCAGCCACTCCTCGGAAGGAAGGTTGAGCAATCTACTTCTGTAGTGATACCGCCTTGGAAACGCAAGAAGAGGTTGCTATGAGTCGGGTCAGACTCAATGGCATATAACAACAAACAACAAACAACAGCTTTGCCCTCCTATCCCTAAGTAATTACAGAGAACGAAACTAGGCTTCATCCTTCAAACTATGGGCGAATCAAGCAAGAGTAGAAAGTGTAGTTCTGTGGACATTCAATCGAACTCAATGTCAAATTCTTCTCTGGCATAAATCTTGGTGTTTTGACTTTGGACTAGATAAAGCTGTCAAGTGGGGATGTATGTAACCCTCAAAACTAAAAAGAGCGCTGTTTAAATCTATATTCAATCACCTTGGAGTAAACAGCATCAGTCCAAAACACCATTCTTTAGGAAATTAAAAAAGTAGTAGACCCATCCAGAGCCAGAAACGAGAAGTTTTACTATGGCCACGTGAATTAACTCTTTGTCACTCCCCTGAGTCAACACTAGTGACATCCTGTCTATTTAGGGACACTTGATGCCTGCTCCAACCCCAGGAGAGCTTCATTCGGTTCCTTCCCTTGTCAGATCTTGAAAGATTGGGGGTTCCTGGATGGTGTTCTAAGCTCCCTAATTCAGCTCTTCTTGTTTGTAAATTACAAACCGAGGGATGTCATGAACAAAAAACCAAAATTTAAGCTATATAATATCTGTGGCCTCAAGTGGATTCCAACTCATATTGACTCTGTAGGTCAGAGTAGAATTTCCCTGGAGGATTTCCAAGGCTGTAATCTTTACAGAAGGAGCTCTGTGGTGCAGTGGTTAAGGCATTGTAACGATTTACAGCTTAAGAACTCTCTGTCCTAGGCTGCTATGAGTCGGAATCAACTCAATGGCAGTGGGATTTTTAAATCTTTACAGAAGAAAACTGCACATCTTTCTCCTATGGAGCATCTGGTAGGTTCAAACTACTGACCTTTCAGCTAGAGGTGAGCACTGAGCTACCACCCCATCAGGGCTCCGAAACTATACAACAGCCATGGGCAAGACCGATGTGTTTGGCTAGTAAATGTTTTAATACTTGGCAAATTCAAGTGAAACATACCATTTGTTATTTTTCCCTTCAACATTTAAAGGAATATGATAAAATCCAATTTTGACTATTAGAGAGACATAGTGTAAATTAGTAAATAATATCCATTTCAGAACATCTGAAGAACATTTAGTAATATAAGCTATTGACTAGTCTCACATAGCCAAGAGAAGATTTTGGTAAATTTGACCTACTATTTGTACAATATTTGGGTAAAAATGTGGAAATAAAGTGCTCAAATATTAGAAAATAACCCTTAAGTGGTTTAAAGATGCCATCAACTTTATGAATTTGCTTATTAAACCTTTTTTTCCCCCATCTCATAGAGAGTTAAAGTAAACTTTCTATGATCCCTAACACAAAGGACTGAAATATTCTAGAACATTTGGAGCCTGAATAAAGTATATACACTGCCTGCCACCATGATCCAATGGCTCTTGGAGAACATAATACCCACAATTTCTACCACTCACTGTTCGGAGGGTGATGAACAGCAGTAAAACTGCTGAGCCTGGCAGACAGCAGCCACGGTTTTCTGCTCCAACTGTAAGCCTGACCCCTTTCCTCCTGACATAAAACATTTGCCTTTGGTTATATCCACTTCCATCAACCCAACAACAGAGAATTCCAGCGTGGTTCATAAATGGCATGCACCCTTTGGGGGCACTACAGGGCACGGCTGCTGTCAGGATGCTAAGCCAGCCATCTGGCCTTGCTAAATAATCAATGTGCATGTTTGAAGAGCGTATACCAAGAAGGTCACAGGCCAATGAATATACACACACTCCATTATTCTCTCCGTCCCATCCTCCACCATGTTTTGTGCTGGACCAGCAGCAGCCTTGCAGACATGCTCACATCAGCTTCACCCATAGTCGGCTTTGCCTTAATTGTAGGGACTTGTAAGCATTCAATAAAGTGTGCATTCTTTCCTAGGCATTCAGAGAATTAAGGCAGTGATGATGGTCCCTGATGAGGTTGTGGTTTCTGAGGTTTTTAATCAGAACTTTTAAAATTTAAGAGCCTAGTTAGTATAGTGGAATCAAATGTCAGGCTGGGACTCCAGAGGTTTGAATTGTATTTTGCCACTTACTAGGAGTGTGCATTTTGTCAAGATAACTTTCTTGGCTTCATCTCTAATATACAGAAAAGAAGCTTATGACTCTATGACAATAGCATACATTCAAACATTATTCCTCACCATGAGTTCATATATACCACATACATTATCATTTTCAATAGTTCCTGTTTTATGTGAATCAGCGGGATATTTATTAGGTCTGTAGTTTTTTCTAGTTTGTTCAATAACAATTCCTAAAGAAGACTGAATTTTCCTAGTTTCCTTCAAGCTTTTAGCCTATATTGAAATTACTTTTATCTTTTGTTTTCATTACCTCTAACAGTGGTTCACAAAATGCTGCCATGTTTGTCCGCAAAATCATTGACTGACATTTTTGAACAACCCCCAAGATACAAGCTAATTAGACGATATAGCTAATTCCCTTATCTTCTTCTTTGTCTGGTCAGATGTCACCTTCTCAGTGAGGCCTACCTGTATTACAAGCCACCCTTTTAAAAACTGCAATCTGCCTCCCCTTCCCCTAACTCCACAGTCTTACTCTCCTCTGTATTATCTATATTTCTACAGCATTTACCATCTTCTAACACAAAACCACACAAATAAGACTACGCTTACTCATGTACTATGTTTATTGTTTCCTCACTTCTCTGCTGGACTGTAGCTCTACGAGAGCAGGGATCTTCCCTTCCTTCACTGGTGTATCCCAAGGCTAAGAACAGTGCTTGTTCCACGGTATTGTCGTTGTTGGGTGCTAAGTCACTTTCAACTCACAGTGACCCCAAGTGTCAGAGTAGAACTGCCCCATAGGTTTTTCTTAGGTATAATATTTACAGAATCAGATTGTCTGGTCTTTGTCCAACAGAGCCAATGGGTGGGTTTGAACAACTAACCTTTTGGTTAGCAGCCAGTGCTCAACCATTGCACAATAAGGGCTCATTGGTAGGCAATTCAATAATTCTTGCTGAGTACTGAGTGTTGAATGAATTCATGATTTTATTTTTTACATCTAGTGAATGAATCTAAGCATCTTTCACTTTCAAAACAATTAGGAGTATACAGTTTACTCCCCTTTATGAACTATGGCATATCAACAGACCTCAGCTGGAAATATGTTTACAATTACTGAGAGCCTCAGAATCCAAGATATCTAAAATCTCCAAATCTGGTCTATGTCTCAAGGGCATTGAAGGGATTCATTAGATTTTAAATGGAAATATCTCAACAATTGTCTAATTTTGTAAATATGGTAGGACATGTATATTTACCACCTGAGATCAGTATAAGCAACATTATTGTGGTAACCATCACACTGCCTGACAATATTCCATAGCAAAAGTTCAGCATTGAAGATTTTTCAGGAGGTACAGTGATTTTTTTGACTGTAAAAATTTTAAGTCAATTATTCAAAAATGTTTTGAGTTCTTGTTCCAAGAATTTTTAATGAAGAGGGGAAAAACATTCAGTCATAGTTCCTGTCCTCAAAGAATACTCAGATGGGGAAAACAAATACTTAAATAAGTCACTACGACACCACAGAAACAAATCACGTTACAAGAAAGGATGCATGGGAGTCTCACTTTAGAACTTTCCTTCAGTCCCTGAGAAGTGATTTATTCCAACTCACTTAACAGAGTTGTCTCTCCCCACTCATAAGTCTAACCCCATACTTTTGCTCTTTGGGAGAAAACATGCTATGTCTTTATAATTCAAATAATATAACTTCACTGTTAAAAATTAGAAAATACAATAAAGTTAAAGAAAAATAAAATGAACATGCACAGTTCTACCACCCACATCAAACTATTCTCTTGACAATGTACTTACTTTGCTCTTGACTA
The DNA here is from genome assembly GCF_000298275.1 of Orycteropus afer afer. NCBI lineage: Eukaryota > Metazoa > Chordata > Mammalia > Tubulidentata > Orycteropodidae > Orycteropus > Orycteropus afer. The sequence continues at coordinate 16,943,331 of NW_006921594.1, read as the reverse complement.
AAACTTTGCTCCAGCAACTATCCCTTCCTTTAATTATTTACTGAGCACATACTTTGTGTAAGGGACTCTGGTGAGTAAGGTCACACAGGCAGAGCCTGTATTCAAACATCTCTATGATTCCAAAGTCCTCATAAACCCTAAATCTAAAAGTAAATGACTGCTCACTAGCATTCTTTCCTCAATCTCCAGAAACAAACAGGCAGTCTCTAACATCCAGAAGCTGAGTAGGTACTATCTGCAAGATCTTAGTATTCTGTTAAATGTAAACAATTTCACAGAACATCAAGAGTCAGACAAGGCCACTCAGTGACCGTGATGAATCAAGACAGACATAAGTCCACTCTGTAGCCATGTCTGAACACAGACAAAACATGAGCATTGTCTAAATCACAAAATACCAAAGATATCTTTGTCCTGGCTACTAGGAGTGCCCTTACTAATTACAGCTTAGCCTTGCTCTAGTCTGCAGTCCCTCTAGATAAGATTTACTGAGATACCTAACCATAAAATTGGGACCTCTGGCAGCATAGTGCCTAAGGCATTTGACTGCTAACCAGAAGGTCGGTGGCACAAACCCACCAGCCACTCCTCAGAAGGAAGGTTGGGCAATGTACTTCTGTAGTGATACCGCCTCGGAAACCCAAGGAGGGGTCGCTATGAGTTGGATCTGACTCGATAGCAGTGAGTTTGATTTTTTTGGTTTAAACCATAAAATTATCCCTGCTTTCTGGGAGCATCCAATGTAAAGCAAAACCTTGCTTCCTTAAACCCACCCCTAAATTACCAAACATGGACCCAAATCTTACAATTCCTTTCATGACATCCCTTAATGAGATGCCCCATAATTCTCCATGCTATATGGATCCTTACACTGGACTGAACACTAAACCCAGTTTGTTCAACTAAAGATGTGTTTCCGGTGGTCTCTGGCCACGAAACACTGGAAGTTCATCAATGTCCTTTTGTCCTCCCCGTTCTCAAAAGAGAGAGTCAGAGTGAAAAGCCATCCTTCCTTTTTAAGTCTGCTTTCCCCTTCAGCTGCCCCATCTTTCTGTTGTTAGGTTATGACTCATAGAGATTATGTACAACAGAACTTAACACTGCCCAGTCCTGTGCCAGCCTCATAATGTGTTCGAGTCCGTTATTACAGCCATTCTGTCAATCCGTCTCATTGAGGGTCTTCCTCTTTTTCACTGACCCTCTACTTTACAAAACACAGTGTTGTTCTCCACGGTCTGGTCCTTCCTGTTAACATGTCCAAGGGACATGAGACAAAATTAATTAATTAATTAATTAATTATCCTCGCTTCTAAAGAGCATTCTTGCTGTACTTCTTCCAAGACATATTTGTTAGTTCTTCTGCCAGTACATGGTATATTTAATATTCTTTGCCAACACCATACAAACCTGACACATACCTATCCTGATTTAAAATCACCCCATCTCTCTCCTTCCCTTTAATGCTACATTTTTCAAGTCTTGACTTGACTACGTCTCACATGTACTTCTCAAGACAATCATCTGTTTTCCCTTAACTGTCTGACTTCAAAGCCCAGGTGAGAGCTTTCTATACTACAAAATTGCCCCAGGTGGTCTGGCTTTCATTTTTAAGCTCCTCCTGAAACCACTCTTAAATTAAGCCAAATTGCCAATGACTTTCAAATTGCTGAATCTTAAAGCCTTTTTTTTTTTTTTTTTCATACTTCATCCTTGTTATTCTCTTGGAAGCATCAGTCTTTATTGACCACCTTTCTCATTTTGACATCTCTCCCTTTGACTTCCCCCACTTCTGAGACTTGCCCCTTTTCCAGCGTATGCTGTTCTTCCAGCCCGGCTTAATCAAGAGCGTTGCACACTCAGCCTCTTCCTCCCTTCTCCCCAGGATCTTCTTGATGAAAACACTGCCTGCCCAGTATTACAGGCCAATGGTTCTCGGCCTCCCTGCTACCCTAGCCGGACCACAGGATCTACTCAGCAGGTTGCTACAGAGCTCCTCAGAAGTGTTTGAGGTCCAATTTATTATCATTTCTTCCAAATACCTCTACTCTTTTCTGCATTTCTTATCTCAGTTGCTGGCATTATCATCCACGCAATCATTCAGGCCAGAAACCATATCCTGGATCCCCACACTGCTCTCACTCCACCAATGACCACATCTCTCTAAGTCCCTCTAACATGCCCCTTCTTTTCAGCCTTGCAGCACTTAATTTTAATTTAGGGCCCCTCAGCTTTCACCAGCATGATTAAAGTATGTCACTACCATGTTTTTCTTCCTTCAATTCTTAACCTCAAGATCCATTCCACTCCTCACCCCTAGTTTTCTTGTAAAACATGGTACGTTTATGACACTTCTCTTCTCCTTCCTACTGCCTAGAGATGAAACCCTTGAGCATATAACAGGAGTCCCTTTATTATCCAACCTACTTATTTCCTAGCCTCATAGCTGGGCTAGCAGGAATTGTTGGAGAACTTATCTTTCCTACATTTGTTCACTTCAATTGTTCATTTTTTCATCTATTAAACATTTATTGGGTCCATACTATATAATAGGTACTGAGAGGCTTTAATGATTCAGTAACAAAAATCACAGTATCTACCCTCAAAGAGCTAATGGCAGACAAGGCAAGTGCACTGGCAATTCCACTCAGTGTGGTAACGGTCTTATTATGATATGGTGGCATAGTGCCTAAGGCATTTGATTGCTAACCAGAAGGCTGGCGGCTCAAACCCACCAGCCACTCCTCAGAAGGAAGATTGGGCAATCTACTTCCGTAGTGATACCGCCTCAGAAACCCAAGGAGGGGTTGCTATGAGTTGGATCTGAATTACGGCAGTGAGTGAAATGAGTGAAAGAATTCTCAAGGATATGCTTTCTTTGAAAGGCAGTATAGTATGAAGGCTAATACCACAGGCTATGTCCCCAACTGGGCTCCAGTTCCAGCTCTGCCCATTTCCAGCAGTGTGACCCTGAGCAAGTTAATCAATCTCAGTTGCCTTTGCTTTCCCATCTTTAAAATGGGCATAATAAAGTGCCTTCTTCAAAGGGTTACTGTGCAAATTAAAAGAGATGTTTGCAGAACACTTAGAGTGGTGTCTTACACGTAATAGTGTTAGAAGTGTTTACATTTGTATTATTATTCAGCTTTGAAGGTTTTATATAGGGAGTTATATCACCAAGTGGGAGCTCTGATATTGCAGTGTGTAAGGCACTTGACTGCTAACCAGAAGGCTGGTGGTACAAACCCACCAGCCACTCCTCAGAAGGAAGATGGAGCAATCTACTTCCATAGTGATACTGCCTTGGAAACCCAAAGAGGGGTCGCTATGAGTTGGGCCCGACTCGATGGCACATAACAACAACAACATATCACCAAGTTTAAAGTTCCTAGACCAGCTTGAGGTGGTAGAGAATTTTTTTTTTCTGGAGGAAGTGATGCCTACCTGACATCTGAAAGCCTGAGTGAGACAAAGAGGCTGGAAACAGAAGTCCAGGGAAAGAAAACAGTGAGTATATAGAGTGTAAATAGCACAGAAGTGTGGGTAGTGGTAGTGAGGTGCACTCAGGGAATTTTAAGGTGGGAATAAGAGGATGACAAGAAATGAGAGAGGTAAGTAAACCTAAATTTATAGAGGCTTTTCCATATATGCCATGATAAGCAATGGATATTTTACTCTGAAGATAGATTATTGAAGAATTTTAAGCAAGAAATGATAGGCTGCTATTTCCATTTTAGAAAGCTCATTACAGCAGGGAAACTAGGGAGGAACCAATGAGCAATTTCTAAAGGAGGTGATGGGGGCCTGATGTAAGGTGGGCCAGTGGGAATGGGAATGAGGAGTTTTGGAATCTCCTCTCCTTTTCTCTTAAACTGCTGCTGACCGTTTCTAAAGCCCTAACAAAATTCACTACCCTCTGTGATCCACCCATCTGCCACGTTACATCCTAGCCTTTAAGTTCCCAGGAAACAGGAAATGGGCTATTTCCACTTTTTTAATACATATTAAAAAAAAGAAACTCCATTCCTCAGAAGGAAAGTTGGGCAATCTACTTCCATAGTGATACTGCCTCGGAAACCCAAAGAGGGGTCGCTATGAGTCGGGGCTGACTCGATGGCAAATAACAACAACAACAATACATATTTAGCATTGTGAGCTAGGATAGGCACTTGACAAGTGTTTGTAGCATAAAGTTCTTTAATGGATGTCTTTTTTAGGAAAGGGATCAAAATTATAGACTACGCTTATCTGATCTGACTCGAGGTTAATGAGTGGGTTACCCTTACCTAAGCCATCGCTAGAATGTTTTCTAATCCTTTTACTTTTTCAATGTGCTTAGCCATTAGTACAGTCTTATATTAATAATTGCTTTGTTTAAATTGTTTAATTTAATTAAAATCAGCAAACACACTGAGTACGTTCTAATTGAAAGGTGAAAGGTGCTGTGCTATGGCATGTCAGGATTGCCAATGTTTTCTCTAATAACATACTAGATACTCTTATTCAAAGCACGGAAAAGCATTACATGTTAAAATTATGCTATTTTATTTGAGGAGATTATTAATATTTTAATTAGAAGTGGATGTGGCCAAAATAAATATATATTTTATAACACCAATTATTTCCTTTATTATTTCCTGACAGCAGAAAGGCATCACTTTTGTCTTAATTTTCAACCCTGTCTTGGATGAATTGATATGACTTTAGTTGATTAGGTGCTATTGAACAGCTCAATGTTTTCTATTGGTCCTGGGCTCTAAGTATTTTTTATAACATCCACTTCTACCATCATGTAAATCATGTTCATGTACAATACTATTATATAAAGCTTTTTCTTTTTTTCCTCAATGGTTGAGGACTTTTGTTTCCACTGATTTATTTTTCTTGACTTTTTCTTTTCAATTTAAATGAACCCAATTCCAATCATTCATTTGTACTAGAAGACACAAAAATCTAAAGCTTAAAAGAAATCAGATTTTAAGCAATGATGAGGGTTAATAAAATTAGATATGTCTTTTCTGGACACAATGCATTTTTCAGGATGCTAATGTTTACTGCTGTATGGTGTCCCAGTATTTTCAGTAATGAGAACATTTCATTGTCTGGAAAAAGATTTACCTTATAATAGAATATTGGGGCCTATTTACAATGCTATCACCTTTTTTTTTTTTTTTTGTAATATGTCATCTGATTTCTTTTTAAAAATGCATTTTATTGAAATATAATTTATGTACAGTGAAATACACAAAACTAAAATAACATGGGTCAATGCATTTTTTTTTTTTTTTTGCAGTGTTCCTTCCCTCACCCCATCCCACCCCTGGCAACCAACAAAGAAAGTGTCCCTCCATATATAAACCTTTCCTTGACTCTCCACAACGAACTAATACTATATTTGTCCTTCTGTGATTGACTTATGTCACTCAGCATAATGTCCTCCAAGTTCATCCATATTATGCAGTGTTTTGCAGACTCTACATTAGTCTTTGATGCTGCATAGCATTCTATTATGTGTATGTACCATAGTTTGGTCATCAACTCTTCGACTATCAATCTTGGAGGTAAGTCCCTTGCCAGATATGTAATTATTGGCAAATATGAATTTGTTGCTGTCATTTTTGTTATGTGCTTTTTTGTGGTGTCAATTTCTTTGTTCCATATAATTTCTATGCTGAGCTCATTTTCTTTATAGGTCATGTTATCACTTCCTTCATTTCTATTGTTTTAGTATTTGCTAAATATTTATGCTGGTCCTCTTTTTTGATGTGAAGGTTTATCATTTTTCTTTGAGGTTATCCTGTGATTTATAGTTTTCTTCCCAAGTTTAGAACAGTCTGTTCTATCTTATAATTGTCTTGATTTCTCTACCATCTAGAAGTTCTGTAATGACATAGTTTTTTCCCTCTTTTTGGTTTATAGTTGTCCTCATTTGTCATTTGATGTCTCTGGTTCCCTGTTTACAATCCTGTAAGCTTATTTACTTTGGATACTTCCATAGCTGGGTTGGTTTCTAGGTTTAATCAACATGTGTGTTAATGGTCAGTTGTTGTTGGCTGTTGTTGCTTCTCTGTCCAAAGGGTTCCCCTTTAGCATCTCTTGTAAGGTTGGTCTGATTTTAACAAATTCCCTTTATTTCTGCTTATCTGGAAATATCCTAATTTTATCATCATATATATCTGAGAGACAATTTTGCTGGGTATATAATTCTTGCTTGGAAATTTTTCTCTTTCAGGGTTTTATATATACCATCCCATTGTCTTCTCCCGTGCATGGTTTCTGTTGAGAAATCTGAGCTTAGTCTTATCGGTTGTCCCTTGTAGGTAACTTTTTGTTTTTCCCATGCTGCTCTCATGATTCTTTTTTTTTTTTTTTTTGTCTTTGTTTTTGGTAAGTTTGATGATGATATGTCTGGGTAATTTCCTTTGGAGTCTATCCTGTTTGGGGTTCATTGGATTTCTTGAATGGATATAGTCTCATCTTTCATCATACCAGGAAAATTCTCTTCCAACAAATCTTCAACAATTTTCTCTGTGGTTTTATTTGTCTCCTCCTGTTCTGGAATGCTGATTACACATAGGTTATTCCTTTTGATGGTATCCCACATGAACCTTAGGCTCTCTTCCTTTTGTTTTGATCTTTTTTTCTGATTTATCCCTTTCCAAAGAAGTGTTCAGGTATTTGCCTTCAATCTCCCTAATTCTGTCTTCCATTGATTCAATTCTGCTCCTTTGCCGATTCAAGGTCTTATCTATTTCTGATAATTTAGTATTAATCTTCTGGATTTCTGTGTGTAGATTTTGTATCATTTCTAATTTTTCATTTATTTTGTCATTTTGTCCTTATATTGTCTTTTGAAATTGCTCTAGGGTTTTCTCTGTTTTCCTTGCTCTTTCTCTCAATTCGTTGAAGATACCTAAATATAATTCTTTTGAATTCCTTATCAGGGAGTTCCAATGCTGCGTCTTCCTCAGGGATGTGTTTTGGGTCTGTATCCTGGTCCCTTGTTCCTCCTGCTTTATCTTGCTTCTTTGTGTGGACTGTGATGCTCTGTTGTCTCTGAGGCATTGTGACGTTTTTGTGTTTATATTTAATTGGTGATTGTATGTTGAAGTGACTTGCCCAAGATTTTCGTTTTCTTTGTATGTTATCTCCGTAAGCAGGGTACTGTGCTTTTCTATTTGCTAGTTGACAGCACTTATACACTCACCATCTGTCTCCTTTTCCTGTTGTCAGCCTCTTGTATGTCCCTGCCAACCTTGGCAAACAGAGCCTATTCTTAGGTACCTAGAATCTGAATGAGAACACTATCACTTTAATATTCAAAATGGTTGCCATTTGTAAAGATTCAAAATGGCTGCACTCTAAGTCACTCTAAATATCCAAAATGGCTGCCGCACGTAAACAATCAAAATGGCTGCAACCTCCAGACAGTGGAAAGTCAACAGCTCAGTTTGTCTCCCTCCTTCCTGTTTCCCTTCCTAGTCACAGGCCATCAGTGCAGTTGTCCCTGCAGCCCTTGATGACCAGGGTTGATCTTTAGGTCAATTCTCAGGTCCCAACACCATTTGGAAATATTCAGGCAGTTGGTCCCATCACAGCAGCTAACAGTCCGCAGCTCTGACCATCTCTGTACTCACTGTTTTCATTCAGATTTTTCCACTACTTGGTGCCTAGTTCCACTTTTGCATAGTTCCTTTCAAAGCTAAGGGCTCCAGGATTCTTCTGTTTCTCTGTCAAGTGGTTTTACTTTTCTTTGTTGAAGAGGGTCTGTGTTGCCTGTCTGCCTATTCCTCCATCTTACCGGAAGTTTCAATGCTATCACTTTTTCATACTAGCTTTTTCAAAGGTCACAAAAAGAAAAATTTGTTTACCCCAAGAATACTCAATGTGTTTAAAACAACAAAATAGAATGGGGCTTTCTGATTCAAAATTCATTAATGTAAATATTTAGAAGTGTGCCAGTAATAATCATCAAGTGTCACATTATTTAGATAAAGCCATATTGAAGATGTATGCATTACAGCTAATCATAAATGCTATTTTCTTAGACCTTTCATAAGCCAATATAGCTTTCCTGCATTTTCCTCATAAGCCCGTTACATATTCTTTAACAAAGAGATAATTAGTAAAAACTTCTTTTATGTGCAATAATGTAATACTTTAAAAAAAAAAAACTTTTTATTGTAATTTGGGTGAAAGTTTACAGAGCAAATTGGTTTTATATTTAACAATTCATACACATTTGGTTTTGTGGCACTGAGTGCAATCCCCACAATGTGACAGCTCTCTTCACACTTCCTTCCTGGGTTTACCATTTCCATTCATCCTTCTTTCTTATCCCTTCTGCCTTCTTAGATTTATCCCTGGGCAAACACTGCCCTTTAGATCTTGTATCGTTGACTGTTCTAATGAATGTGAACCCCTTGGTGTAATTCACTTTATAAGCCTATTATTTATTGAAAGTTAAGCCATCGGGGTGACTTCAGTTCCAGGCTTCAAGGGTATCTAAGGGCCATAGTCTCAAGGGTCCCTCCAGTCTCTATCAGACCAGTAAGCATATTCTTTATGAATTTGAATCTTGTTCCACATTTTTCTACTACTCTATCCAAGATTTCATATTATAATCCCTCTCAGAATGGTTACCAGTGTTAGCCATGCACCATCTAGTTCTTCAGGTGTCAGGGTCCTACAGGGTGGGGTTCATGGGGTCCATTAGTCCTTTGGATTAATTAATTCATTGCATCTTTGATTTTCTTCACTATTCTTCACTCCAAACAAGAAGAGACCAACAGTGGCACCTTAGATGGCTACTCACAAGCTTTTAGGACCCTAGTCACTACCCACAAACTTTTAAGACCCCAGTCATTACTTACAAATAACATTTTCTTTGTGGATTATGTTGTATCAATTGACCTTGATGTTCCTTGAGACTATTGTCCTGAGCTCCCAGGCCCATTGACTTATTTTTTCAAAGTGTTTGATTATGGCTAAGAAATTTTCATAGCTTTGCCCTGTGTATGCTTTACTATATTCATGGATATATTTTCTGTATCTATAAATATATATGTAGAAACATTCTCTATCAAACCTATATATATTCATGGGTGAAGTCCTATTTGCCTTTGTACACCTTTCAGCTTGCATGTCTATCTATGTATTTACTCATAGATTATTGTTATCACTGTTATTGCAGGAGTGTCTGTGTTATAATATTTACTTTGTTGCCTTTAACTCTTGTGCTCCTCCCAGAGTCATCCTTTGTCTTGATCATTTTGTGCTGACATCTCTCTTATTTTAAGTTTTCGTTCCCTTTACCCAAGTTAATATGTATCTACTCTCTAGTGATTTAACCTCCTTTCCCTTCTACATCTGATAACCCTAAATGAATGTTTCTTTCTGTGTTTAAACCTTTTCTTTTTACAGTAGTGGTCTCAAACAGTATTTGTCCTTTTGTGATTGACTAATTTCACTTAGCATAATGTCCTACAGGTTCACCCATGTTATGGGTTGTTTTGAATATTCATCATTCTTCTTTAACATTCCATAGTATTCTATTGTGTATATGTGTACCATGGTCTGTTTAGCTATTCATCTGTTCACGGGCATTTAAGTTATATCCATCTTCTTGCTATTGTGAATAATGCTGTGATGAACATGGGTATGCATATATCTGTGTCATGGCTCTTATTTCTTTATATCCCTAGGATCCAATACTTTTTCTGTTTCCAACTATTTAAGGAAGCTATATTTTATATAGTATATTAAGGAAGCACCACACTGTTTTCCAAAATGGTTGGAACATTTTACAGTCCTACCAACAGTATAGGCAGGTTCTAGTCTCTCCATACCTTCACTAACATTTCTTTTTTATTTATTTATTTATTTTTTAACTTTGCTATTAATGCTGGGGTGAGATGATATCTTATTGTGTTGATTTGCATCTCTCTAAGGCTAATCATCATGAGAATTTCATCATGTATTTGTTGGCTGCCAGAATGTCTTCTTTGGCGAAGTGTCTGCTAATATTCTCTGCCCATGTTTTAATTGGATTGTCTGTCTTTTTGATGTTGAAATGTTGAAGTTTTCTACAAATTTTAGAGATTAGTCCCTCATCCTTTTGACTCTTTTGGTAAATTCATTTGATATATATAAATGTTTAATTTTTAGGATGTCTTAGTCATCTAATTCATCTGTTCCTTTTTGTCCATTTTTAGTTATATTTAATAGTGTATTTATGCCATGTATTAGAGCCCCTAAGTTTGTCCCTATTTTTTCTTTGATGATCTTTATAGTTTAAGGTTTTACTCTTAGGTCTTTGATCAATCCTGTTTTTGTACATGGTGAGAGATATGGACCTCTTTTATTTTTCTGCAAAATGGATATCTAGTTTGCCAGCACCATTTCTTAAAGAGACTCTCTCTTCCCCCACTTAATAGGTTTCAGCTCTTTGTCAAAGATCAGATTTACTTCTGGATTCTCAACTCTATACTATGGGCCTATATGTCTCTCACTGTACCAATACTAGGCTATTTTGACTACTGTAACCGTATACTAGGTTTTGAGATCGTGGAATGTGAGGTCACCTACTTTGTTCTTTTTTAGCACTGCTTTGCTTATCTGAGGTTTCTTTCCTTTCTATATGAAGTAGGCAAAGGAATGTTTTCAGTCTTTCTCCATTGAGAATAATGTTACCAATTGATTTTGTGTATATGCCCTTAATTGTGTTGAGGAATTTCCCTATTCCTATTTTGATGAGTGTTTTTATGATGGGTGTTGTATTTTTTCAAATGCTTCTTCTGCATTGATTGATATGACTGTGTGGTTCTTTTCTTTGTTTTATTTATGTGGTGGATTGTGTTGTTTCTCTAATGTTGAAACATCCTTGAATCCCACTTGGTCATGATTTTTTTTTTTTTTTTTAATATGTTGATGGATTCTATTGGCTAAGATTTTGTTGGAATTTTTGTGTCTATGTTCATGAGATATGTTGTTGTTGTTGTTATTTGCCATCGAGTCGGCCCCAACTCATAGCGACCCCTCCTTGGGTTTCCGAGGCAGTATCACTATGGAAGTAGGATTGCCCAACCTTCCTTCCGAGGAGTGGCTGGTGGGTTTGAACCGCCAGCCTTCTGATTAGCAGTCAAGTGCTTTGGTCTATAATTTTTTTAGTAATGTCTTTGCCTACTGTTGGTATCAGGGTTATGTTTGCTTCAAAGAATGAGTTCAAGAGTATTCTATTTTTCTATTTCTGGAATAGTTTGAGTAGAGTTAGTGTAAGCTCTTCTCTGATAAGTTTGGTAGAAATCACCAATGAAGCCATCTGTGCTAGGACCACTTTTCATTAAGAGTTTTTCTTAATGGCCTCTTTAATTTCTTATTTTGTGATGTTGTTGTTGTTAGGTGCCATTGAGTTGCCTCTGAATCACAGCGACCCTATGGACAGCAGAATGAAACACAGTCTGGTCCTTTGCCAGCTTCATAATACTTGCTACACCTCACCCCATCATTGGAGCCACTGTGTCAATTCATTTCATTGAGGGTTTTCTCCTTTTTCGTTGACCCTCCACTTTACCAAGCATCATCTCCTTCTCTAGGGAATGGTCCCTTTTGACAACATGACCAAAGTAGGTGAGACAGAGTCTGGCCATTCTCGCTTCCAAAGAGCATTCCACTTCTCCCAAGAACAGCTTTACTAGTTCTTCTGGCAGTCCATGGTACTTTCAGTATTCTTTGCCAACACCACAACACAAAAGCATCAACTCTTCAGGCTTCCTTATTCATTGTCCAGCTTTCACATGCATATGAAGTGATTGAAAATATCATGGTGTGGTAGTTAAGTTTGTGTGTCAACTTGGCTGGGCCTGGTTGAGTGGCTAGCAGCTGGATGTAGTATTCTCCATGATAAGACTGGTAATCAACTCCATGGTGGAATCTACTGTGAGCAGCTGAATAGCTGCATTAGGGATGTGGTCTGCCTCCCATATATGAGCAACAGCTTGGGGAATGGTCTCTAGCTTATGGCATGCTTGAACTCTGCATGTAGCCATGTCGTTGTTCAGCAGCTTGCCATGCTCTGCCAACCTTGGCACTTTCAGTAGACTTGAATTAATGGCCTGCCGTGTGGTTTGGTAACATCGGGACTATGCCATTTTACTTGTCAACCTTGGACCTATCAGCCTCAGCAGCCAGCAGCTGACTGAAAAAAAGCCTCCAGCTTCAGTGGGCTGAGAGCAGGAGGCAGAGCTGAAGCCCAAGGCTGAGGGACTTTCACCCAGCCCCTAGAGCCTGGCACTTTGAACTTGGACTTAAAGCCTCGAAATTGTAAGAATAAACTCCTGTTTGTTAAGGCCATCCCATTTGTGGTATATTCTTGTCAGAGCAGCATTAGGTAACCAGAACACATGGCTTGGGTTAGGGACAGAAGGTTGGGCAATTGATTTCTGTAGTGATATCGCCTCAGAAACCCAAGGAGGGGTCACTATGAGTCAGACCTGACTCAACAGCAGTGGGTTTTAGTCTTCAAAGAGATATCTTTGCTCTTCAGAACTTCAAACAAGTCTTTGCCCAGCACAATATGTCATCTGATGTTTTGACTGCTGCTGCTTCCATTGGTGTTGACTGTGGAACCAAGTAATATGAAATCTTTGACAACTTCAATCTTTTCCCCATTTATCGTGATGCTGCTTATTGGTCCAGTTGTGAGGACTTTAATTTTCTTTATATTGGGATGTAATCAATACTGCAGACTGTAGTCTTTAGTCTTCACAAGTAAGTGCTTCAAGTGATCCTCACTTTCAGCAAGCGTGTCTTCTGCATATTGCAAGTTGTTAATGAGTCTTCCTCCAATCCTGATGCCATATTCTTCTTCATATAGTCCACCTTCTCAGATTATATGCTCAGCATACAGACTGAATAAGCATTGTGAAAGGATACAACTCTGACACACTCCCTTCCTGATTTTAAACCATGTAGTGTCCCCTTGTTCTGTTCAAACAACAGCCTCCTGGTCTACGTATAGGTTCCTCAGGAACACAATTAAGTTCTCTGGGATTCTCATTCTTCTTAATGTTATCCATAATTTGTTATGATCCACACAATCGAATGTTTTGCAGAATCAATAAAATACACGTAAACATATTTCTGGTATTCTTTGCTTTCAGCCAAGATCCATCTGACATCAGCAATGGTATCTTTCATTCCACGTCCTCTTCTGAATCCAGCTTATAGTTTGAAAGTTCTCTGTCAATAAACTGTTGCAACCATTTTTAAATTACCTTTGGTAAGATTTTATTTGCATGTGATATTAATAATATTGTTTGATAATTTCCACATCCTGTGGGATCATCTTTCTTTGGAATGGGTACATATATGGATCTCTTCCAGTCAGCTGGCTAAGTAGCTGTCTTCCAAATTTCTTGGCATAAATGAGTGAGTGCCTCCAGTGCAGCATCCATTTGTTGAAACATCTCAATGGATATTCCATCAATTCCCGAAGCTGTGTTCTTCGACAATTCCTTCAGTGCAGCTTCAACTTCCTCCTTCAATACCATTAGTTCTTAGTCATATGCTACCTCCTGAAATGGATGAACATTGACCAATTCTTTTTGGTACAGAGACTCTGTGTATTTCATCTTCTTTTGATGTTTCCTGCATGATTTCATATTTTGCCCATAGAATCTTTCAATATTTCATTTCAATGCTTTAATTTCTTTTTCTGTTCTTTCAGCTTGAGAAATGCTGAGCATGTTCTTCCCTTTTGGTTTTCTAATTCCAAATCTTTGCACATTTTATTATAATAATTGACTTTGTATTCTTGAACTGCTCTTTGAAATCTTCTGTTCAGACTCTTTCAGAGTCTCTTCTGACATCCATTTTGGTCTTTTCTTCCTTTCCAGTCTTCTAAATGACCTTTTGCCTTCTTCATGGATGATTTTCTTGATGTCATCTCACAGTTCTACTGGTTTTTGGCCACTGGTTTTCAGTACATCAAATCTATTCTTTAGATGGTCTCTAAATTCAGGAAGGATATAATCAAGGTCGTATTTTGGCTCTCGTGGACTTCTTTTAATTGTCTTCAACTTCAACTTGAACTTGAATTTGAGCAGTTGATGGTCTGTTCCATAGTCAGCTCCTGGTCTTGTTTTGGCTGAAGATATTGAGCTTCTCTATCATCTCTTGTCACAGATGTAGTCAATCTGATTCCTGTGTACTCCACCTGGCAAAGGCCATGTATATAGTTGCCGTTTATGTTATTGAAAAAAGGTATTTGCAATGAATAAGTCATTGGTCTTGCAAAATTCTATCATGGGATCTCCAGTTATTTCTAAAACCCAGGTCATATTTTCAAACTAACTACCAGTGACTTTTCTTTGTTTCCAACTTTTGCATTCCAAGCACCAGTGATAATCAATACATCTGGATTGCATGTTTGGTCTATTTCAGACTGAGGAAATTGGTAAAACTCTTCAATTTCTTCATCTTTGGCATCAGTGATTGGTGTGTAAATTTGAACAACAGTAGTATTAACTGGTTTTCCTTGTAAGCATATGGATATTATGCTATCACTGATAGCATTGTACTCTAGGAAAGATCTTGAAACCTTCTTTGTGATGATGAATGCCATGCCATTCCTCTTCAATCTGTCATTCCCGGCATAGTAGATCATATGGCTGTCTGACTTAGAATGGCCAAACTCAGTCCATTATAGCTCAGTAAAGCCTAAGACATCAATGTTTATGGTTCCATTTCATTTTTGACAACTTCCAATTTTCCTAGAGTTGTACTTTGTACATTCATTCCATATTCTGATTATTAATGGATTTTTGCAGCTGTTTCTTCTCATTTTGAGTTGTGCCACATCAGCAAATGGAGGTTCCAAAAGCTTTACTCTATTCACATCATTAAGGTTGGCTCTACTCTGAGAAGGCAGCTATCCCCAGTAGCATTTTGACTGCCTTCTGACCTGAAGTGCTCATCTTCTGGCACTATGTCAAACAATGTTTCAGGGCTATTCATAGAGTTTTCCAGTAACATATCAGACAGTGCTTCACTGCTACTCATAAAGTTTTCAGTGGCCAATTCTGTGAGAAGTGGATGGCACTTTCCTTCTTCTGAGTCTGTGTTAGTCTGGAAGCTCCACTGAAACCTGTCCACCATGGGTGACCCTGCTGGGATTGGAAATATTGGTGGCACAGTCTCCAGCCTCACAGCAACATGCAAGCCACCACAGTATGACAAACTGACAGACGAGTGGTGGTCTTTTGTGCGGTCTGTTCAAATTTTCTACCTCAGATTTTGTTAGTTTGGGTACGTAGTGTGCTTCTAGAAGTGTGTCCATTTCTTCTGGCTCTTCAAATTTGCTGGAGTAGAGTTTCTCATAGTATTCTGTTATTATCCTTTTTATTTCAATTGGTTCTATTGTGACATTGCCTATTTCATTTCTTATTTGTGCATCTTCTCCTTTTTAAGTTTGCCAGTGATTTGTCAATTTTATTAGTCATTTCAAAGAATAACTTCTAGTCTTGATCCCTTCTGACATTTTCCTGTTTTCTGTGTAATTTATTTCTGCTTGAATCTTTTATTACTTCCTTTCTTATGGTGATTCTGTCGTCCCCTCCCCCATCTGTTCTTTTTCTAATTGTTGGAGATATTGGGATAAAGTATTGATTTTGGTTCAATCTTCTTTTCTGATCTGTGTGTTGATTGCTATAAATTGTTCGCTGAATGCTCCTTTTGAATGTCCCAAAGATTTGGTATGCTGTGTTTTCATTTGATTCAAGGGATTTTGGCATTTATTCTATTACCCAGTAATTTTTAAACAGGGCTTTATTCAGTTTCCATGTGTTTTATTTTTATTTTTTTTCCTTGATCTTCCTGTTGTTGATTTCAAATTGTATAGTCCTGTGATCTGAGAAGACACTTTTTAGTATATCAATATTTTTAACTTATTGAGGCTGCCCATGTGCCGTAACATATAATCCATTTTGGAAAATGTTCCATGTGCGCTGGAAAATAATGGATATTGTGCTGTGGTTAAGTAGGGCAGACATCTATAAGATCTAGTTGGTTCATTGCAAGTTTAGATCTTCTGTATATTTGTTGAGCTTCTTTCTAGTTGTTCTATCTTTCATCAAAAATGGTGTGTTCAAGTCTCCAAGTATTATTGTGGAGTTTTCTATTTCTCCTTTCAATTCTGTTAAAGTTGATTTATGTATTTTGGGGTCTTTCATTGGATGCATATTTATTAATATAACTATAATAAATATTATGGTTATAGTCTCTATTGGGATTGGCATTTTACAATGTCTTTCCTTGTCTCTCTTTTGTTTTGCCTTAAACTGTATTTTATCAGAAATTAATATTACCATTCCTGCTCTTTTTTCATTGCTACTTGCTTGAGATATGTTTTTCTATCCTTCGACTTTTAGCTTATTTTTGCCTTTGTGTCTAAGGTGTGTGTGTGTTTCTTACAGATACTGATAGGTCATGTTTTCTTATCCATTCTGCTACTTTCCATCTCTTGACTAGTGCCTTAATCCATTTACATTCACTGTAATTATCTATAGGAATGAATTTACTGCTGCCATTTTGTTGCATTTTTTTGTGTATGTGTGTTGTTGTTTTCTTTGTTCTACATATTTTTTTTTTAGGTGAGTTCATTTGTTTATGGATTTTCTTATCATTTCCTTCATTGCTGTTGTTTTAGTGTTAGTACTAAGTCTCTATGTTTTCTTCCCTTTTTTTTTTTTAATAGTGAGAAAATTTATTAATTTTCTTTGAGTTTACCCTGTAATTTCTTATTCTCTTTCCAAGTTTAAAACTGTTTGTGCTATCTTTATATCATCTTGACATCGTCTCCATTTGGAATTTCTGTAATGACACCGTTTATGTCCTCTTTTTGCTTTGTACTTGTTTATAAATTGACATGACTGGTTCCCTATTTTCAGTCTTATAGGTTTATTTTAAGGAGTGCAGGTGGTGCAGTGGTTAAAATATTCAGCTGCTAATCAAAAGTGCAGTGTTTTGAACCCACCAGTCACCCCACAGCAGAAGGATGAGGCAGTTTGCTTCTGTAAAAATTTACAGACTTGGCTGAGTTGTCAGTGAAGGCAAACATGGATTTATGATTGGATAGATGGGTGGTTAGGCTGTACTATTAGGTATGTCTATGCAGAGGGGAGTGTGCCCAAGACCATGTATAGGGTTGGCAGACAATGTTTCTACAAGTGTATTGGTATGTTCTGTAAGAATTCCCGGGTATACAGTAGAGCTGACAAGGGACAAGGTTCTTGACCACAGCCAGCTACCCAGAGGGAGTGAGTAGTTGGACTGTGGGCTTGGGACCATTGCCACAGGGGACATCAAGCTCAACTGGCATAATATACGACATAAAACATTGTTCCACATCCTATTTTGGCAAGTAGTGACTGGGATCTTAAAAGCCTGCAAGCGGTCATCTAGATGCAATGATGGGTCTCTCCTTGTCCAGAGCAAAGAAGAATGAAGAAAACCAAAGATTCATGGAAACAATTAGTCCAACGGATTGGTGCACCATGCAATCCTTAGCCTATACAACAATGAGACCAAAAGAACTAGATGGTGCCTGGCTACCACTGTTAACCACTCAGAGGGGAATCTATGTAGGAGATCCTAGATAGAGTGGGAGAACAATGTGGAGCAAAACTCAAAATCATTAAAAAAAGAAAAAAGGTTAGCTCATCTGATAGAGCCTGATGGAACCACTGATACTATGGCCCCTAGCTGCCCTTTCAGGTCAGTAATTGAACCCACTTCTCTGGCTTCCAGCGGCTTCCAGCCAAACAAAAGACAGGAACATGAGGTGAATATTTACACCAGGTAGATACCCTCCTTGGAGAGAACAATCATGGGAGAATAGAAGGGCTGTGTATGCATAGGGAAACAGCTCAGATGGCAGGAGTACATGAAGGGAAGGACACAGGGAAGAAGTAACTATGGGGAGGAAGTGGGAGGGGGCTGTTTCATTGTGGTAAATTTTAGTCAATGTCATGAGACAAAATGTATGTGAGCTGCTGTATGGAAAAGGAAAGTGAATTTGCTCCATAAACTTTCACCCAAATCACAATAAATTAAAAAAAAAAAAGAAAGAAAGGAAAAAGAAATTTACAGAC
Organism: Orycteropus afer afer; assembly: GCF_000298275.1. NCBI lineage: Eukaryota > Metazoa > Chordata > Mammalia > Tubulidentata > Orycteropodidae > Orycteropus > Orycteropus afer. The sequence continues at coordinate 16,925,185 of NW_006921594.1, read as the reverse complement.
TTGGAAATCCTGTGGAGCAGTTCTACTCTGTCCTACAGCATTGCTATAAGGCAGCATCAACCCTATGGCAGTGTGCTGGGGATTTTTCGTTTGTTATTGTTGTTGGTAGGTTTATTTTATTTTTGACATTTCCATATCTGGGTTGATTTCCAGGTGATGTTGTCATATGACTTAATCTCAGGTTGTTGTCTGCCATTGTTGGTTCTCTGTCTGAAGGACTCCTTCAGCATTTTGTAAGGTGGATGTGGTCTTTATAAATTCCCCTAATATCTGTTTATTGGGAAATGTCCTAATTTCATCATTGTATTTGAAGGACAATGTTGCTGAATATATAATTCTTGGTTCGCAATTTGTTTCTTTAAGGTTTTTAGATATGTCATCTCTTTGCCTTCTTACCTTCATGGTTTCTGTCACAAAACACTTAGTCTTATTGGTTCTCCTTTGTAGATACTTTTATTTTTCCCAAACTACTTTTGGAATTCTTTCTATGCCTTTGGTTTGGGAAAGTTTTATTATGGTAGATTGTGGTGATTCTCTTTTTGAGTCTATCCTATTTGAACTTCTTGAGTGCATATTTTCTCATCTTTCATGATATTATGGAAGTTTTCTTCCAAAATGTCTTTGACAATTTTCTCAGTGCTTTTTGTTTTTTATGTCTGTTTTTGTTCTGGAGTTCTGATCACACATGTTATTCCTTTTGATGGTATCACATGTAATTTCTTTATAATTTTTTTTTATTATAAAATATTTTAAACAGAAACAAAGAAGAGTACAATAAACCCCTATGTGGCCATAACCTAGCTTCAAACGTTTAGTCTAATAATTTTTAGGCTTTCTTAATTTTTTTGTTCTTTATTCTGATTGTTCCTCTAACAGATTAGTATCAAGATTTGTTTTCAATTTTGCTAATTCTGTTTTCTACAGAATCAATTCTACTCCTTTGCCCTTCCAATGAGTTATCTATTTCTGAAATTTTAGTATTAATCTTCTGGATTTCTATTTGCAGTTTTTGTATGGCTTCTAAATTTCCATATATTTTCTCAACTTGTTCTTGTATTTGTTTTTATTTTTCTAGAGGTTTTACTTGTGTTTCCTTGATTTTGTTTGTAGTTTCCTTGGTCTCATTCTTAATCTGTTGTAAATACCTAGGTATAATCTTCTGAATTCCTTATCTGTTAATTCCAATACCAATTCTTCTTCTAGATTTTCTGGTCCTGTGTTTTGGTCAGGAGCTCTGGTGGTGAAGTGGTTAAGGCAATTTGCTTCTAACCAAAAGGTCAGTGGTTTGAACCAATCAGCTGCTCTATTGAACAAAGATAAAGCAGTCTGCTTCCGTCAACATTTACAGCCTTGGAAACCCAACAGGGGTGGCTATGAGTCAGAATCAACTCATTGGCAGTGAATTTGGTTCTTCTGGTCTGTTATTTTGGTCACTTGCTTGAGCCATCTTGTTCTGTTTGTGTGTGTGTGTGTGTGTGTGTGTGTGACTTGACTTTTTTCTGCAGTGTCCGAGACATTGTGGTATTATTGTATTTATTTGTTGATTGCATAGTGGTTTGTATCATCCTGCTTTTTTGTATTGTTTTGTTTTAGTGCATACAGGGAACTGGGTGGGTGTGCTATTATGGTTGCTAGTTTGGCAGCAATGGGGTGTTCACTATATGTCTCTGAGTAGATTTGGTAGAGGGTGGAAGTGTGGGTGCAGTTTCTGATCGCTGCTTATGTAGAGCTACTGAGACAGCTGCCTGTCATCTATAAAGTGGTGCTGGAACAGGTGGTGGCACTTCCTTAATGGGTGGGGGAGTAGGTGTGGTGGGTATGGCTGGATAGGGTCACTGGCTCCTGATTGCTCTCTGGTCACCAATCACTAATGTGGGTATCAGTGTAGTCCTGGGTGAGCAGAGCCAGTTATCTGAGTCCTGCCTCAATCAGAATTCTGCTTGCAATAATTCGAAATTGCAATGCCGTGCTGAGCCAGTTGGTAATTAAATGCTTGGTATGCCTCCTCGTTCACGGTTTTTATTCTGTCTTTTCCACTAATCAGTGTTTGATCTACCTCTTTTTCCTTTTCTTTGAAGCTCTGGATTCAGGAGAGCTGTATCTGTTTAGCTTGCCTTCTCAGGTCTTTGTTGTAGAGGCTGTCAACAGTATGTCTCCTTAGTCCACCATTTTGGATCCCCTCTCACTAATACAATTCTTAAGTTAATAAATTCTCCTGAAATATTCTAATCAAAAACTGATAATATGTATATGATGATCAATGAAATTTTATGGAACTGACAAAGATTGGCTTCATATGTATTAGTCTTCAAGATGCTTAAATCAAACATATTTGTATGGCTGAGGCAAGCTTTTATACAAGTCTGCTTGCATTTTTTTTGGATGGCTGTTATATGCTAGGGACTAGGGAACCAAAGATCACTAGGGCATAGTCCCTATACTTGAAAAGCTCAGTCTCTCAAGGGCAGCATCCACCACTGTTGTAGACAGTGTTGTAAACTCTATAAAGTGGTAAATGCTACAATGGAGATACAGAAAAAATTGGGGTAGAAGGTCAAGGGGCAGGGAAAACAAATCTGGAGGTAACGATCCTGATTTCTACCTTTTCATTGTATGTGTATGGTTTGTGAGTCCACGTGCACACATGCATGCACTTATCTTTTAGAGTTTGGTTCAGATGGACAAGGGTCTGAATATGTATGAGAGAAAGCCATTTAATGTTTATTGGGCCCCTGTCATATCTAGTATCATATAAAATTAAATTTCAAATTATACAGTTTCTACCCACAAGTCTGAAATTGATAGTATACATAGTAGAAACAAACATAGATAACTGAAAACATGATTATGTATAAAAATGATCAAATATTAAAAGCAATAAGCAGACACATTTTCAACAAAGTTGACAAGACATTTGAGTGGTAAATTAAGCAGATGTGCTTTTCTAGAACATGAAATTACTATTAAGGTTTTACTTCCAGCAACTAAAGGTAATTCAGTAGAAAAAAAATTATGAAAACAGGATAAATTTTCCCTTGGTTAGTTTTGCTCACAGTATTTTCAGAAGTCTACAAATCTTTATTATTAATTACTAAATAAATAATTAGGAGCTCTGGTAGCATAGTGCCTAAGGCACTTGACTGCTAACCAGAAGTCCTTAGTCCCACCAGCCACTCCTCGGAAGGAAGGTTGGACAATCTACTTCTGTAGTGATACTGCCTCAGCAACCCAGGGAGGGGTCGCTATGAGTCAGAGCCGACTCGATGGCACATAACAACAACAACAGCAACAAATAAATAATGATTAGGAACATTCAAACTCACTGCCATCGAGTAGATTCCAACTCATAGTAATCCTCATTGGGTTTCCAAGGCTGTAAGTCTTTACAGAAGTAGACTGGCTCATCTTTCTTCCATGGAGCAGCTGGTAGAATCGAACCACAAACCTTTTGGATATCAGCCAAATGCCTTAACTACTATACCACCAGAGCTTCTTATGGGGTTAATGGTATAATTTTGAAAGCATCATGACCAAGTACAAGTAGTCCCGAGTTATGATATATTCAAGTTATGACAAACTGCACTTTTGACCATCTGTTGTGGTTGCTTTTTGTTTTGTTGAAACATCTTATTGTTAGTAATATGTACCACATACAATGTTGCAGCACAGAATTTGTTGATGTTATATTCTCCTGCCAACTCCCAAAGGCAAATAAAGATTAGATTGATAAAGATGCTGACAATAAAAGGCAGTAATAATGAAATCTAAAAAGAAGAATGAGATATTCAAATTACATCAGAACTGACTTATAATGGAGTTGTTGGAATAGAACCCCATCGTAAGTTGGGAACTACATGTAATACTGATGAAATACTCAGAACATAAAACAGTAAAATCGACCATGAATAATTCTGACACAAACAACACATTAATAACAGTAAAATGTGACTCTTACCTCCTTGTTCACACAACTGCTGGGCTAAAGCATCTTTGAAAATAACCTGGCCCCTGTGTGTTGCTGTAGCCCTGGAAATGAACATAAAAAGGTTAATCAAAATCTTATAATAAGTTTGATATCGTAAACAATGTATTCAAAAAGCTTTTGAGCAACCTTTTCTTAAACTTTATCAACTGAATATTATTTTTTAAAATGAAGTACCTTTGAACATCCATGTAAATGAACAATAGAGTCAAGGCTTAAACTGAGGCACCTGAGTTTAGAATTAACTTCTGGTTTTACTTCATAAAGGTATTGTAACATGTCTAGGCTTATTCCAAAAACAGCAAGTGTGAGCAAAGCCTAAATGGAAGAAAAAGTATTGAAAAGATGCTTATTAAAATTTCTTCTTCAGATGACCTTGATATAAAATGTTTTATGGAGCAAGAAAGACATTAGTACTGGAGAAAGATGCTCTTAAGGTACTTTATTTCTGAAATCATCACCATATCACCATATCATATAGAGGGTTGAGACAGAGAATTGCATTTTAAAAAAAAGTATTTTCAAAAAAATGTGAGCTATTCAGAGCTTTTATAATAACAAAATCTGTCATAATAAAATACACCTTTTCCCCCACTGGGTCTAATTCACCATTTTGAAGGAGATGTGCATCTTTTACCTCCTCTAATCAGAGCTGTGCACATGGATCGGTGAAAAAAATAACATCCTTGCAGCAGATGTGTTATTCAGTGGCTATAATAGGAACTGTCTTATTAAAAGAATTATTTATGCTTTCTCTATGAAGTATTTTCCCTTAAAATGGATTTTGTTTTTCTAACACAAAATGAATTATTTAAACCAATTTCAAAGAGAAAAATCAAGTTTCTTTAAGAAATTTGATTTTTGCAAATATGTCACAAAATTTTTTTCATAACTAAAAAATATTAACTTTAAATCTCAAGTTTTAGCCAAAACCATCCTGAGGGAAAAAACAAAGCACAACTAATTTTATTCAGCCAACATCTACTGGAGATAGATTATGCACAAGATGCGGTCCTAGTCTCCAGAGGGCAGTTTGGTCCTTGTTTGTCCCTCTGTCGCCATCTCCTTTGCTGGGCTCAGTAAGGCCTCCTGACCCCCAAGGACTCTGGACTCTTGCTCTCATGTGGATATGGGTTCCTCCTCTGTGTCTCAGGCCTTCCTTATTTCCTTCCCCCATTAATTGTTATTGTCCCCTAGTCCCAGTGCCCCAAGATCCAACTCTTTGAAAGTAATCTGACAAACAAAGCCATGCTGGAGTGTTGATAGTTGATACTGCTCAAAGATAGCATATTTTTCAGCAGGAAAGCATGAAAATATACCTCTACATACACACCAAAAGATGGCACAACAGAAAATGTTTTAAATGGTGGAAAAATAAATAATAATAATAAAAACCCACTGCCATCGAGTCGATTCTGACTCATAACGGCCCCCATTGAGTTTCTAAGCCTGCAAATCTTTACAGAAGTAGATTGTCTTCAACTTCTTCCTGTGGAGCAGCTGGTGGGTTTGAACCACCAACCTTCTGGTGAGCAACCAAATGTCTTACCCGTTATCTACCAGAGCTCCTTCTGAATGGTTGTTATGAGTTTGAGGGAGATGTAATCAGAGAGAAAAATCATCAGGCAGCCTACCATTTAACCATATATGAAGTCTATAAGGAGGGGAGTCAGCGCTTCTTATTTTAAAATTAATCATTATTGAAATTACAAGTAAACAGATGATGCCACTCTAAGTTTATAAGTTCACATAGGTTTTCCTTTTTTTTCCCCAAGGTAAAAATGAGGACAAAACATAGAGCCAATTCAAGTTATACCACAGCCTGCAGACTCACTAATGAGCTATAGATTTAATTTCCAGAGGGAACATGGTAACTTTATCTACCTAAACACAGTGAAATCTGTGAGAGTTGAAACTCCACAAGACTGCCTTGTTTTTTCAGGTCTCAAAAGTTTTCTGCCTTTGACAGGGTGCAGTTTTACCACATTTCTATGGCTCATTTTAGTGGGTGGGAAATATTTGAGTTTTCCTTCTCTGACAGGTTTACAGCCTTACACTGGTTCCAACTTTCACAGGCTTTACTGTACGCTGTTCAAGTCTGAATCAAGGCAACAACGTTTGAGTTCACATACCCTTCTCATAACAACACATTAATTACAAACATAGAATTTTAATTTGATGTTTGTTTTGAAAGAGACATTTTCTAAAATCAATAACTGCAAAGAGAAGTTCTACAATGTAGTGTTTAAATAAGTGTCCATATTAGTCATTTTCTGATGGTAAGTATATAATATTCTTACCATAAAGCACCTTGTTTATCCACAAACTTAATTATTGTTGAGACAATCTATTTTCCCCTGCACATAATGAGACCGAAGGGTCTACATTATATTTATGTAACAAAGCCTTTGTCTTCCTTCTGGATATCAGAGATATTGAGATATCTACTTAGTCACTACACAGTACCGTGTAAATAATCCACACAGTTTTCCCAATTACTCAGTTTCTTTCACTCCTACTCTTACTTCTGTTACTTTGGCCCAATGGATAAATTTAATAAATTTCTGAGGAACTATAGAATAAATGAATCTAGAGATAATTTTAAGATTACCTTGTCCACCATTTCTCTAGCAGTGGTACTCATTCTTCACATAAATATGATGAAATTTCAATGTACAAAACAGAGCTCCCCTGGCATTTGAGTTTTGGGTCCCACTTCTCTTCCAGTATGCTCCCCACCACCCACTACCCAAATCTTACTGGTCCATCTCTGAAACTCAGGGCTTTATGGAGCATAGTTTGAAAACCAATGAACCAGTCTAATTCTTACATTACAGAACGAGGAAACTGAGGCCAGGGAGGTATTCACTTGCTGAAGGTTGCTCAGCCTGTTAATGACAGACAAGCCTCATTCCAGGTCTCTGGTTACAGGCCTTGCATTCTTTCAAAATGGGATCGCTCAACAGAGGTGCACTGGAGGTGCAAACCACAGCACTCGAGAGTAGAATGTGTAGCAGGCAGCACTCTAAGCACCAATCATTTCAACCAAAGCACTTGGGCTTTAGATGGCTAAATTACTTGATTTTTTTTGAAGAAAGGGCTCAGCAACTAAACACTGACTTGAGGAACACTGTACACCATGTGTCATTATCTGAAGTCTTTTGCTGGGTGAAAAGTAGAAGTTATATTAGTAATAATGCTGTTATGAACTGAATATACTTCCTGCTAGATAATGTTGAAGTAGCCCTCATGGCACAATGGTTAAGCTCTCTACTGCTAACCAAAAGAGAGGGGGTTTGAACACACCAGCTGTTCTGTTAGAAAAGATGTGGCAAACTGCTGCTGTAAAGACATATAGCCTTGGAAGCCCTATGGGGCATTTCTATTCTGTCTTTTAGGGTCAATATGGGTTGGAATTGACTTGACAGCAATGGGTTTTGTTTTGGTTAGCCATTGTTGAAGGACTCCTGGTGACACAGTGGTTAAGCACTTGGCTGCCAAAAGAAAGGCTGGTATTTGAACTCACCAGCAGGAAAAAAGATGTGGCAGTCTGCTTCCATAAAGATCAGAGCTTTGGAAACCCTATGAGGCAGTCCTACTCTGTCTTATAGGATCACTATGAGTCAGAATTAACTCAATGGCAATGGGTTTGGTCAAGTACTGTTGTACAGACTCTGTGTGTGTGTGTGTGTGTGTGTTATGTGCTGTCGAGTTGGACCTGACTCATAGTGACCCCTCCTTGAGTTTCCGAGGCGGTATCACTATGGAAGTAGATTGCCCAACCTTCCTTCCGAGGAGTGGCTAGTGGGTTTGAACCACCAGCCTTCTGGTTAGCAGTCAAGTGTCTTAGGCACTACACTACCAGAGCTCCAGTACAGACTCTACATAAATTAATTCAGTTAATCCTGGCAACATCCCTATGAAGTAGACACCATTATCCCCATTTTCCTGGGGCATAGAGCAATTACATGATTAGTCTGATGCTACACAAGTGTTGCTAAAGCCAGGATTCAAACCCAGACAGTCGGAGTGTAGAATCCTTGTGTTTAACAATTCCATCAAATTCTCTCCTTGACCTGTCAGTAGCTTTCACCTCTTTTCAGTGGGAGGGACTGTTCTGGCCCGCTCTTTAAAGCCACGCCTCCTCTGGCTCTTGTTTTCTATTCTAACCCATCAGCCCATAGCTGAGCTGCTTCTTATTGAACCTCCTTTTGGACAAACTTCTTTTATGTTTCTGGATGCCAGCTTTACCACTTGCTTGGCCAGCCAACCCCATGAGTCCCCAAAACTGACTTCTCTTGATCCCTTCTCCCAAAATGCTCTGTGAGTTCCCTGACTCCTAATCAGCTTACTGCAGTCCCCCACTCCTTTCAACTCTGTGTCACATTTCCTTCAATAATGCCACTAACATCTCTCCTGCTCTCTACCAAACACAAGAACAGTAGATGCCATTCTCAGCCACACAACTGCCAAAAGCCTGCAGAGATACTCAGAACACATAAGCCTGCTGAAAGATAATCACCATGTGCTCCAATTCCTTTACATACCTTTAAATCCCTCAGATAATATTTTAATATAAAAATGTCCAAAGCCTACCACAGCTGCATGGTTAGTAATTTTAAGCAGCCTGCATATTAGCTTCTTACCTTGGGCAAAAGAAAGAGCAGAAGCCCAGGTGACCATCAAGAACATAAGCTCCATTGCTTTGTCCTCTGAGATGTCAACCTCCAGGGGTAGTTATGTAAATAGAGCAAAGCCTGCTTTGAACATATTTAGAGCTACGAAATAATTCATGGTTTACCCATAGAATCACAGCATTGATTTCAAATTTTCTGGAAATTACGTTTTAAAAATTGATAAAAGCTTGCTGACTCAGGTTCAGAGGTCATGTCTTCTAATTTTTAACTCACAACATAATTTTCTTTTCTTATAAGAAGATATGGCTATGGTGTCAGGTGACAGGCCTTATTGATTTTCAAAACTGTGATTTTGTGTAATTTATAGCTCTTTTTGGAGGGAGGGCCATCAAATTTACAGTGCTAATAATTATGTTAGTACTACTTTCACTTAATTTTCCACAATTAGCAGTAAGTTTTGAGAAGAGTTCAGAAAATATACTCATTGTTCACTGTTCCAGGAAGTAGATCAAATTTCTTAAACAATCTCCTAATAAGTACTTACCTTCTTAGGAGATGCACAGATTTCTAGTCAAAGCTTGCCAATAAGAATCCCTATTAAATAAAGTAATTGAAAGCCCTTTGGGCATCTACACTCTATTGTTTTAAGAGTGCCACAGATTCTCCCAAATGAAGAGCATTCTTTGGATCACCATATTCAGTGCTGGAAATAGTCTTTATTGTTATGGGTTCAAAAGAACACACCACATTCTAATGTTAACTAGCTCCTAGAGCAACTGCCAGCCCAAGCATTTAGGAATGAGGTATGCACTGTGTTGTGGCGCAGTGGTGACTTCACAGTCTCTGCAGTCAGGAAGACCAGCATTTGCATGCAGTGAACAGCCATTAACAAGGTACAGGACTTTGAACAACTTCTTTAATCACTGTAGCCCTTATGTTCCTTACCCATAATTAAGCGTATCAATTATTATTTAAATATATTCACTCTTCAGATACTTACAGTCTTCTCAACCTAAATAGATTTCAAGCTTCTGGAATAATAAAACCCCCAAAATCCACTGCTGTGTAGTTGATTCTAACTCATAGCAACCCTGAAGGACAGTGTAGAATTGCCCCATAGGGTGTCCTAGGCTTTAATCTTTATGGGAGAAGACTGGCACGCCTTTTTCCTGAGGCTGGTGAGTTAAAACAACCAACTTTTGGTTAGCAGCCGAGCACTGAACCACCACACCACCAGGACTCTTCTCTGAAATAATACTGCCATCCAGCAGAATCCGAATCACAGCAACCCCTCGTTTCTGAGGCAGCATCACTATGGAAGTAGATTGCCCAGTCTTTCCTTCCAAGGAGTAGCTGGTGGGTGTGAACTGCCAGCCTTCTGATTAGCAGTCAAATGCCTGATAGGAACCATTAATTAATTTGAAAAAATTATCCCCTGTAAGACACCTGTCATAGTGCCTTCAGAGAATAAAAAATATTCAGTTTTTTTCAGTTCATAATTTGCTTCCAGTGTACAACAATGCCACCCAGTTTCCAAAGAAGAAATAAAAAGGAGTTTTAATATGTAGTTATTACAATGCCTAAATTCCCAAGTGTATTGCTTCTTTATTTCATGAATCAATTTACTCACAGACTCACATAAAGAATCATGAGGTGTTCCATTTTAAACCCAGGAAAGTGGGCTTTACCTATAGTGGTGGGTTATTTTTCTCATCATTCTCTATTGCTTTATCAATGAAGTCTGATGTGCTACTGCATCTTGTCCATTCCCAGCTGGAATGGTACTTATTAATGCACAATCTGATGTTACTCCATTGTATTATCAGTATGCCTGGGCCGCCCACCCTCTGGGAAATGTTACTAAGTACGTGGAACATGGGAAAAGAGGGAGGTATGAGGTTAGTAAATTTGATCTTCAAAGGAATCAATTCACTTACAAAGATCTTTGCCTTCTTTTCATGAGGAAATTAAGATACCTTCTACTTAGGTTGAGGACATAGCTCAATGTTACTTAAAACAAGAAGGAAAATAAAAAGCAAAATGCTTTAAACTATATAAAAGGAATAATGAATAATTTCAGGAGAAATTATTGTTATGTTAAACTCTCAACTGAAACTATGTCAAGGCCATCTGCAAAATGAGTAAAAGTTTATGTACGTTTTTACGCTTTTGTTTTTTAAAGCTTCACTCCTCTCATTCTTTTTACAATTACATCTTTTAATTCTTTGTCATGGCATTTTATTCCTTCTGTCAGATGTATAAATATTTTCTCCTTCTCAAAAATATAAACTTCAACATTTATATTCATTATCCAGTACTAGTAAAGCCAGTGTTTTCTTAAAGATTCCAAATAGTGGGCTTAACCCTGTTTTCTAATGAAAATATAATTTCCATTAATAAAAGCAGAGAACATATGAAGAAGACCATTCAAATAGTGTAAATACATTAACAGTTAATAGTAACGTAGCTTCCTTCCAAGTGATTCAGCAAAGCTAACTACTAAAATTGAAATGTACAGTTTGGTTTTCAAACAAAATAAAACTGACTGTTTCTATGGTGTTGGGGAGGTAATTTAACCTCTCTGGTTAATTTTCTTATTTGTAAAAAAAATGGAGAGTGATAGATAATATGAAAAGTTAAAATTCTAAAAGCCAGTGATCCTATGGTTCAAAGTTAAGTGAACGAATACGAGCATGAGCACACATAGAGACACATATGCCGCGTGCAGTCAACACTGACAGGGAAGCTTCTCAAATCCATGTAGCATGTGTCCCAGCAGTGTCCACTGGAGCCAACTTACACCAGCACACGAGAGCTTGTATTTTTACTCTGTAATTTTATGAGTGTGTTTGTGTATGAAATGTGTTTTACACATGTTGTTGTTGTTGTTGTTGTTATGTGCCGTCGAGTCAAACCCGACTCATAGCGACCCCTCCTTGAGTTTCCGAGGCAGTATCACTATGGAAGTAGGATTGCCCAACCTTCCTTCCAAGGAGTGGCTGGTGGGTTTGAACCGCCAGCCTTCTGGTGAGCAGTCAAGTGCCGTAGGCACTATGCTACCAGAGCTCCTATGTTTTACACATAGAAAATATATAACTCTAGTAGAGTTTATGTAAATACACCAACTTTATCCTAATCATTCAAGTCCAAAAAGTCAAAAAAGGGTGAGTCAAATCAAAGAGAATTTCTGTCATTAGACACAAGTCTGTCATTTTTATTTATTAGTTCTCTCCACAGTTTATCCTTCTTTTCTATCTCCAAAGGAGCTCTGGTGGCACAGTGAGTAAGGCATTTGGCTGGTAACCAGAAGGTCAGTAGTTCAAACCTACCAGCTGCTCCATGTGAGGAAGATGAGGCAACCTATTTCTGTAAAGATTTACAGCCTTGAAAACCCTATAGGGGTAGCTATGAGTTGGAATTGACTCGATGGCAGTGGATTTTTTTCCCTCCATCTCCACAGCCATTGTGTTAATTCAGGACTTAATCATTTACCACCTGGAAATTGCAACACTCTTTTGAATGGAATTCCCATCTCTAGATTCATTCACCCTATGCCAATCCAACTTCATCTTGGAGCCAATTTTCTTTCTAAAATTGCTTGAAATCCTTCTGTGGCTCTTTATCATTAAAGGATTCTTTTGTCAAATTCCTTGGAAGGCACAGAAGGCTCTTTGGGATCTGGCTCCCGCCCACCTGTCCAGCCTCATCTCCCACATGCTGTGCAGCTGAACCACTCAATAGTTCATAGGTTCCAGATTCCATGATTTTCCTTTATGTCCCCAAGATTTTAGATGTGCTATTCCCTGTGCATAGAAGAGTCTTGTCAAAATCTTCTCATCCTATAAAATTTATCCAAGAATCTCTTCTCTTTATAACAACCTCCCAGAACCCCCAAATAGTGTTAGACACCTCCAAGGATGACAGAGCATACTTCCATACCTCTAATACAGAAATTTCCTACCTTGTGTCAAGTCCATTTTCAACCCATGCCTTTCTTATTTTAGCCATTTCTATTATAGAAGCAGACAACATAGTAAATAAAACAAAAAACTGATATTCGTGACTATGCAACAGACTTAGCTATTGTTCATTAATCATGTTGAAGAGGAATCAATTGTGTAAGGGTATGATAAGACTCTGTGAATCCTTGTCTCTGAACCTGGCAATAATTTTTTGAAAGGCATTGTCTCTCTTTCCAGCTTTAAGAACAAGCTCAGTTGAAATATTAAATACTTTTTGAGTGCAACAAAGGATATTTTTATCTCTTCAAGGTGAGAACTAGTTGGCATATAGTCAAAGTTCTGTGTTGAATTATAAGCCCTGTTATTGAAGTATGAAATATTTTTACACAGACTTCAGTAGAAATTATTGAAAAGAAAGATTACTGTTTATAACAAGATTTAATCTTCATTAAATTCAATTTTCCATCATTGAAGAAAATGCCATGGACAATCTTCCTTACCCAACATTGATCATTCAAAGACTTTCAGAGGCATTCCTGCATATTGAATCAATAACTCCAATTTTGAATGTAGTTTAAAAGTCCATGGACAAAAAAACAAACTAACTAAACGTACTACCAGATAAAAGGCAGTTTCTGTACAACCATTCTTTGATTTAACCCATACAGAAAGACCCTTCCTACAGGAATATTCACAATGCAGATTTTACACTAAGATCTAAGAATTTATTTTCATACACAATGTTTCAAAAAGCAAGCATTTGTGTTTTATTTTCATAATCAATTTAATATTTTTATTGTGCGATAAGGGATTTCAGGAATGGAAATCCAATTGATAATTTCTGAGAATGACTTGAGAAGTTTAATTTGAAAGCAGGGCTAAAACCATAATTTAATTTCCTCATTTCTCAAAAAAAAAAAAAAAATTATTCTCTCTCCCTAAGTTTTATATATCTGATATCTGGACTCATCTTACTATACACATCAAAAGAAATTTGCCAGCTGCCCAGAAGAGATGTGAGCCATGGTATGGTCATCACCACCTGCCCATGTGGGAATTAGAGTATGTATTAAAAAAAAAAAAAAACTAATTGCTGTTGTGTAGATTTTGACTCATAGCAACCCTATAAGACAGAGTAGAATTGCCCCATAGGATTTCCAAGGCTATAAAGATTTTTTTTTTAAGGGCTTGTTTTACATTCAACATAACGTGTACATTTAGTTTCACTCCCCATTTACCATGTCCAACCCTAACCCAGTCTCCTCCTCTCCCTACCCTGTAATTCTCCCCCTGTGGCCCTTATATTTATGCACTCCTGTTTGTCCTGCATTTCCTCAATTTGAATGTTGGTCCTCCGGTGTCCTGTAGTCTATTCCTCTAAGGGATGTATTACCATAGAGTATGTCTTGTTAACTATCGGGCTGAGAGCCAGCCCCTGGGAGTGCATTTTATTCCAGGCACAGAATGTATTCCAGGGCCATAGTATTGGGGGTCTCACCAGATTTCATCTGATCAGTAACTGTGGTCATTATTGAGTTTTTGGATTTTGTTCCACGTTTTCCCTCCCACTCTGTCCAGGATCTCCAGATTTGACCCTTTCATGAGTGGTTGGCATTGGTAGCCGGGCACCATCTAGTTCTTCTGATCTCGAGTGCCATCATGTCCTAGGGCTGATTGCTTCCAAATGCCCTTTGTGTGTGTGTGTGTGTGTGTGTGTGTGTTCTTCTTCACTTTCAACACTAGGAGGCCATTAGCTGCATCTTAGATGGCTTCCTGAAACCTTTTAAGACCCCAGTCGCTACTCACCAATGTAGGACGTGGAGCAAGGTTTTTATGTATTTTGTTTTGCCAATTGAGCCTGGTGTCCCCAGTACTATGGCCCTGAGACGGAAGATCTATTGGATCTCTCCCATAGTGTTTGGTTGTCTGTGAGGGATTACCCTGTGTCTATCTTCTATTGTGGGAGCTCTGGTCATGTAGTGCCGAAGCCACTTGACTGCTAACCAGAAGGCTGGCAGTTCAAACCCACCAGCCACTCCTCGGAAGGAAGATGGGGCAATCTACTTCC
>NW_006921594.1:16906360-16908510 GCF_000298275.1 Orycteropus afer afer | reverse complement strand
TCATATAATGTGCAAACAGATAGTTTTAGTTCTTCTTTGCCAATTTGTATGCCTTTTATTTCTCTTTCTTGCCTTATTGCCCTGGCCAGGACTTCCAATACAATGTTAAATAGAAGTGGTGATAGAGGGCATCCCTGTCTGGTTCCTGTTCATAAGGGGAATTCCTTGAGTCTTTCTCCATTAATAATGATGTTGGCCGTTGGCTTTGCATATATACCCTTTATTATGTTGAGGAATTTCCCTTCTATCCCTATTTTCTGAGAGTTCTGAACAGGAATGGATGTTGGATTTTATCAAATGTCTTTTCTGCATCGATTGATACAATCATCTAGTTCTTTTGTTTTGTTTATGTGGTAGATTACACTGATTGATTTTCTGATGTTGAACGACCCTTGTAAACCTGGTATGAATCCCACTTGGTCTGGCTGTATTAATTTTTTGATATGTTGTTGGATTCTGTTGGCTAGGATTTTGTTAAAGATTTTTGCGTCTATGTTCATGAGGGATATTGGTCTGTAGTTTTCCTTTCTAGATAGTGTCTTTCCCTGGTTTTAGTATTAGTGTTATGCTTGCTTCATAAAATGAGTTTGGGAGTATTCCATCTTACTCTATGTTCTGGAATAGCTAGTTCTATGTTCTGGAATAGCTTGAGTAGCATAGGTGCAGAAACTCTTCTCTGAATATTTGATAAAATTCTCCAGTGAAGCCATCAGGGCCAGGATTTTTCTTTGTGGGAAGTTTTTTTCTTTTTTATGACCTGTTCAATTTCTTCTTTTGTTATAGGTCTATTCAAGTATTCTATCTCTGAGTGGGATAGTTTAGGTAGGTCTTGTGATTCTAGAAACTTGTCCATCTCTTCTAGGTTCTCAAATCTATTGAAGTACAGTTTTTCATAATATTCTGTCAGCATCTTTTTTATTTCAGTTGGTTCTGTTGTGATGACACCCTTTTTGTTTACAATTCTTGTGATTGGGATCTTCTTCTTTCCTTTTGTTAGGTCTGCCAATGGTTTATTGCTTTTATTAATCTTTTCAAACAATCAGCTTTTTGCTTTGTTGATTTTCTCTATATTTTTTTTTTCTGTTTCCTTCATTTCTACTCTGATCATTATTATTTCCTTGCTTCTAGATACTGTAGAACTCTTTTGTTGTTCTATTTCTAGTTGTTGGAGTTGATGAGTTATAGTGTTGATTTTGTTTCTTTCCTCTTTTTTGATGTATGCATTTATTGCTATAAACTGTCCTCTGAGTACTGCTTTCTCTGTGTCCCATAGGTTTTGGTATGATGTATGTTCATTCTCATTTGTTTCTAGGAATTTTTTTATTTCAGTTTTTACCTGTTCTATTACCCAGTAGTTTTTAAGCAGTGAGTTGTTCCGCTTTGATATGTTTGATGTTTTTTCCTTGCTCTTCCTATTATTATCTTCTAATTTTATACCATTGTGGTCCGAGAAGATGCTTTATAGTGTTTCAATGCTTTTGAATTTATTGAGGCTTGTTTTATGTCCTAACATATTATCTGTTCTGGAGAAGGATCCATGTGCACTGGAGAAGAATGTGAATTGTGCTTTTGTTGGGTGGAATGTTCTCTATATGTCTATGAGGTCAAGTTGGTTGACTGTATTGTTGAGTTCTTCTGTATCTTTGTTGAGTTTTTTCCTAGTTGACCTGTCCCTCATTAAGACTGGTGTGTTAAAGTCTCCTACTATTATTGTAGAGTTGTCTATTATCCTTTTAATTCAGTTAATATTTGCTTCATGTATTTTGGAGCACTTTCATTGGGTGCATAAATATTTATTATTGTAACGTCTTCTTTGTCAATTGAGCCTTTCAGCATCATATAATGTCCTTTTTTATCTCTTGTGATGTTTTTCACTTTAATGTCTATTTTATCAGAAATTAATATTGCTACTCCTGCTCTTTTGTGGTTTCCATTGGCTTGGTATCTTTTTTTCCATACCTTAACTCTTAATTTGTTCTTATCTTTGTGTCTAAGGTGGATCTCTTGTAGGCAGCATATCAGTGGGTCTTCATTTCTTATCCAGTCTGCCACTCTCTTTCTCTTGATGGTGCATTTAGTCCATTCACATTGAGTGTAATTGGTGATAGATATGAATTGATTGCTGTCATTCTATTGTGGGTTTTTTTTTT
>NW_006921594.1:16897799-16906246 GCF_000298275.1 Orycteropus afer afer | reverse complement strand
TGTTGTTGGTGTTTGCTTGGTCCATATACGTTTCTGTGCTGAGTTTGGTTTGTTGGCTGATGCTTTCTCCCTTTCCTTCTTTATTGTTGTTTTTGTGCTTATTAAACCCATATGTTTTCCTTCTGTCTGGATTTTCTTAGGGGGATTGTTACTTCTATCTGTGGTTACCTTGGAGTATATTCTTGTTTCTACATTTTTAGAACAGTGTGTACTGTGAAGACATTGCCCTGTTTTTCCTCTCCATTTGGAAGGTTGTACCTAGAAGTTTTATTCCCTCTGATAGATTAGGTGTTGTTGTTGTGTGCTGATTGACTTCCTTGGTTTTTAGAGTGCAACGTTTTATGGTCTTATTTTGAGCTTCTATGTCTGATTTAGTTTTAGCGTTGATGCCACATATCCTGATTTTGTTGATCTCTGTTGTGGGTTCTCTATTGGAAGGACTTCCTTAAGCATCGCCTGTAGGATTGGTCTGGCTTTCACAAAATCCCTTAATTTCTGTTTGTGTGGGAATGCCTTGATTTTGCCCTCATATTTGATGGATAATTTGGTTGGATATAGGATTCTTGGTTGAAAGTTATTTTCCTTCATTGTTTTATATATACGGTCCCATTGCCTTCTTGCCTGCATGGTTTCTGCTGAGTAATCGGAGCTCAGCCTAACTGATTATTACAATAATATTTCTTTTGTCCCAGGCAGCTCTCAAAATTCTTTCTTTGTCTTTGATTTTGGAGAGTTTGATTATAATATGCCTCGGTGTTTTTCCTTGTGATCTATCTTGTGTGTGGTTCTATGAGCTTCTTGGAAAAATATCTCTTCTTCTTTCATGATATGGGGGATGTTTTCTGTTAGCAGGTGTTCCACAATTTTCTTGGTGGTTTTTTTCACCTCTTCTTGTTCTGGGATTCCAACGAATCTTATGTGGTTTCTTTTCATGTCATATCATATAATTCTTAAGTTCTCTTCATTTCTCTTAAATCTTTGTTCTGATTTTTCTTCATATAGGCTGGTGTCCAGGGATTTGTCTTCTAGTTGGGATATGCGTTCTTCAGCCAGTTCTAACCTACTCTTTTGTGCTTTCACTGTGTTGTGTAATTCTGTAATTTTGGTATTCATCTTCTGGATTTCTAACTGCTGTTTTTGTATGAGTTCTGAATGAGCATTAATATTATTATTTTGTTCTTGAATGATTTTCCTGAGTTCTTCCAGGGAACTGTCTGTGTTCTCCTTGCTGTGTTTGGGGTTTCCTTAGGCTCTTGTAGAGCTCTATAAACATATCTTCTAAATTCCTTCTCAGATAACTCTTTTGCATCCTCTTCCTCCACATTCAATGAGACCTTTGTTTGTGGTTTTGCTTCTAATGCCTTGTCCTGTTTTTTTTTGTTTGATTTGAGGTTGCCTGTTGTTTCCTAGACATTTTGAGGCTGTCTTTAACTGTTGGTTATGTATTGATTTGTTTTGTCTTGGTTTTATGGCTTAATATTTTGAAAAGGTAAAGCTGGTGTATTTTACTTTTTTTAGTTATTAATTCAGGTATGCTAGGTTGCTCTGTACTTTTCTTTGTGATGTTGGAATCACTGTGTGGAATGTGGATATGGGTTTCTGTTTGCCGTAAAGAGGGTTTAGAGTTTGTACTGGAAGGTTTTATGTTGGCTGAATGTGGTTTCTTCTAATGGATGTGTGAAGTTATTGGGGCGGAAGGTGGGAGCGGAAGAAGGAAAGCTCACTGTTGCGAGGGGTGGTTTCTAGGGCTTTGAGCGAGCTGCTATTAATGATGTCATACTGTTATTCACAGGCCCACAGCTAAATTTCAGCAATGACTCCAGTTGTTAGGCATTGCCACTTTCTGCCAGGCTCAGACACACACAAAAACTTCGCTCCCAAGGTCCCTCGGTGCCAAAAAGCTGACCCAAGAGAACTTCCTGGCTATGTGATCTGCCATGGGGGTTTCTCTCTCTGGCCCCACCTGCCCACAGCTCCAGCCCAACTGGCCCAGACTGCAATCTACCTTGGGAGTTCCTCTGTGGGTCCGCCCACCTGCAGCACCAAAGACCTGCTCAGTTTCAGCAGCACTGGAGTCTGGAGAGTGCCTGCTACTAATCTGTGGTCCCAATATTACTGATAAAGTCTAGCACAGGCCTCTCAGTGCCACTAAGCTGACCCAAGCCTACTAGGTGACTCGCTGTGGGGGCACATCCCCAGGCCCACCCTCCTGCAGCACCAATGGACTCTCTGCTCAGGTTTCAGTGGCACTAGACATGCCCACCAAGTTACCGATAAAATCAGGTGCTGAAGGTAGATCCTTGGGCTGATCGCTGACATGCTGGTGTGGTGTGTCTTCTGCCTTAACCCAGGGAGGTCCAGATGGCCATAGTCGCCTGTCAATCACTCCCTCAGGGAAGTTTCTGATGGCCTTTCTTGGCTGCCTGTCAGCACTCTGCAGGATAGATCTTCTTATTTTTTTTCTCCTGTACCCTTCTCCTCTCTAATTCTATTCCTCTGAGTTTGGTGCACTCTGACTCAGTGAGCTGTTAAGAGCACCAGAATCCCTAATTCAATCTGCTGTACCTAGTTTTCCAAGCACTAAGATGCTAGAGGGAAATAGTGTGGTGATTATTGACGAGACTCCATTTTGAAATCCCTCTCAAGGCTATAAATCTTTAGGGAAGCAGATTGTCACATCACTCTCCCATTGAGCAGCTGGTGGGCTCAAACTGCTGACCTTTTGGTTAGCAGCTGAGTGTTTTAATTGCTGCACCACCAGGGTTAGGTCTAAGTTCATTTGATAGGATATGTTTACTTTTGGTATTTTATGGTTTCAACCACATATAGCTAGAGCTCTGATTTACACTTTAAGTGTTTTCATTGGTGTTGCTATATGATACTGCATTGAAATAAAGGATCATCATTTTGGTGGAAAATCACTGATCCTTGCAGGATATATATTGCTAAGGAGAGATAAACATTTATCATTGGGAGAGTTTTATCCTTTTTTCATTTTGTAAATCAGCAACAGACTGGACCCAGGGAGAGACGATACCTGTAAGTATATTAAACCATGTTTTGTTTTGTCAATGTGCAAAAAGGTTGCTCTTGCTAATTACTAAAGGAAGAAGGAACTTCAAATTACTCAGGACTGATCGCAGAACTTTAAAGTTAGAGGAGCTTGATCTGCGTGATTCATAATCATTGCTCTGTCATTAAGAATTATCACTCGAGTGTTAATCTTCTACCAAAAGTTCTCAACTTACACTTGAAATAAACTTTAACTTCAGGAATTTGCAAGTTCATTAAAGAGAAAAAATAGAAGTTCTAGTGGCACTGTGATTAAAGCATTGGGCTGATAACCAAAAGGTCAGCAGTGGGAGCTCACTAGCCACTCCATGGGAGAAAGATGAAGTAGTGTGCTTCCGTAAAGATTTACAGCCTTGGAAATACTAGGGAGCAGTTCCAGTTCTACCCTGTCTTATAGGGTCACTATGAGTTGGAACAGACTCCGTGGCAGTGTTTTGTTTCTTTTTATTTTTTTAAGGAGAAAATAATGAGTTAAGCCAAATGAAAATAAATGCAGACTAAAAAACTCCTTGCCAGCCCTTACCAATCTCAGTAGCATGCACAACTACAACTACGTCTTCAAACTCCAGACCAAATGACAATGGTCTATAGTAGGCAGGGGAAGCCAGCAACACTTCTAAAACGGGAGTGCTGTTTATCAAGAAAACGATTTTTTATTGTCAATTCTAAGTGGCTTAATGTGGATTTATTTGCTTATCACTAATTTTCCTGTTTCAAAAAACCACAAGTAATAGATCTTTGATTTTGAACAACCACCAAAAATTTATACAGTTTTTGAAAATAAAAAGATCATGTTCTCTCTGGTTCAACAATTTTCTAAATACCCAACAATTTTCTAAAGGTTGTGAATCTGAAAGCACGCTAAGTAATTTTTTTGTTTTAGGTGTGCTCATTTCATAGACTGGTCCTGTTGGCATATGGTAGTGAAAATAGTTTTTATTAATTTGAATTGTGCCTTTTATGTGGCGCAGTGGTTAAGTGCTCAGCTGCCACCTGAAAGGTCAGTGGTTCACACCCACTAGCTGCCCTGGGGGAGAAAGATGTGGCAATCTGCTTTGGAAAAGATTACAGCCTTGGAAACACCATAGGCCAGTTCTACTCTGTCCAATAGGGTCACTATGAGTCATTATCATTATCCACATCACAGGACAACAACAACATAGTAAGCTGTGTGTACTCTAGACATAGGAATTTTGCCTATTTTTTTTATTGTGCTCAGTGCTTGACACACAGTCATGCAATAAGCAACTATGAAATATATGAATGGTCTGTGTTACATTTACTAACCAATTTATTGCATAAGAAACACTATGAAAAGACGATTAAGTGAAAGTAATAGATATTCAGGATTCACATTGTTAAAAGTAAGATTTATCTTGGAAATCAGCTGGCCATAAGAACCAAAAAAGTAAACAAGCTGAAGTAGCATTTGCTTTATTATTGCAACATATGTTTTCATCATTTAACATCACCCTGAGTATTCTTTTTAAAAAAAATTTTAATTTTTGTTGTGGTGAAATATATGTAACAAAAAATTTCAACCATTTTTATGTATACAATTCAGTGACATTAACTAAATCCCATCAAGTATTCTTAAACCAATTATATTCTAGAAGTGTCTTCCAAAAACTCAAAACAAAGATGTTTTTCATACCACTTTTTAAATCACTAGAATTTATCAAAGAAAACTCTTGGGGTGGCTATGCTGAATTGAAACCTTTCAACTAAGTAGGTCTATGTTAACTTGCCTCAAAGGCATTCTTAGGTAAGACAAGGAAAAAAACTGATATTTAAAAAAAAAAAAAAAAAGGGAAACCAATTCCAAAAAAAACGTCAGTTTAAAAAAAAAAAAAAAGGAATTTTTAGTGGTAGTGAATTAAAAAAGTCTATATATTTGTTGAAACACACACACAAAGTAGTTACCACCTCTGAGTGAAATAACAGAAAGAATACTAGGATCAGATACAGAAGAATGGGGTTTTTATTCTAGGTTTGGTATTCATTACCTCTGTGATTTAGGCTGTGTTTCGTGACTTCTGTGTGTCTCATTTTATCTATAAAATAAATTGATTGGACTGGATAACTTCTATGGTATAAACAGTAGACTGGAATCAGAAGATGTGGGTTTGCATCACAGCTCAATGGTTTCATTGACTTAGGTAAGTGTTTGTTTCAAAACAGGTCTAAAATTCTCACCCTCCTTATTTTTCATGAGTCTCTGGGTAGCGCAAATGGTTAACATGCTTGGCTGCTAACCAAAGTCTGGAGGTTCAAGTGCACCCAGAGGGTCTCAGAAGAAAGGCCTGGTCATCTATTTCTAACAAATCAGCCACTGAGACTCAATGGAACAAAGTTCTCCTCTGACCCACATGGGTCACCATGAGTCAGAATTAAACTGTCTGGCTCATTGGTTTACTTATTTTTCAGGGCTGTTGTAAAAATAAAATGTGATTAACTCAGTGAAAATGTTGTAAATAATGTGAGGAATTGTAATTATGTTCTGACTGGTCATTCAGAAAATATGAACACAAAATTAAAAGTGAATTAAAGGCACATGTCCTACTGGAATTAGGATCAAAAGTTCCGCCACTTCCTCTCCCCAATAACAACAAAAAGTCTGTAAACTCTAGTGTTCTATGACTGTGACAAAGCTCACTGCCATTGCGTCGATTCCGGCTCATAACGACTCCCATTTGTTTTCCAAGGTGGTAAATCTTTAATGGAAGTAGATTGCCCCAACTTCCTTCAACAGAGTGGCTGGTGGGGTTGAACCGCCAAACTTCTGGTTAGCAGTCAAATGCCTTAGGCACTAAGCCACCAGAGCTCCTTATAATAATAAAGGATGGCAAATTAGGAAAATATTAACATAATCTTGTAGAGAAATTGATTAACCTACAAGGGTTGCTTTGGAGGAAATAACTTATAAGGCAAGGGATGTACAATAGGAGTTTCTGTTATTAAAATTATTTAGATGTATTATTACAATTGGAAAATATTCAGAGGTATTAATAAGAAAATAAAATTATATTCATATCATGAAGAGACAATCATTTTTAACATTTTGGTAAACTATATACCCTTCTACTTTTTAAATTCATGGATATAAAGTTTTTAACAAAATTATTGGCCTAAAAAAGCACGTTTCTAGGTTTGTATCATTTTATGCTTAATGTCCATCATAAATAATTCCTGTATCACTGAATATTTTTAAGAACAAGATTTTTAGGGGATAAATAATATTCCACAGTTTAGCAATATCACAGTTACTTGAACTATTATTCTGCTATTGCTGGATTTTCACTTGTTTCTAATTTTTCAGTATTATAAATAATGAGGAGTTCTGGTGGCGTAGTGCCTGAGGCACTTGATTGCTAAACAGAAGGCTGGCGGTTCACACCCACCAGCCACTCCTGGAAAGCAAGGTTGGGCAATCAATCTACTTCTGTAGTGATACTGCTGCGGAAACCCAAGGAGGGGTTGCTATGAGTCTGATCCGACTCAATAGCAGTGCATTGCGCTTGTTTTATAAATAATGAAGTAGTAAACCTTTGACCACATCTTACTATTTTAACAGGGATTTCTAGGACTAGGATATTTGAGTTAATGGTACAAACATTTAAAGTTGTGATCCTTAATTCCAAATAGCATATCAGAAAAGGTGAACCACTTTCCCTCTCCACCCAATACACTGGAAAGTAGCTATCTCACAAGACCCCTGCTGAGATTAAGCATGATCAATCTTCTCACCAACAGTGTCATGCTACTTTTAATTTTCATTCTTTTAGTTGGGATATTTCATGTTTGTTGGTTACATTTTTCACCTTTGGGAAATATCCATACATGTTGTAGCCAATGTTGCTATGGGGTTTAGTGTTTTTTAAATTTATTTGTAGGAGCTGTTGAAATGTTAAGGCTATTAACTTCCTGCTATATTTGCTGCTAATATTTTTAAATAGTTTATAATTGCTCTTTTACTATCTATTTTTATTTTTTAATAATATTTTATTGCATTTTCAGTGAAGGTTTACACAGCAGTTTAGGTTCCCATCAAACAATTTCTAAACAAATTATTCAGTGACATTGGTTATATTCTTCACAATGTGTGAATATTCTTATTATTTCCACTCTGGTTGTTCTGTTTTCATAAAACTAGTTTTCCCTGCCTTTTTACATTCTTATCTTTATTTTAACAAGATAATCATTAACCATTTGCTCTCATATAGGTTTTTTTTTTTTTTTTTTTTTTTTAAGGAGCACAGTATTTATGCATGATATTCATTATTTTTGAGCCAATATGTTACAAGGTGACCTCAGGGATTAGTTTCAGTTCAAGGTTAGAAACTATCTCAGGTCAATAGCCTACGGGAGACCTCCAGTCTCAACCAGTCCAGTAAGTCTGTTTTGTATTTGTTTTTTAGGAATTTGAGGTTAGGTTTCACATTTTTCTCCCATTCTATACGGGTCCATCTACTATAGCCCTGATTAGATTGGTTGGTAGTGGCAGCTGGACACCATCTGGTTCTTCTGTTCTCAGAGTAGATGAGGCTCATGTAGACCATTTCTTCTATAGATTAGTTTCTTCTTTGAGTCTTTGGTTTCCTTCTTTCTCTTTTGCTCCAGATGAGTAGAGACCAATAGTTGTATCTTAGATGGGTGCTCACAAGCTTTTAAGATCCCAGATAGTACTCATCAAACTAGGATGTAGAACATAACTTTATGACCTATATTATTTCAATTGACCATAATGTCCTATGAGACTATGTTCCTAATCCTTGAAACCCAAAAATCCAATCCCATGCGGTGTTTGGTTATACGGTCGTATAGTACCTAAGGCATTTGACTGCTCAGAAGGCTGGGCAATCTACTTCCGTAGTGATACCACCTTAGAAACCCAAGGAGGGGTCACTATGAGTCAGATCCAACTTGATGGCAGTGAGTTTGGTTTTTGGTTTTTTTGGAAGAAGCATCTGTAACTGTGCCCCCTATGAGATTTATTATATTATTATATATAATATATATTATATATATCTTATATTATATTTATTATATTAATATGAATACATGTGCATACACTCACACAGATGCATCTCTCTCTATATATATGCATACAGCTATAAATGCATATGGAAGCTCTGGTGGTATAGTATGGTGTTTGGTTATACAGTGGTATAATATCTAAGGCATTTGACTACTGTGATAGTTGAAGATGTGTCAACTTGGCTGGACTCCAGTTGTGAGTGGTGGTTCCCATGATGGATCACATGACTGAGTTCTGAGCGGCCGGTCTGCCCAAGGGGAGTTTCCCCAGGGGTGTGGCCTACCTGCAATGCTATCCCAAGGACAAGCTGGAAGAACGGCATTCTGGACTATATACT
>NW_006921594.1:16870488-16891649 GCF_000298275.1 Orycteropus afer afer | reverse complement strand
TCTCTCTCTATAAATATATATATATACACTTTGCTGGTTTTTGTGTTTCTCTAGAGAACCCAATCCAACACAACTACTAACCAGAAAGCTGGCAGTTCAAACCCACCAGCCACTCCTCAGACGGAAGACTAAGTAATCTACTTCCATAGAGATACTGCCTCAGAAACCCAAGGAGGGGGTGCTATGAGTTGGATTCAACTCAACAGCAGTAAGTATAAATACATACACGTATACATACTTATACAAGAAGACCTGGTGGCACAGCAGTTAAATGTTCTACCATAACTGAAAGGTTGAACTCACCAGCCACCCCAAGACAGAAAGATGTGGCAGTCTTTACGTAAGGATTTACACCCTTGGAAATCCTATTGGAACATTTCACTCTATCCAATAGGGTTGCTCTGAGCTGGAATTTAGGTTGTTTTTTTTTTTTTGGTTTATACACATATATGCCTATATACATACATATCTGAATATATGTTTTTGCTATTATTTCAAAATTATGTATTCCATAGCAATTACCAACAGGTCCTTTTTTCTTGTGTATATTTTAGTGACATGGTTTCCCTTTGTCAAGCTGTTTACACTTCACCCTCATTCAGGGTTACCTATTTATTTATTTAATAAGGAAATTTAAAATTTTCACGTAATCAAATCTTTCAATCTAAACCCTTCTAACGTTTTCTAAGGCTTTCACGAATAGGAGTGCTTTCTCATTCTAAACTTAGTTAAAATAAATACTTGCCTGCATTTTCTTTTGAAACTTTTTTTATTCACCTGGAATTTATTTTGGTAGTAAGTAGGCAGTGGGAATTTAAATTTATTTATTTATTTTATTTACAAAATGTACTAGTATATTTTATTGAATAAACCTTTTATCAACTTATTTATGATGGAACCTGTTCTGCACTATATTTGGTTTGCATGTTGCTATTAATGTAGAAGCTATGCTACTAGTATTTCAAATACCAACAGGGATAGCCATGGTGGACAGGTTTCATCAGAATTTTTAGACTAAGAAAAGTCTGGAAATCTATTTCTGAAAATTAGCCAGATAAAACCTTACAGAATATAACAGAACATAGTCTGACTCACTTGCTGTGGACACATCATCAGAACAAATCAATCACTAGAAAAGAACATTGTGTCAGTGAAGTAGAGGGATAACAAGTACATCCCTTCATAGTGGAGGTCCTAGCTAGGGCAGTTAGGCAAGAAAAAGAAGTAAGAGGCATCCAAATGAGAAAGAAAGAATTGGAGGACATAATCTTGTAGGCATAAAATCTTAAGGAATCCACTGGAATGATGTACAACACAAGATGAATACATACAATTAAGTTTACCTTTAATAAGCAATCTAAAAATAAAATCAAGAAAATAACTCTATTTATAATATAATAAATAATAATAAAATACTTAGGAATAAAATTACCAAAGAAAGTGCACGCCTTATACAGTAAAAATTATAAAATATTATTGAAAGAAATGAAAGGAGATCTAAATAAATGGAAAAAATCCTATGTTCATGGATCAGAAACCTCAATATTGCTAAGAAAATAATATTACCAAACTGATGTATAGTTTCATCACAATCTATCACAATCCCAGCTAGCTATTTTACAGAAATTGACAAACTGATGCTAAAATTCAAACGGAAATGCAAAGAACTCAGAAAGGCCAGAACAATCTTGAAAAAGAAGAATAAAGTTAGAGGAGTCGTCCTTCCTGTTTCAAAACGTACTATAAAGCTATAATCAAGGTAATGTGATATTGCCAGAAAAACAGACATATAGATCAATGGAAGAGAACTGAGAGTCCAGAAATAAACTTTTACATTTATGGTTCATTAACTTTCAACAACGGAGAGAGGATAATTCAATGGGAAAAGAATCATCTTTTCAACAAATGGTTCTTGGTTAATAGTATGACTGTATGCAAAAGAATGAATTCAAAATGAATCATAAACATAAATATAAAACTTTAGAAAGAAACATAGAGGTAAATCTTCATGACCTTGGATTTGGCAATAATTTGCTAAATATGACACCAAAAGCATAAGCCAACAAAATAAAAATGTAGATAAATTAGACTTAATTAAAATTGAAAACTTTTGCACAACAAAAGGTCCCATCAAGGGAGTGAAAAGACAGTGCAGAGAATGGAAGAAAATATTTGCAAATCATATAATCTGATAAGGGACTTGTATCTATAAAGGGCTCTTATAATTTAACAGAACATAAATAATTCAGTTTTAAAATGGGCAAAATATTTGAATAGACATTTCCCTAAAATTGATAAATGGTCAATAAGCACAGAAAAGATGCTCAACATCATTGGTCATTAGAGAAATGCAAATCCAAATCAGAGTGAGCTACCATTTCATGCCTATTTCTTGTATGCTGTCAAGTTGATTCTAACTTATAGCAACTCTATAGGACAGAGGAGACCTGCCCAGTAGGGTTTCCTAGGCTGTGATCTTTATGGGAGCAGATCACCAGGTCTTTTCTCCCACAGAGCAGCAGGTGAGTTCAAACTGGTGATCTTTTGGTTAGCAGCCAAGAGCTTAACCATTGCACTACCAGGGTTCTTGTTCATGTCCACTAAAATTAAAAAGACTAGAAAATAACATGTGCTAGCAAGGCTATGGAGACCCTGGAAACTTTAGACATTGCTGGTGGGAATGTAAAATGGCAGAGCTGTTAAGGAAAACAGTTTGGAAGTTCCTCAAAATGTTAAATATGGAGTTTAAAATTTGACTCAGTAATACCATTCCTAGGTATGCACCCAAGACAACTGAAAACATGTTCACCCAAAAACCTGCACACAAATGTTCATATAAACATTATTCATTATAGCCAGAAAGTAAAAACAATTCAAAAGTCCATCAACTGATGAATGGATAAAAAATATCAAAACAATTGGATATTATTCATCAATAAAAAGATACTGTCTCAGGTCTCCGTTAGATAAAAGAAAACACATTAAGTTATTGATGTAATGATTAACTGAACCCCAAAACAAACCCATTGCCATGAAGTTGATTCTGACTCATAGCAACCCTGTGACACAGAGTAGAACTGCTCTATAGGGTTTCCAAAACTATAAATCTTTATAGAAGCCGACTGTCACATTTTTCTCCCACAGAGTGGTTGGTGGGTTTGAACCACTTACCTTTCCATTAGCAGCAGAACACTTCAACCACTGCTTCACCAGGGCTCCTTCAATTAATTGAAACCAACCCCCTCCCATCAAGTTGATTCCCACTCATGGAAACACTACAGGACAAAGCAGAACTGTCCCATAGGGTTTCCAAGACTGTACATTTTTATGGGTGCAGACTGCCTCATCTTTCTCCCATGGAGCAGCTGGTAGGTTCGAACCAATGATCATCTTGTTAGCAGCTGAATGCTTTAACATGCCACCATAACTTCTTCGATTGACTGAAAGTCTTGAATTATCTAGCAAGTTTGTAGCAAGTCTCTCTGATTCTGCTCACTCAAAACTACAACTCTTACACGTACATCCAAACTCATGGCAACCCTACGTGTGTCAGAGTAGAACTGTCTCCATCAGATTTTCAATTTCTGACTTTTCACAAGTAAATGCCAGGCCTTTCCTCTGGGCTTTCCTTGGTTGGACTTCAACTGTCGTTTCAGTTAGCAGCTTAGTGCATTAACCTTTCACACTTCCCAGAGACTCCAAATCTCCTTAGAGTCCTAAGAAAATTCTAGTGCTTCTCTGATGCTGGAAGAATGGTTGGGTGTTATTCCTGATGATATCACTAATTCTATCACTGGTTAGTTCAATTTTAAAAAGTACAAGTTACAGCAAAAATCTAACAAGACCTATTTCCTGGCCTAATGAAAAACAGTCCGTGGCCCCAATGAGAAATATAAAAGTCCTCTGGCTTTCCCACTTAGATAGGTACATTTTCAGGAAAATCAGAGGGAATGGGGAAAGGCAGTGGTAGTCAAGGGTGGGATGAGCAAAAATTTTGCTGTGTGTGTGTGTGGGATGGGTTAATTCATTCTAAGGACATTTAGAGGGCTTATTATAAACCATTTGAACCAATGATTCTGTAAATGGAAAGTTTAAAAAAAATTCACACACTGTCAGGCCCCAATCCTCAACCAATTAATTCAGATTCTGTAGGTTTGGGGCCTTGGCACACATAATTCTAATTGAAGGGTTAAACAACACTGATCTGAATAGGAAACCATTACATGTTTTTCACTATGGGTCTGAAATATTTCACCCTTCCTCTTTAGTAACAGCTTCCACTCTTACAACAACTATCACTATCAATAAGTTATGTTATTCCTTCTTTATTCAACCAAAGACTCTTCAGCTGGGAATCACTGGTATATAGGTTTATAAGAATTCAGCTCATATCAAACTTACAATATTTACACTGAATTTACTGTTTTCCACATTGAATATTATTCATTTTGACATTTATATGATGGGAAACATTTCAAATTTGACTCATGCCTAATGTCTAGGAATTAAATTACACATATGAGCTCTGGTGGTGTGGTACCTAAGGCATTTGACTGCTAACCAGAAGGCTGGCCATTCAAACCCACCAGCCATTCCTCAGAAGGAAGCCTGGGCAATCTACTCCACAGTGATACTGCCTTGGAAACCCAAGGGGGGATCGCTATGAGTCAGATCCGACTCGACAGCAATCAAGTGTGTGTGATGCCATTGCCACAGAGTCAATTCCAACTCATAGCTACCTTATAGGACAGAGTAGAACTGCCCTATAGGATTTGCAAGGCAGTAACCTTTACAGTAGCAGATTGCCACATCTTTCTCCCACAGAGCAGCTGATGGGTTTGAACAGATGACCTTTCAGTTTGCAGCCGAATACTTTAACCCCTGTGCTATCAGAACTCCTTTAACTTATATATAAACCAAAAACCAAACTCACTGTCATCAAGTCGATTGCCACGCATAGTGATCTCCATTGAGTTTCCAAGGCAGTGAATCTTTACAGAAGTAGATTCCCACATCATCCTTCCATGGAGCAAGTGAGGGGTTTGAACCACCAACCTTCTAGTTAGCCATCAAATGCCTTAGGCACTGCACCACCAGAGTGCCTTTAAATTATATATATCATCCCTTAATGCTGACCAATATTTTCTACTGAAGTCACTTTCTGTAGAACCCTCATAAACCAGCTTCTTGCATTGCTTTGAGCAGAAGAGAAAAGCGAGATTTGACACACAGTCTGCAGCAGATACCTGTACACATGATTCTCACAGCCCAAGCTAAGTCTCAGCTCTAGGAAAGCTGGTTTATTGCTTTACATTTTCTGTGAGTTTACTGTTTGACTAACACAGCTTTAGGGTTGGCAAAGTTGAAGTGTACAGTGTTTTTGTTTAAAAGGCCTTTCTTAGAAGTGAACACAATATTGTTAGCAAAAATCCAGCATGGATAAATGGAAGTTGATGGAAATATAAGGTATAAACATTGAAGTTCAAAAGCCAGGGAGTCTCTAAGAGAGCAAAGATTGAGTCAACTAATCAGTAAATTAGGTTTTTTAGAGTTTAATGATATACTTCAATTTTGCTTTGTTTTTTCTCACTTTTTCTTGCTGAGAAGATGTGAAAAAAAATCATCCAATTTCAGGAACTTCTTTACTGAGCCAAAAGAAAGCCTTTTGCAAACAAAGGCAGGTGAGAGCATAGTTTATACGTGAAAAGGAAATCATGGAAAATGACTATTTGGAATTCCTTTGGAATTATGAGGCATAGCCCCCTTAATAATAGCAGGAAAATAATGGGCCCTCACTTCCCCTCAGAAAACATACACTATTTGAATGACATTCTGGATGGAGGAGTGACAAGGAAGAGCATTTGGACACAGCTTTGGCTCTTCTAATGTCATTCTCCGCCTTCCTGTGAATATTCCATTTTTATACAATGCTAAAGAAATCACATTTTCATTTCTCTGTAGTTCATTATAGCTCATTGCTGGAGCAACTGCCAAATCAGTCAATTTGTATAAATAATAGAACAAGCTTCTATTGTCTCTCATCTGATACAGTGCCAACTAGTCGGTCTACCTTTTCCAGCAGGGAAATCATATTTTTAAACTCTTCATCTAATCTTCATGTCCCTGGAGTTACACACAGTAAATTCTTTTGGAGCACTGAACTGAGTGTATGTACTCAAGCACTTATCCCTTTAAATTAGGTCATACAAAGAATATTGATTTCCACGTTGCCGATGGGTAAAGATCAAATCCTATGTGAGTATTTGAAAGCTGTTATCTTTCTGATATTTTAAAGTAGGGGCAATTTAGTGACCTTGGTTCTTCCAAATTACTTATCTCCCAACACATCAATTAATGTTCACCTAATTCAGATTTTTGGATTCAATTACCCTTCCCTGAAGTGGAAGAAAATGACTGTATGCTTTTTGCTTTTTCAATTTAATTCTCAACTTGGTTTTTTTCATTCAGCATCATTTCTTATAGTGAAAAGAAAAGCTATGGTCTTCTTACTCTGAATAAGATTTATAGCACACAAAATTGACAAAATAGGGAATTTTTCAATGGTTATATAAAGCAAGGGTCGGTAGAAAATCAATGGGTCCATAAGGTCATTAGTACATACCTGGTAGAGTGGTGCAAATGGTTAACAGGTTAACACACTCAGCTGTTAATCAAAAGGCTAGGGGTTTGAGTCCACCCAGAGGTACTTTGCAAGGAAAGCACAGTGGTCTACTTCTGAAAAGTCAGCCACTGGAAACCCTATGGAGCACAGTTCCCCGCGGACACTCATGGGGCCATCATGAGTCAAAACTGACTTGACAGCAATTGGTTTTGTTTTGGTTTCTGTATGTGGTAGTACCTGCATGTCTGAAATTTCTTAATTAGACATTTATTCCTTTGAATGTTAAATATTCTCTCTATGAGATCCCTTTTTCACTTTAAACTATTTATTTTGGAATAGTTCAGGTTTATTGAAAAGGTGTAATGCTAGACCAGAAAATTACACCAACATTCCCCTAATGTTAACCTATTTTATAACGATGGAGCCCTCATCAACACTAAGAAACTGACATTCATATTTTACCAGTTTTTCTGACAATGCCTTTTTCCTACCGAGGCACCAACCCAGGATACCACATTGCATTTAGTGAGATCCCTTTTGTAAATACAAAAATGTTCAGGCTGTATAATTTATAACTTATCAACCAACCCTATTATGAACTCATTTATTACATCAATTTTCTTCTGGAAGGGAAAGATAAGGGCATGAAAACCCTGGGCATGTGAGGATGTATAAAGGAATTGTGAAGGTAAGGAAGCACTGCCAAGAAAGGAGGTGACAAATCAAAGCCAAAGACATTCAATTTTGCCTGGGGCTGGCCCTCTGCAGCTCTATGTAATTAGCTTCTTCAATTACTATATCTGACAAACTAATTTTCATTTGAGAGAAAACAACAAATCATTAATTATGGTAATAAGTCACGGATTAAAATCTTTGTGTACAGATTCTACAAGCCCAGAGACTTGTGACCTTGGTCAGCCGCCATTTTGCTTCCTCAGCCTTTCCCAGCGCCTCACTCCAGGGAGTCCTTTGTGAAGACATCTCTGATTGTCCAGCCCCAGACAGCACTACTCACTGCTCTGCAGAAACAATTCTGAACCAAAGCAAACCTCTGCTACTGGATAGACCTCCCTACGATGCCCTAACCAGCTACAGTGTTATTCTGAAAGCAACTTGAAGGTGAGGATATAGTTTAAGAAGCGGCAAAGTGCTATGATTAAGAACATGAGTTCTACAGTCAAACCTAGGTTCAAATTTTAGCCACAGTACTTAATAGTCTTGAGGTCTTGGATAAATTAAATAACTTCTCTAAGCCTCAGTTTCCTCACTCTGTAAAACGGTAGCAATAACAAAACCTAACTATTATTATTTGGAAGGTTAAATGAGATGATCCCCACGAATATATGCCTGGAACACACCTAGTCCTGGCAGCCATAAGGTCAATTTTATCCCCGTTTTTAAACTATCCCTGATAGTAGAAAGTGAAAATAATGTTTCAGTCCTGCCATCCAGTGAAGTTTGGCATTACCCTACTCAGATATAAGATATCAAGGCAATCCATGATTTCTGAGAACCCTATTACTCTCTTTATTTCTCTCACTCCCAGACAGACCAGGGCCCATTTACCACAAGGACATTCTGAGAACATTCCTTTTCACCTTTCACACTGACTCAGGTGCCTAGGAACTGGTCCTAAGATCTCCTGGTTACAACGCCTGGTACCCTATGGCTCTTCCAAAAATTAGAGATCTGACCATAACCTTACCTTAAAGTCAGGAGATCTTCCTTCTGGTTTCTTCTAGAATATTTCTTATTCCCTATTCCATTGATCCATTCATTCTATTTGTTCACTTGTTTATTCAACAAACACTTATTTTGTGCTCATCGACACCAGGCACTGTTCTAGGCAATGGGGGTAAAGCAGTGAACTAAAGATATTGTGTGCCCTCAAGTAGTTTACACACAGCCACCCACAGCCAGAGCTGCCGATGCAAATCCCCCTGCTCCAGGTTCCCAGTGTTGTGGCTCCAACCAAAGGGAACTCCATCCAGCATCAGTGTCTCTTGGCCTGTACTGCCCTCTGCTTGGCCCAGAGCCTCTTCTGTGCTGTAAGGTCAGTTTCCCGAGGACTGATGTCACACCTATCGTCTCCTTTCTTCCATTTCCCACATGTCATGGGTTGCCATGACCACCACACCTAGTAACAGAACTGCAGTTCAAAACAGCAATAAAAGCACCCACGGAATTACAACCTTACTAGTAATAATAAAATGAAAAAGTCTCAGTATTATTTACATTAAGTAAATGGTTTATAGGTTCAAATACCTCAGTACTACAGGTCTCTTCAACTGTAAGTGGGGAAACACAGGGAATCATGGTGTTATGATAGAGCTAGTTTAAAAGCATGCATTGTCTACCAGTAATCTGCATTTTCTCTTAATAGATCTGGTTATGTAGGGTGCTACTATAATCAAAACCAAGGCAAGGCATATATATGTGTATATATATATATATGGGAGCTCTGGTAGCATACTGGCTAAGGCACTTGACTGCTAACCAGAAGGCTGGAGGTTCAAACCCACCAGCCACTCCTCGGAAGGAAGATGGGGCAATCTACTTCCGTAGTGATACTGCCTCGGAAACCCAAGGAGGGGTCACTATGAGTCGGGTCCAACTTGACAGCACATAACAACAACAACAACGACAACATATATATATATATATATATATATATATATATATATAAACCAATTGTGCTTCTGCAGGGAAAGAATAGTGTTTCTGCTGTGCAGGCTCTTGTATTTATCAATATTCCTTCAATACTCATCACACTTACAGTCCAGGGTCTTCTTCAGCTCCTCTAACCACTTAACCATTTCCTACCTCAGGACATTTGTATGTGCTATGCAATCACCTTTGTGGGAATTCCCTTTCTCTTGGCAACATTTAGTCATTTCTGAGGTCTAATCTTAGTACCTTTCTCAGAGAGGTCTCAAAAAAACAAAACAAACAAACAAAAAAACCCTGCCACTGAGCTGATTCTGACTCACAGTGACCCTATAGGACAGAGTAGAACTACTACATAGGGTTTCCAAGGCTGTAAATCTTTATGGAAGCAGACTGCCTCACTTTCCTCCTGTGGAGTGCCTAGTGGGTTCAAACCACTGACCTTCTGGTTAGCAGCCCAATGCTTTAACCATTATGCTACCAGAGCTCTTCAGAGAGATATCCATGACCCTCAGATTAAGTCAAGTCCCTGTTGTAACTATTCAGTATACCTTTGACTCTTCCATCATGGCATCATATCACAATTATCTGTACAACATAGCAGAGTAGAGCAGTCAGTGAACAGGCTCTGGGATTTCAGTACTGAGGTGGTACCTCATAGAGTCTGGGGGAATATTTTAAAAATTACCCACATAACACACTTCTCCTGGCATATAGTAAGCTCTCAATAAATGTTAGCCAAGATAACAATTATGATTTAATATTACTAAATAATAGTAATAATTACTAAATAATAGTAACAGTGTCATTACTACTAATAATAATAGTAATGTAAGATCCATGTAGGGACCAAGTCTATTTATCCATTGCTGCATATTGTAGGATTTGGCATAAGCCATGGTACACAGTGGCTGGTCAACAAATATTTGTTGAGTTAATGAATGAATAAGAAACAAAATAAATATGAATCAGGGTTTTTTCTTTTGGTTAAGAGCTGGCCATTTATATGTGGGAGAGAACTGTTCATACATGAAATTAAGTAAGAAGGTAAGACAAGAGTGACACAGAGATCAGTAACTCATAAACTCAGAGGGAGGAGAGTCAAGAGAGCAATTTCACAACATTCCAAAGCTATCCCCAGGTTCTTTAACACACCTTAAAAAAATAGAAAAAAACATTGCCATCGAGTCAATGCCAACTCATAGTGACCTCCACTGGGTTTCTGAGGCTGCAAATCTTTATGGAAGTAGATTGCCTCATCTTTCTCCCACGGAGCAGCTGGTGGGTGTGAACCACCAAACTTCTGGTTAGTAGCCAAATGCCTTACGCACTATGCCACCAGAGCTCCTTTTTCAAAACTCCTTAGATGAGGATCAAAAAGAAACAAAAATAATCAAGTGTCAAAAAACTATCACTTTCAGACATATAATTAAATAGGTACACCTAATAAACAGAAGTAAAGTGGATATATGCTTCATAAAATGCAATGCATGCACTCCTGAAAAAGTGTATGTGGACATTCCAATTTTAAGTGCACAAAGAGAAATTGTTAGTTAAAAAACTACCATTATAAAATTAATCACCATCCTCTAGTTGGTCTTTTTCTGTCAAGTTGGATTTTCATATATTAGATTTACTCTTAGATCAAGGTTCACCAGTATTTAAATTAATATAAATATAAACCTGCTATAGAAGTCACAAAATTCAAGATACCCAAATGTAAAATTTTGAAGCACATTCTGCTACTATTAGTAGCAAAAGATAATATTAGCGCTGTGCATTAAATCCCTAAGAAAATAAACTAGACTTTTAAATACCAATATAATTGCTGTTGCCTTATGAAATCAGAGTGTCAGTTCCGTATAAAGGCTCAGATTAACTTCAGGGACGGGATATAACCACATATGAAATATCCAAGAGGGGATTTAAAAGTGTACTTTTCATATAAAGAACACATACAAGACTGCACGCTTCCTTTACTGAGTAAAACAAAACCAGAGGCCCCTAAATAACCACGGTTACAATATAAAACTATGTTAAGACTGCTAGCACTTTTTTAAATGAAGTAAACTAACAGCATTTGTTTCACAAGGTAATATATCCTATAATGTTTTATTCTCAGGTTTGCAATTAATACGTAGAATGAACATTTTCAGGTCCTATTTCTAAGTGAATTTAAATTGGGGCCAAAATGGAGTCACCCACATAAAGATATGAAAACTAAAGTGTAGAATAAGCTCATTTTTTCCCCTAAAGGTCTCTCCAGTTTTATGACTGTAATGCTAAAATGCTCCCTTTTTCATTCCCAAACTCAAACTTTCTAAATGTGTTTCCAATTGCAGCCTTTTCACCTGCCATTCACTAAAGGCATTAGTCACACTAATGTACTCAAAATGATGATGATGAAAACACCTTAATTTATCTAGCACATTTAAATATATCTTTTCACTCACTTATTTAATTCATTGTATCCACTTAATGCTTCTTCTTAAGCTATATGTCTTTAATATCTTCCATAGTGTTTTTTCCTTATATAATAAACTCTTACAGGTCAGAGATCAGGGGATATACATAGTGTTGGATAATAAAAGCCTCCTG
This sequence comes from Orycteropus afer afer, assembly GCF_000298275.1. Classification (NCBI taxonomy): domain Eukaryota; kingdom Metazoa; phylum Chordata; class Mammalia; order Tubulidentata; family Orycteropodidae; genus Orycteropus; species Orycteropus afer. The sequence goes on along the minus strand of NW_006921594.1, from coordinate 16,879,762 downwards.
ACCTGTGTAATGGTGATTGGAAATGATGACACTAACTACCTGGCTTTACCTAGTGCATTAATGGTTGAGTCAACAAATACTCGGGCACCTTCTGAGTGTATTGCTCTATGCTCTGCTCTGTGGGAAACAGATACCTAAACCTTGTTATCAAATTGCTTAGAGACTACAGTTAAACATTCCGCTTATAAGGCTAGAAGGAATTTACAGACTTGTAGAATTTTCCAGGTACTTCTGCAAAGTGTAATGGGTGAAGATCATTATGAGACTTGATGACAACCCTGACTATTACATTTCCAGGACAACAGGAGCTGGCAAGGGTTTAGATCTAAGATGCTGTCATTTCCCCCTCTGCTCTTCTCCTAGCAACAGATGCAGCTACAGGAAATGCTTTAGAAATTGGGGTTCACTAGCTATTTTAAAAGGTGGGGATTTTTATAAAGGGTGAAAATTGCACCCCAAAATAGCTCAAGGCTATGAAACCCACTGAGAATCTTTGAGTTCTGTGTTTAAGATCTTCAAATGCTATGGAATACGAAAGGAGGTCTCCATCATGTAATTAGCTTCACCTTCACTATTGGAGACAGCACTTTATCACATCCATTTATTTCCTGTTCATATTTCCTGAAGGTGAAATTTTTTCAGAGTGTCCATATCTTTTACTCTGACTTGCATTTGTTTACTGACAATTTCACAAACGATTTTGTTTGAGGTTCAGAAAATGATGATTTCAAAAACAGAAAAGAATTATTCCAAGGCATGTCTAAGTCCTCAGCATAACTGATAATAAAGCCAAAATATTAATGAGGAGAAATCTTGAATTTCACCTGAAGTTTATGGACACCTTTTCTATTTCAAATAGAATGGCACTAAATAGTGGTCTGGAAAAAAAAATCATTTATGCTGTGAATGTCTAACAAATTAGGAATAATGTCTGTTACACTATGCAGGTCACAGTCTGTCAGGTAAGCATTTCTTACTGTGTGGCAGCGAGAATGCATATATTAGCTATGCAAATGTGAAATCTACACACAATTTCCAGGTCAGAATATGTTTAAAGAAATATAATCATAAATAATGTGTAGTAACACCAGACCTCATTCTGCAATGTCTGGGCATTCACAAATTATTTATAAGGAATGAGAAGTAAGATCATTTGGACAGCTCCAATGAACTACTGCATGTTACTACTAAGAAATAATGTAGAAAATAGTGATATATTTTGATAACAAATTAAATTCTTAAATCTTAAATATTAGTTGCAAAAATAAGCTAGAAAACAGGTTGCCATTCAATGTGGAATGGCTTTCATGATATATTGTCCCTTCATTCTGTTGCTAAACATCACATCCAGGCAAAATATTTTCAATATTGGGAAGTGAATAAATTATCATGGATGAATGATGTGTAATTGTTCTTGATCAGGAGTTCCAGCAGAGACTTACCTTACATGGAAGGATTTTTAAAAGTGCTCACCAAGTGTCCAATGTATGTTCCTACAGGTTGTATAAAAACTATCTCAGTTCAAGAAGCAGTTCAAGGTCCAAGAAAAAGAAAACTAGATTCTACATTCAGTTTTTCTACTAACAAGGTAACTAACAAGCTAAATGAATGAACTTGGGCAAGTAGTATATCTTGTATGAGCCCTAGATTCCTCATTTGTAAAACAGGAACAATAGGTGGACTGACTATCTCACAGGTTGATGTGACTATCAAACATGAAAGTCAATACATGTAGAAAATCAAAATTTAATCCTAGTTATATAACTGTGTGTGGCATTGAATACATATAGGGGCTTATACGTGAGTAAAAGTATATAAAAGGCAGTTGTTTGTGTTTCTAATTTTCAGATTTTTTAAACTGTCATCATTATTTGAACTCTATCCTCAGTTTCAATGTTCTATTACTCTGGTCTAAATATTTAAAAGAGTGTAGTAGAGTGTGTATCAAAGGAATTAGGAGACACTCTGTAATACCCCACCCAAAAAATATCTTCCCAAATGCACCAACCAACCTTAGCTATTTGGTTTTAATGTAAGGGTTCTTCTATTACCCATTGGCCTGGTGGTGGCTTAATCATGGTGGTGTGGAAGATCAGTTACATTTCCCTGGGTCATAGGCTCTTTTAACTTATTAAAGTGTGCTTTAGTACAATACTTTGTTTTTTTAAAAAAATACTGCCATGGAGTCAATTCCAACTCATTGTGACATTATCACTTTTAAAATAATAAAGTACAAGCCCAAATGGCTAGCTTTACTTAAGAGACATGTAAGATATGGATCCACCACTCATCTGTCAGTTAATCAAACTGTGCTGTCTTGCCTGTTGCTGTGATGCTGGAAACTGTCACTGATATTTCAAATACTAGCAGGGCCATCCATGATGGACAGGTTTCAGCAGAACTTCCAGATTAAGACAGATTAGGAAGGTCCTGGTGATTTACTTCAAACAAAAAATGGGCAGTGAGAACCTTATGAACAGCAGCAGAACACTGTCTGATAGAGTATCAGAAGATGAGTCCCTCAGTTTGGAAGGCACATAAAATACAAGTGAGGAAAAGCTTCCCCCTTAAAGGAGAGTTGACCTTAATGATGCGGATGGAGCAAGCTTTGGGGACCTTCATTTGTTGATGTGTCATGGCTCAAAATAAGAATAAACAGCTGCAAACATCCATTAATTATCAGAACATGGAATGTTCAAAGTATGCATCTAGGAGAACTGGAAGTCATCAAAAATAAAATGGAATGTATAAAGATTGATATCCTCAGGATTAGTGAGCAGACATAGACTCGAACTGGGCATTCTGAACCGGGCAATCATATGGTCTACTATGGTGGGAATGGCAAATTGAAGAGGAGTGGCATCATATTCATCATCAAAAAGAACTATCTATCCTTAAGTGCAGTGCCGTCAGTGATAGGTAATAACCATACACCTACAAGGACAACCAGTTAATAAAACTATTATGTAAATTTACATACCAACCACTAATGCCAAAGATAAAGAAATTAAAGATTTTTAGCAATGTCTGCAGTCTGAAATTGATGAAACATGCAATCAAGATGCATTTATGGTGACTAGAATGCAAAACTTGAAAGCAAAAAAGGATCACCAGTTAGAAAATATGGCTCTGGTGATAGAAACAATGCTAAAGATTACAATGATAGAGTATTACTTCCAGCACTGTGTACAGGCTCTGTGCAGATACTGGAGATAGGAAGACGAATAATACAGAGCTTTCAGGTCAACAACCTCACAGAGTTATGGAGAAGAATACACAAAATGACAGTTATAATATAAGTGCAATGGTGGGTCAAAAAAGGGCTCCTAATCTGAATGGGAACACTGAGGGGTAGTATGTGAGCTGAGTCTTAAATGGTAACTGAAAACTGAAAGACTTTAAAGATTATGGTTAAATATAAACATTAACTTCTATTTCCTTCCAAACCTAACCAAAATACTGTAAAGTTTATTTATTTATTTTTTTTATTTTTTTTTATTTTTTTTTAGCATAAACCCAAAGAGCAAAGAAAACAGAAGGAATGATGACAACATCAATGTATAGGGAAATGAGGGATCACAATTGGAGGTCCAAGGCAGAGTGAGAGAAAAATGTGGAACAAAACTCAAAATCATAAAAAAGACCAGGCTTACTGATCTGAGATGAGTGGAGCCCTTGAGACTACAGCTCTCAGACACCCTTAAAGCCTGGAACTGAACTCACCCTTGTGGCTCAACTTTGAGCCAAACCATAGACAGGCTTATAAGGTGAACAATAACACCAGGAAGGTAGAACAATCAGCCACATGAGATCAAAAGGGCAGTATTGTCCAAGGATAAAACTAAGAAGGCAAGAAGGGACAGGAAAGAAGGAGGAAAGGAAATGGTAAACAGAAGGAGGAGGGAGGAAGTAGGAAGAGGGCTGTTACACTGTGGGGACGGCAATGAATGTCACAAAACAAAATATGTATAAATTGTTGAATGGAAATCCAATTTGCTATGTAAACTTTCCCAAAATCAGAACAAAAAATAAATAAGTAAAAAAAAAAGGGGGGGGGGTACTGGAAAGCAGATGGACAGATGTGACTGATTCTAAAACCCACTGCCATGGAGGTGATTCTGATTCACAGTGACCTTAAAGGGCAGGGTAGATCTGTCCTATAGGGGGGTTTCTAAGGCTGTAAATCTTTACAGAAGCAGACTGCCTCATCATTCTCCTGTAGAACAGGTGGCAGATTTGAACTGCCGACCTTCTGGATACCAGCCCAATGCCTTAACCACTACACCACCAAAGCTCCCTTGTGACTAATTAGCGCGCACACACACACACACACACACAAACTAACACTGAACCTAAACCAGCAGTGCAGCAAGCTGAAAGAGATGCAGAAATTAGTGATAACAGGTACCTTTAGAAGTTAGTATGAAAATGAGACTGAAAACAGAGACTATTGGTTGGAAGTCATTTAAGAAGCATTTAGACCTCTCAGAACCTCTCCCTAATGCTAAGTAGCCAAGTAACAAGCCCTTATCACACCAGCAGAAGACTACAAGTTTATTATCCAGAGATACCAGGCACAATGGAGGGTGGACACCATGTTGAAAACAAGGATAAGTGAAGGTTTTCATGCTGAATATTGAGATCCCCAACTTTCTTCTTCCTCTTGGCTCCCAGAAGGCTGGGAACTAGGTTTACACCCTCCTTCAGGAGACCAAGCTCTGGTAGCATAGTGCCTAAGGCACTTGACTGCTAACCAGAAGGCTGGCGGTTCAAACCTAACAGCCACTCCTCGGAAGGAAGATGGGCAATCTACTTCCATAGTGATACTGCCTCGGAAACCCAAGAAGGGGTCGCTATGAGTCGGGGCTGACTCGATGGCACATAACAACAACAACAACATCAGGAGACCAAAACCTTTTCTGGAGAATGATCAGCCTAAAGAAAAAAAAAAAACTAAAGACAGTGAAATATGAAATTCTCTACGTAATCAGCCCAGCTAGATGAAACTGCAGTGAAACAACCATATAAATCCTTATCAGCATCCCTACACCCCAACACACACACACACATGCACACAGCTTCCAGGATGTTTTGTATGCCCTGAAGCCAAAGATCATTGGACTTTTGGAGAAATTCACTATGAATAAAATAAAATAAAATAAAACATAAAAAAAAAGTCAGAAAATAAATCACTTAAAGGAGAAAGACTATAAAAATATTTCTGTAAGAAGTAGAATTATTCAGAAGGGGGGAAAAAAAGCTATTGATATCTAGAATATTATAGCAGACCTAAAAGACCAATAGAAGATTTGGAAGATAAAGCTGAGAAAACTACTCAGAAAGTAGAACAAAAGGACTAAAAGATGGGAAAAATGTACAAAAAGAAAAATAAAACTAGAGGGTCTGTTCAGATAAGTAACATTCTGTTAAGCCTTTTGAGAAAGAAAAAGATAGAGAAAATGTGGAGAGGAATGGGATAAATCCTCCAGAATGTAATTCAATAAAACTCCCAGACCTGAAGAACATGAGCTAACAGATGGTAGGGCTCAGTGAGTTTCCAGCATAATCGATATAAAAAATGAACCATACTGTGGCACTTAAGGTTGTATGTCAACTTGGCTGGGCCATGATTTTTGATTGGCTGGGCCACTGGATGTTGTTATTCCCCATGATGAGAGTAGTAATCAACTTCATGGTGGAATCTGCTGTGAGCAGATACCCCTTTGGGGTATGGCCAGCTTCCAGTATATATGGAAAACTTGAGGCTTTTGATACATCTGGATTCTGCATTTGGCCAAGTCTTCATCTCAGTGGCCTGCCATGTTGCCAGCTGATCTTGGGATTGTTCCTGGACTTGAACTAGTGGCCTCCCATGTTGTCTGTTAATCTTGGAACTATGCCATTTTACTTGTTGATCTTGGGTTCATCAGCCTCAGCAGCCAGCAGCTGCATGAGTCAGAAAAAGCCTCTAGCTCTAGGGGCCCTGGAATAGGAGGCAGAGCTGAAGCCCAAGTTGAGGGGTCTTCACCCAATCACTAGAGGTGGCACTTAGAACCCTAGAAGTTAGGAGACTTCTACCCTCCTAAACTGTAAAAGAATAAATCCCTGTTTGTTAAAATGATCTATTTGTGCTATATCTGTTATAGCAGCACTAGAGAACCATGTTGTTGTTAGGTGCCATCGAGTCATCTCCGACTCATAGCAAGCTTATGTACAACAGAATGAAACACTGCCTGCTCCTGTACCTGCCTCGTGATCCCTGATACACCTGAGCCCATCGTTACAGCCACTGTGTCAATCCATCTTGTTAAGGGGCTTCCTCTTTTTTCATTGACCCTCCACTTTACCAAGCACGATATCCTTCTCCAGAGAACGGTCCCTTCTGACAACATCTACTTTAGGTGAGACAAAGTCTGGCCATTCTCGCTTCCAAGGAGCATTCTGGCTGTACTTCCTCCAGTACAGATTTGTTCGTTCCATGGTACTTTCAGTATCCTTCGCCAACATCACAACTCTTAAGTATTGACTCTTCTTTGGTCTTCCTTATTCATTGTCCAGCTCTCACATGCATATGAGGTGACTGAAAATATCATGGCTTGGGTTAAATGCACCTTAGTCTTCAAGGAGACATCTTTGCTCTTCAGCACTTTAAAGAGGTCTTTTGTAGCAGATTTGCCCAATGCAACATACATCTTCTGATGTCTTGACTGCTGCTTCCGTTGGTGTTGATTGTAGAACCAAGTAATATGAAGTCTTTGACAACTTCAATCTTTTCTCCATTTCTTGTGATGGTGCTTATTGGTCCAGTTGTGAGGATTTTTGTTTTCTTTATATTGAGGTGTAATCCATACTGCAAACTGTAGTCTTCAATCTTCATCAGTAAATGCTTCAAGTCATCCTCACTCTAAGCAAGCAAAGTTGTGTCGTCTGCATATTGGAGGTTGTTAATGAGCCTTCCTCCAATCCTGATGCCCTGTTCTTCTTCATATAGTCCAGCTTCTCAGATTATTTGCTCAGCGTACAAATTGCATAAGTATGGTAAAAGGATACAACCCTCACACACTCCCTTTCTTATTTTAAACCACGCAGTAGCCTCTTGTTCTGATCAAACAACAGCCTCTTGGTCTATGTACAGGTACCTCATGAGTACAATTAAGTGTTCTGGAATTCCTATTCTTCTCAGTGTTACCCATAATTTATTATAATCCACACAGTCATTACAAGAGAACCAATGCACATATCAATATACATCATCATGAAATTCTAGATTCTGACAACAAAGAGAAGTTCTGACAAATTTATAAAGAACAAAAGAGTTTTCTAGAAAGGATAAAGAATCAGAACAGCCTTGTTCTTCTCATGTCACACTGGAAGCCAGAAGGCATGGTGTATTACCCTCCAATTCTGAGAGAAATATATTTCCAACCTAGAACTCTATACATATTCAACCTATAAAACATAAGGCTAGAATTAAGATATTTTCAGACTAAAAAGCCCAACATTTCCTTCTACCAAGAAAACTACCAGATAATGTTCTCTTCTAAAAACAAACCACCAAAAAAGCAGGTGTGTGTGTGTGTGTGTGCGGGTGTGTGTGCACACATGTATATAGAAAGAGGAAAATGTGAAATAAAGGAAACTAGACATTCAAGTAGGAGAAAGGCAGAGGGTACCAGGCACCAGCTGTGCAGAGGCCTAGAGAGTAGCTATTCTAGTTTCACAGCTGTCAGAAGCTCTGGGAGAAATTAATTCTAGAGGCTGAAGCTGATGGAAAGTCTACTGGGTTCAGATGGGTTGAGAGAAGCTTTCAATAACTAGGTGAATCATAAATATTTAGAATATGAAGCAAATTTTAAAAAGAAAGGCAATTATTAATTCCAGATTGGGGAAAAAAATTGTTCTGGGAAGAAAAAGAAATCATAGCATACTGTATAACTCAACTGTGAATGGTTTGTAAATAATCAATAGCACAGACAGCTAATTTTGGTCCAAACAATCTTACAAAAGAATGATCTAATCATCCATTGTAAAAAGTCAATAGATAATGCCTGAAACTGAAGAAACAAGAGTTGGCAAAATAAGAATGAAATACAGAGAGATGGAGGAAAATTCTGAAGGAACCAGCTAAAGGAGGAGCCATTTTGGAACCATGAGCATCAGAAACACATACAATAGAGATGGCATGACATTGATGACTTCTTGCACGAGCAGAAACAGACTAGTATTCTTTATGCATTAAAAGTCATGTTTGTTCCTATGTGTAGTGGACCTATTCCTAAATGATACAAATTCCAGGAAGCATGTATTCTGGATGATACTGTTTAAAGAAATTCTTAACCACGTTATTTATGTCTAAAGGAAGTACTTCAATTATCCTGCTGTTACCACTGCCTTTCTTTAATAATCGTTTTCCCTCTGAGGCAGCCTGTTCCCTAATACTTGCATGCTTACTTTCTTTTCCTTCCGCTGACATGCCCAAGGCATCCTCTGCTCTCTTGTGTATATTTATTCTGCCCCTGCCCTAAGTGTTTTGAATTCAATTACTTACTAACACTACTAAGTAATGTCACTTCCTCTCATCCTTTTGTCACTTCAGTCTTGAAAGCAATCTCTCATCCATCTTCTTCCGAGAGCTAGCCCCAAATAAGTGGGTCTTAAAATAATCACAACCTAAAGCTAGATCTAATCAACTGGAAGCAGCGAAGAAGACATTTGTGTCAGTTTCTTGCATATGCTGGAATTATTTTCTTTGGCAGAAATATGTCACATTTTTTCTTTGTGACAGTCACCAGAGCCGATCATGGGGCTACACAGTGGGCCAGTGACAAAGCTCAACAACCTAGCAATCTCACCATGATGCCAACACCCTGGTCGCTGCAATGGTGGAGCCAGGTTACCCCTCCCTCCAGGAAAAGAATTAATGTCTTCTGTGTGGATTATAGGGCTCTCACACAATGTCTGGTTCAAAGAATAATTTTTTGTATCAACAATAACAGTACTAACAAAAGTATCTTCACACTAGGGGAGTGTTTTTCCCCCCCTCCCCTATTTTAGGAAACCAGCTGTGATGATTAATATTATGTGTCAACTTGGTTTAAAAAAACAAACAAACTGCCTTCCAGTTGGATCTGACTCATAGTGACCCCTCCTTGGATTTCTGAGGTGATATCTGTAAGAAAGCAGATTGCCCAATATTCCTTCTGAGGAGTGGCTGGTGGGTTTGAACCACCAGCCTTCTGGTTAGCAGTCAAGTGCCTTAGGCATTAAGCCACCA
>NW_006921594.1:16836120-16869228 GCF_000298275.1 Orycteropus afer afer | reverse complement strand
AAAAAAAAATTACTTTGCATTAATGTTCAATTACTGTTTTTTAAAACATTACACAAAATAAAATTTTCAAAAACAAATTGTAGTTACTGATTCATAGTCAACCACTTAAAAAACAGATAAGAATTGCAAACTTACAGAAGCTGTTCTTTCACTATCCTTCTCTCAGTGTTACTTTCTAAAATACACCCTGCAATGGGACAATAGAAACCAAACAAACCTAAATAAATATAAATTGCATTTATCTGAAAAATGGCATAGCATAGAACAGCCCATTATTTTCACCTGGTGCATAAAGTCATATGGAAGGGCCTGGGTTTAATCACAAGAGGTACTGTAAAACACATTTGTGACATCTCCTAACCTAACTCACGCCTACATGAGAGATTGGTACATCTTATGAATTAAACATAAGTCCTGATTTATGTTCGGTTGTCCTTCATATCAAAAACTACAGTAGCAGAGCTGTGTCACTGTGAATTCATTTTATGATACTGATGAGACAGCTAGCACAGAGACTGCAAAGGAACCGCCAGCGCATAGCACGGCCCTATAAATCACTTCTGCAGAGTGGTTAAGCAATAAATAACAAGTCATTAATTTCCTGTAAGTTATGCTAAGAAGCCCAAACTACATATGTACTGGATTGTAAATAAATGCCTCTGATTCAACATTCGAAACAGGCAATGTTTGGTATTAAAACAATTTTATAACAGCAAAAATTTATTGAGGAGAACTAATTCATTGTGGAGTTCCCTTGGTGGACATAAACCAACACAAATTAAAAAAGAAAAAAATCGGCCCCCAAAATTTCTTTCATCCAGAAGGAAACACATTTCAGGTGTTAAGGCCAATGGAATGTTTTTAGTGCCCAAGTTATGAATCTATCCAGTGAATGATATAATAGTCCTGTCATAAATCCTTGAATAAGCTAATAACATTTCTGTAAAGAATTAGGTGATAAGAATGAGGCTAGCTATTCAAATGGTTTTGCCTTACTGAATCTATAGGACCTGTAGAAAATAGGAAACTGTAATCATAGCCACTTTATTTTCTTATGGGAATCAGAAAACATTTGTCTTCAAGTGACTCTCACTGATCTCTTCCTCCTCTATCACTAACCCTTAGTCACCACATCCTAACCATCCTTTCTCGATGACCCTCAGGAACTAAGGCTCACAAGCTGCCCAATGTGGTACCCTCTGGCCCCATCCTGCCCTTCAGACCCTTGCACAGATATTATGCCCACATTCATCTGTCCTAAGTGCTCTACTCAAAGCCCTACTTTCTGTCACATGGCTGTTAAACAGTGTTTCAAACAAATTCATTTCCAGATGTATTCTTCACAGGTAACCAATAGACCATAGAATGGGAACAGGTGCAACAGCAACTTAATTTAAAACAGTGACTCTAAAGATAATCTCATGCAAGTAAAGGATAATCTTCACCAAGGTAAAGGACATATTTTAAAGAACAAGGAGCCTGCATTTTCTTGGACTGTACAGTACCTGCAGACCTATTTTTCTTAATGCTTTGTTTTATTTAGATTTAAGTCTTCCGTGAATTAATCTGTAATCAAGGAACTCAAAATGAGGTCTCATCAGCAAAGAACGTTTATCTGATCCTTACGGAGAATATGAATACAATCCTAATACAGTAGCATTTAAATGAAACTACATTTCAAGCTTATGTCAAATTTTCTGCTTAACATCACCTTGGATTCTTTAATCACTGTTGTATTCTAATTATAGTTTATCTAATAACAGTGTTTAAAATTATTTCCTCTCAAGATACATTAGCTTGCATTTTTAGGGAGTTTTTGTTGTTATTTCCTGCCATCTCTAACATTCTCTAGAAACTTTTCATATTTTGTCTTGGTCCTCCCTGGTATTTTGTAACAAACACCTCCTTATTTAACATCATCTAAGAATTTCATCAACTTGCTGTTATGGGTTGAATTGTGTCCCTCAAAATATGTTGTAAATCCTACGGTTATAATCCCATTTGGGAATGGGTTGTCATTCTTATGTTAATAAGACAGGATTAGTGCAGGATGTGTCTTGAGTCAATCTCTTTTGAGATATAAAAGAGATTAAACAAACAAGCAAGAGAAACAAATGGAGGAATACTGATGGCAAGCAACGTGTTGTTGTTGTTATGTGCCTTCGAGTCGACACCCCGACTCATAGCGACCCCTCCTTGGGTTTCCAAGGCAGTATCACTATGGAAGTAGATTGCCCCATCTTCCTTCCGAGGAGTGGCTGGTGGGTTTGAACCGCCAGCCTTCTGGTTAGCAGTCAAGTGCCTTAGGCAAGCAACGTGGAGATCTCCAAAGAAGCAAAAACTGGAAGCTGAAGAGACAAGGCCCTTCCCCCAGAGCTGACAGGAGAAAAAGCCTTCCCCTAGAGCTAGCACTCAGAATTCAGACTTCTAGCCTCCTAAACTGTGAGAAAATAAATTTCTGTTTGTCAAAGCCATCCACTTTGGCATTTTTGTTATACCAGCACTAAGACACTTGCTGTTTTCCCTCTGTTTCAGGCAATAATGAAGATATTAAGTGTATTTCACATAAAACACAATAAAATATTTTTTAAAAAAAGATGTTAAGGGTAATCATGACGTAGTTTCCTTAGCAGGCCAATGAATATCCTTTCTCTTGCTACATACATGGCCAATTGTCCTCCAGGATCCTCCAGCCAGTGTATTTATTTGTTTTTTCCTATTATGTGGTAACACCCACATCCTTGTCAATTACGTGTTTCTCAGTAAAACTGCATGGAAATTGAGAAAAAATAGAGCCAAGTAACAATGCTTTGTGATTTCATAGTTCTGACACCCAAGAGCATCACCATGGCAGGCACTTAAAAATTCTTTATGATTTTTCTTAAATAAATTAGGAAAATGTAAATAGAAGTAAGTTTATCTTTGGATGGAGAAACTGAGGCAGAGAAGCCAATGACATGTTTAATAAGTCATTCTGACTACTTATGTCTTATACATTATTTTAAGGGGAGATGTATTTCTTAAAAGTCATTATATATACATATACACACAGATACGCAAAATAATGCTCCATTATTTGTACTTAGTTGGAAAATAAGATTTTTCACATAAGCAACTTTTCCAGAAAACTGAAGATTATGTCATGAGCATAGTGAGAAAACGTTAAACTTGGGGTAAAAGAAATATTATCTCATAAAGTAAGCCATAAAAAAAGAACTAACTCACTGCCATCGAGTAGTTTCCAACTCACAGTGACCCCCACTGGGTTTCTGAGGCTGTAAATCTTTATGGAAGCAGATCGCCCCATCTTCCTTCTGCAGAGGAGCTGTGTGTTTGAACCACTGACATTATGGTTAGCAGTCAAATGCCTCATCCACTACGCCACCAGAGCTCCTTATCATAAAGAAGGTGCTTGAAAAAAGGACATCTTTTCCTTAAGACCTCTTTTCTCCGTATTTTCTCACCTTTCTCTTCTTTACTTATAATGATTGCTATTGTGTATCATAACACACCAGTTCTGACTCCTCACATAGATCAAAACACCACGTCTTCTTGCTTTCCTTTTAAATACTTTTTTCCCAAAATAGTGATTTTTCTAAACACTCAAAAATACTAATTAATCAATTTACTAACCATTCTCATTCAACTTTGCACATAAGTACATCTGAGACTGTAATATTTTAAGTAAGAGTTTCCTTCATTTTCTTGTTTAATTTTTTTTTACCTCTACATAGAATAAAAATTAACTGTGCACAGTCATTGAAAGATCATTAAGAGCCTAAATGGGCCCAGTCTATATCTGAATTGCATTCCTGCAACATAGTAGCTATAAAAACTAGCTCTATAATGAGAAAGCAGTTTAAACACTCTAAGTCTCTGTGTTCTCACCTTCAAAATGGGGATAGTACTGCTTCTTCATAAGGTTGTTGTAAAGATTAAATAAAAAGAATGAGGTAAAGAGCCTAGTATTGTTGTTATTGCTGTTGTTATGTGTCATCGAGTCGGACCCAACTCATAGCGACCCCTCCTTGGGTTTCAAGGCAGTATCACTACGCAAGTAGATTGCCGCATCTTCCTTCTGAGGAGTGGCTGGTGGGTTTGAACTGCCAGGCTTCTGGTTAACAGTCAAGTGCCTTAGGCTCTACGCTACCAGAGCTCCTAAAGAACCTAGTATACTGCATGGCATATAGAAAGATGTTTAAGGTGTCAGATATTTTAAAACAAAGATAAGGATAAATAATTTAACAAAATATTTTTTATTTGGAAATTTATTCTAGTTAACATAGAAAATAATGAAAATTAAATTGCATTCACTTCTGTACATTTAATGAATGCCTTCATTGGAAATACTCCAGTAACCTGGAATTGAGCCTAGCCCAGAATATCCAGAATAGAGATTAATAAATCCTGTGAAGCATCCCCATTTAAGCCAATAATCAAGGATGCGTATCCTGTTGCTGGAGTATTATGCTTCGCTGTCTTGCCACACTATTATGCAAAGCAAAGATGGAGAGCAGAAGAATGGCACTTGCTAAAAGGGCAGGAGGTGGCATCCTCTGACCTCTGACCTCCTCCAACCTCAAGAGGGGGAAACAAAGTCACCATCAACAGACCAAGGCTTATTCCTAAGAGCCCAGACATGCTGTCACCCTCTGACCTTTTTATTAACTCTGACACCAGCTGTCCCTCCCACTGCTGAGTTTGATAATTCATTACAATGGCCACACAGAACTCAAAGACAATACAATTATAGAGTTTATTGGGGAAGTAACAGGTTACAATTCAGGTTCAGGAAAGTTCTCAGAATACAGTTCCTCCATCAGGACAGTCTCCCCTCTACTCCACCCTCAGGCTCACTTCTCTGGTCTTTGGCCTCTCAGCCTGGACTCTGCTCTGCTCAGGCAAGAGTTACAAAACTCTTTCAGCTCTGCTGATAGCTACACCTAGGTGCACCCCAATCCACCAGCAAGCCTACTGCCCAAAGGCACTCAGCCTTCCCACTCTCGGGGCCAGGCAAGTCTGCTGCTCTGTCATGTGTTTCTTGGTTCCACTGCAGCCGTCTCTCACCAGACATCTCTGCTGGTCATCTCTGCCAAGGAGGTCTTGCACGAGGACCTCAGGTCCAAGGACATGCTCCACTCCAACTCTAGCTCTCCTCTCTTCCTGGCAGTGAGATCCTGCCTCTGCCTCTGGAAGGCTCACTTTAAGTCCAGCTGCATAGCAGAACTAACAAATCCTCACATTAGGATTCTACACACCTTATTTGCATGGTCTCACCTAATAATCTGGTGGGTGTTACAAAGACTATTGCTAGAAAAGCCATACCAAGTAATTCACTGTGCTACACAGCTCTATCTACAGCGTCCTCTGAGGACCCAAGGACCAATGAACTATAGCATCAGCATGTTGTGTTGAACAGGGAAGCAGAAATTTTGAGTGAGTCCCACTGCCAGCTGTCACCATCTAGTTCTGTGACACTGAATTAACCTCTCTGGGCCTCAGGTTTCTTTATTTTTTATTTTTATTTTAAGAGCTTGTTTTACATTCAACGTCACACGTACATTTAGTTTCATTCCCTATTCGCCATGTCCAACCCTAACCCAGTCTCCTCCCCTCCCTTCCCTGCAACTCTGCCCCTGTGCCCGTCATAATTATGCACTCCTGTTTGTCCTGCATTTCCTCAGTTTGAATGTTGGTCCTCTGGTGTCCCATGGTCTATTGCTCTAAGGGATATATTACCAGTGAGTGTGTGGGTACGGCATCCTGGGTTGAGTGGTCTGCGTGTACATCTTGTCAACTATTGGGCTGAGAGCCCACCCCTGGGGGTGAGTTTTATTCCAGGCGCTGAACGTATTTCAGGGCCATAGTATTGGGAGTCTCACCAGATTTCATCTGACTAGTAATTCTGGTCATTATAGAATTTTTGGATTTTGTCCCACGTTTTCCCTCCCACTCTCTCCTGGATCTCCAGATTTGATCCTTTCCTGAGTGGTTGGCATTGGTAGCCAGGCACCATCCGGTTCTTCTGGTCTTGAGGGCCATCGTGTCCTAGGGTTGATTGCTTCTAAATGCCCTTGTTTGTTTTTTTCTTTGTGCATTCTTCACTTCTGACACTAGGAGACCATTAGCTGCATCTTAGATGGTTGCTTGAAAGCTTTTAAGACCCCAGTTGCTACTCACCAATGTAGGATGTGGAGCAACACTTTTATGGAGCAACACTTTTATGTATTTTGTTGTGCCAATTGAGTCTGCTGTACCCCAGTATGATGGTCCTGAGGTAGTAGCTCTATTGGATCTCTCTCCCATAGTGTCAGGATGCTGTGAGGGATTACTCTGTGTCTGTCTTCTATTGTTTCTGTAAGGACTGTAGGTATTTTGTATCACTGGTGTCTGTATAAGATCAGCCTCAGCTGAGTCTATCCTTGGTCTAGAGTATACCTCTATTCACTGACCCCTGTCTAAACATCTCAGGTGTTTATGTGTTTATCTGTATAGCCTAGTGTTTGGTGTTAATGGCAATGTGGTATCGTGGACACATTGATTGGTTTTAGCATCTGTCGTCTATCTCTTATGTGCACAGTTCGGTGTCATCTCATTTCCCAATGTTATCATGGTGGTCATATATCCTTCCCGTAGATCCCTCTCCCTACCTATGTCAGCGTGTAAGCCCCAACTAGTCCTAAATTAATCCCTCCCTTTCCCTCCCCATCCCGTAACCTACTAGGTGAGTTCCCTTTCCCAAGCAAACCTTTCTCTGTCTTTTTACAGTAATGGGCTCATACAGTACTTGTCCTTCTGCGATTGACTTATTTCCCTCAGCAGAATGTCCTCCAGGTTCATCCACATTGCGAGATGATACGCGTATCTCTGGGCCTCAGGTTTCTCATCTTTAAAATGACAATTCAGCTCTTTCTAGCTACCATTGGAAACCAAAGTTCTGCCATGCCAAGAGAGCTTTGTTCTTGTCAATACATCTACTTGATAGTTTTTCTAAATTGGTAGCATTATCAAAATTAGTTTACACATCTTTGACTATCCAGAGGAATGGCTAGTTGCAAAAGTAATTAAGGATAGAAGGCACAGAGAGAATCACAGACTCTCTTTAAAATAATACAGGGATATGTCAGAATGATAGCTCTAATTTCCATGGTCATCTTTCAGCCACTCAACTGTCATTCCATCAACTTCATATACTGGAAATATTTGTTCATGAAAGTGATTGAATGTATAGAAATGCAGAAAAATACTACTATGGAGTTATTATAGAATAATTTCTTGAGTTAGTACTGCTTCTTCATAAGGTTGTTGTAAAGTTTAGCTATGGAGTTATTTTTTTTTTTTTTCCATTTTCAAATATTTATTTTAGGAATTCAGCTCTCAGCCACATAATCATATTTTGGTTCATATTTGACCTTGTAAAGGTTTTGCATTTCATAATGACATATAGAAGAAGCTTTCATCTTTCTAGGCAAACAGAATAAATGCTCACTAAATGTTCAGGACTCAAAGACAGGTGGGTATCTTAATCAGATGATTTCCTTCAGATTTAAAATAAAGTCATGAGTTTGACTTGATTTATCCAGTGAAATGATATCTTTCAGATTTAAACACATGAGTATGAATACTATTTTTTCCTGAAATTTTATTAATTTAAATATTTAATTTGTTAGTGATTTATACTTCTTGGTCAAATACTGTAATTAGAAATTATGACAATATTATACTTAAAAACAAAACTTGTGAATTAGCATTACGGGTTTTAAGAATCATTCTTATAAACTGGCAGAAGTGCAGAAGTGCTAAAATAATAACACCCTTTGTAAGTTAAATGTTTATTTCCAAGACTTTTTAAAATCAGCACACTGAAATATGTTATTTTCAAAATTTCCATTAGAAAACAGCATTTCATATAGATACCAGTGGCACATGGCCATACCCATCTGTGGCAGTTTGTGTGTCAACTTGGCTGGGCCTGCTTGAGTGCCTGGGCAGCTGGATGTAGTAGTCCCCATGATGAGACTGGTATTCAACTCCATGGTGGAATCTACAGCGAGCAGCTAAGTAGCTGCCTTAGGGATGTGGGCTGCTTCCTTTATATACGGAGAAGCCTTGCAGAGTGGTCTCTAGCTTATGGCACACTTGAAATCTGCATGTAGCTGTTCAGCAGCCTGCCACACTCTGCCGACTTTAGGACTTTCAATGGACTTGAATTAATGGCCTGCCATGTGGTTTGATAACATTGGGACTGTACCTTTTTACTTGTCAACCTTGGGCTTGTCAGTCTCGGCAGCCAGTAGCTGTCTGAGTGAAGAAAAGCCTCTAGCTTCAGTGGGCTGGGAGCAGGAGGCAGAGTTGAAGCCCAAGGTTGAGGGGCTTTACCCAGCCCCTAGAGCCTGGCACTTTGAACTCAGATTTAAACTCTCCAAACTGTAAGAGAATAAACTCCTGTTTGTTAAAGCCATCCCATTTGCGGTATATTCTTGTCAGAGCGGCACTAGATAACCAAAACACCATCCCCAATGTTGCTATACTGAATGTTGTTGTTGTTATGTGCCGTTGAGTCGGACCCAACTCATAGCGATCCCTCCTTGAGTTTCCGAGGTGGTATCACTACAGAAGTAGACTGCCCAACCTTCCTTCTGAGGAGTGGCTGGTGGGTTTTGAACTTGACTGGCTAGCTGTCAAGTGCCTTAGGGACTACGCTAATTATGTGTAAATGGATTGGAAAGCCAAAACTGCATTACAAAGATATTTGATATTTAAATCCTGAGTAAACCTTTCATAAGATTTCATTTTTAAGCTCAAGCATATATGTTGTTGTTGTTATGTACCATCGAATCAATTACAACTGATAGCAACCTTATATACAACAGAATGAAACACTGCCCTCTCCTGTGGCACCCTCAAAATCCTTGCTATGCTTGAGCCCATCATCGTAGCCACTGTGTCAATCCATCTCCTTGAGAGTCTTCCCCTTTTCTCTGACCCTCCACTTTACTATGGATGATATCCTTCTCCAGGGACTAGTCCCTCCTGACCACGTGACCAAATTAAGGAAGACAAAATCTGGCCATTCTTTCTTCTAAGGAACATTCTGGCTGCACTTCTTCCAGGACAGATAGGTTCATTCTTCTGGCAATCCATGGTATTTTCAGTATTCTTCCCCAACACCACAATTCAAAGGCAACAACTCTTCTTCCATCTTCCTTAGTCTTTGCCCAGCTTTCATACACATGAGGTGATATAAAATACCATGGCTTGGGTTAGGTACACATTAGTCTTCAAAGTGACATCCTTGCCATTCAACATTTTTTTTTTTTTTTTTTTAGAGATTATTTTACATTCAACGTTACATGTGCATTTAGTTTCACCCCCCATTTAGCATGCCCAACCCTAACCCAGTCTCCTCCCCTCCCTGCCTAGGAAACACCTCACCCCATGCCCCTCATAGTGATGCACTCCTGTTTGTCCTGCATTTCCTCCATGTGAATGTTGTCCCTCTGGTGCCCCATGGTCTATTGCTCTAAGGGATGTATTACCATAGGGTATGTGGGTGCATCATCCTGGGTTGAGTAGTCTGCATGTACATCTTGTTAACTATTGGGCTGAGAGCCAGCCCCTGGGAGTGAGTTTTATTCCAGGCCCAGAATGTATCCCAGGGCTATAGTATTGGGGGTCTCATCAGACTCCATCTGACCAGTGATTTTGGTCATTACTGAGTTTTTGGATTTTGTTTCACGTTTTTCCTCCCACTCTATCCAGGAGCTCCATTTTCGATCCTCTCCTGAGTGGTTGGCATTGGTAGCTGGGCACCATATAGTTCTTCTGGTCTCGAGGGCCATTGTGTCCTAGGGCTGATTGCTTCCAAATGCTGTTTTTTTTTTTTGCACTCTTTGCTTCCAATGCTAGGAGACCATTAGGTGCATCTTAGATAGCCACTTCAAAGCTTTTAAGATCCCAGTCACTACTCACCAAGGTAGGATGAGAAACAAGATTTTTATGTATTTTGTTGTGCCAATTGAGTCTGGTGTCCCCCAGTACTATGGTCCTGAGACGGTAGATCCATTGGATCTCTCTCTCACAGTGTCTGGGTGTCTGTGAGGGATTACTCTGTGTCTGTCTTCTATTGTTTCTGTAAAAATTGCAGGTGTTTTTGTATCACTGGTATCTGTGCAAGATTAGCCTGCTCAGAATCTATCCTTGGTCTAGCGTATACTCCTGTTCACTGACCCCCATCTGATCCTCTCAGTGTTTATGTGTTTATCTGTAGCCTGGTGTTTGGTGTTAATGGTAATGCAGTATTGTGGGCACACTGATTGGTATTAGCATCTGTCTCCTATGTGCACAATTCAGTGTCCTCCCTTTTCCTAATGTTATCATGGTGGTCATAGACTCTTTCCATATATCCCTCTCCTTACCCATATCAGTGGGTTGGCCCTAACTAGCCCAAAATTAATCCCTCTCCTTTCCTCCCCATTCCGGTAACCTACAAAGTGAGTCCCCTTTCACAAGCAAACCCTTCTTTGTCTTTTTACAGTAATGGGCTCATGAAGTACTTGTTCTTCTGCAATTGACCTATTTCACTCAGCATAATGTTGTCCTCCAGGTTAATCCACGTTGTGAAATGATTCGCATATCCCTTATTGTTCTTTAATATACCATAGTATTCCATTGTGTGCATGTACCATAATTTGGTTATCCATTCATCCATTGATGGGCATTTAGGTTGTTTCCATCTCTTTGCTATGGTGAATTGTGCCATGATGAACATAGGTGTACATATGTCTGTTCGTGCACTGTCTCTCACCTCTTTAGGATATACTCCTAGTAATGGAATTGCTTGGTTAAATGGTATTTCTATTTTCAGTTTTTTAAGGAAATGCCATACCATACGCCATAATGGTTGTACCATTTTACAATCCCACCAGCAGTGCACAAGAATTCCAAACTCTCTTCAACCTCACCAGTATTTGTTATTTTCTGACCTGTTGAATTTTGCTATTATTGCTGGGGTGAGATGATATCCCATTGTTGTTTTGATTTGCATCTCTCTAATGACAAATGATCATGAGCAATTTCTCATGTATTTGTTGGCCGCCAGTATATCATCTTTGGTGAAGTGTCTATCCAAGTCTTTTGCCCATTTGCCAGCATATCGTCTTTAGTAAAGTGTCTATTCATGTCCCTTGCTCATTTGAAGACTGTAATCTTTAATCTGTACCAATAAATGCTTCAAGTCATCTTCACTTTCAACAAGCAAGGTTATGTCATCTGCATATTGCACGTTGTTAATAAGTCTTCCTCCAATCCTGATGCTGAGTTCTTCTTCCTATAGACCAGCTTCTCAGATTATTTGCTCAGCCTACAGATCAAATAAAGTGTAGTGAAAGGACACAACCCTGATGCACGCCATTCCTGATTTTAAACCATTCAGTTTTTCCCTGTTCTGTACAAACAACAGCTTCTTGGTCTATGTACAGGTTCCTTTTGAGTACAATTAAGTGGTCTGGAATTTCCACTTTTTGCAATGTTATCCGTAATTTGCTAAGATCCACAGAGTCAAATGCCTGTGCATCGTCTGTAAAACACAGGTAAACATCCTGGTATTCTTTGCTTGCCACTAAGATCCATCTGACATCAGCAATGATATCCTTCATTCCATGTACTCTTCTGAATCCAGTTTGCATTTTGGGAAGTTCCCTGTCAATATACTGCTGCAATCATTTTTTAATTATCTTCAGTAAAATTTATTTGCATGTGATATTAATGATACTGTTCAATAATTTCAACATTCTGTTCAATTACCTTTCTTTGGAATTGGCACAAATATGGATCTCTTCCAGTGGTTGGCCAGGTAGCTGTTTTCCAGATTTCATGGTATAGATTAATTAGTGCTTCCAAAGCTGCATTTATTTGTTGAAACACCTCAATGGGCATTTTGTAAATCTCTGGAACCTTGTTTCTCACAAATTCTTTCAGTGCAGCTTCAACTTCTTCAATAACATAAGTTCTTGATCATATGCTACCTCCTGAAATAACTGAATGTCGATCAATTCGTTTTGGTACACTGACTCTATGTATTCCTTCCATCTTCTTTCGATGCTTCCTGCATTGTTCAATATTTTGCCCATAAAATCCTTCAATACTGCAATTCAAGGCATGTATTTTTTCTTCAATTCTTTCAGCTTGAAAAATGCAGAGTGTGTTTTTCCCTTTTTGTATTGTAATTCTAGGTCTTTGCACATTTCATTATAATATTGACTTTGTCTTATCAAGCCACCCTTTGAAATCTTCTGTTCAGCTTTATTTCAACATTTCTTCCATTTGCTTTAGCTACTCACTGTTCAAGAGTAAGTTTCAGAGTCTCTTCTGATATCCATTTGGTCTTTTCTTCCTTTCCTGTCACTTTAATGACCTTTTGCTTTCTTCCTGGATGATGTTCTTGATGTCCTCCCACTACTCATCTGGTCTTCAGTCACTGGTGTTCAGTGAGTCAAATCTATTCTTCAGATGGTCTCTAAATTCAGGTGGGATATGCTCAAGGTCATATTTTGGCTCTTATGAGCTTGTTCTAATTTTCTTCATCTTCAACTTGAACTTATATAGGAGCAATTGATGGTCTGTTCCACAGTCAGTTCCTGGCCTTGTTTTGAAGATATTGAGCTTCTCCCTCACCTCTTTCCACAGATGTATTTGATCTGATTGCTGTGTATTCCATTTGCTGAGGTCCATGTGTATAGACGTCATTTATTTTGTTGAAAAACTGTATTTGCAATGAATAAGTAGTTGGTCCTGCAAAACTCTATCATGTGATTTCCAGCATCATTTTTATCACCAAGGCTGTATTTTCCAACTCCTGGTGATTCTTCTTTGCTTCCAACTTTCACATTCCAATCACCAGTAATAATCAATACATTTGAGTGCATGTTTGGTCAATTTCAGACTGCATAAGTTAGTAAAAATCTTCAATTTGTTTATCTTTTGCTTTGGTGGTTGGTGCGTATTTTTAAATAGTAGTCATATTAAGTGGTCTTCCTTGTAGGTGTATGGATACTATGCTATCACAGACAGCTTTGTACCTCATGATAGATGTTGAAATGCTCTTTTAGGTGACAAATGCAATGCCATTTCTCTTCAATTTGTCATTCCTAGCATAGTAGACCATACTAATGTCTGATTCAGAATGCCCTTACTGGTCCATTTCAGTTCACTAATGCCTAAGATATCAATCTTCATGTGTTCCATTTCATTTTTGACAACTTCCAATTTTCCTAGATTCGTACTTCATACATTCCACATCCCAATTATTAATGAATGTTTGCAGCCGTTTCTTCCCATTTTGAATCATGCCCTATCATCATCTGAAGGTCCCAAAAGCTTTACTCCATACATGTCATTAAGGTCAACTGCACTTTGAGGAGGCAGCTCTTCCCCCAGTAGTATTTTGAGTGCCTTCCAATCTGAGCAGCTCATCTTCTGGCAGTATGTCAGACAATGTTTCATGGTTCTCCATAAATTCTTTTCAGTAATATACAGTGTTTCACTGATACTCATAAAGTTTTCAGTGTCCAATTCTTTCAGAAGAGGATGGTCCCATCCTCCTTCCCAGTCTGTCTTAGTCTGGAAACTCCACTGAAACTTGTCCACCATGGGTGACCCTGCTGGTATTGGAAATACCAGTGGCATAGCCTCCAGCCTCACAGTAACACACAAGCCACCACAGTAGGACAAATTGACACATTAACGGTGACAAGCATATATAATACCCTGCAATTTAAACTATTTATATGTTGTTGTTGTTGTTACATGCTATCAAGTCAGACCCGACTCATAGTGACCCCTCCTTGGGTTTCTGAGGTGATATCCCTACAGATGTAGATTGCCCAACCTTTCTTCTGAGGAGTGGCTGGTGGGTTTGAACTGCCAGTCTTCTGGTTAGCAGTTAAGTGCCTTAGACACTATGGTACCAGAGCTCCTATTTATATGTTAGCTCCGAGAAAAAAGAAAGGTGGTAGAGGAAAAAAGCCTTTCCTAAATTCTAGCACCATTTTTTCAAGGTAGAATTAGCAAGAAAGGGATATAGCTTACAAGAGAGGTTTCCTTACATTAAAAACAGAGAAAATGTAAAGTATCTTTTAATTTGCCTAAAAATACAAAAAGATCAATTTGTAGGACGTGATCTTCCAAAAGAAAACAACATGATTTACAGTGGTTAACTAGTGCTTCCTTTCTCTTTCTCTAAAACATACACACATACACACACACACACACATACATTCCAACATCTGTCCTTTAGGACTGATAAAATATAGATTGTATACCAAAAAAATTCTAACATTGCAACCAAATTCTAAGGGACTGCTGCCTATGTGACCAATATTCTCTGTTCTCTTTCCAGTGGCCCTGGAAAGACTTCTTAGAATTCATTGTATCATTTTAGCCACAACACTAAATTTTTCAAGATGTAGTCCATATCCTAGAGTCTCTCTCTTGAAATAGAACTGGTAACTCACAGACCAACATTTTATAATAACAGCTTATTATTTTTTCCTTGCTTACATTTTCTTTACACTTGTCTACATATTGATACTGGTTTTGTTCCCTTATATCTAAAACAGATGTGAGGTTCTAATTATATGGCCTGACCATCTCTCTTTGAGGTAATGCCTATTTTTAATATAACAAAAGCATAGAATTCCCCAGGTGAAAAAGGCTTTAGCTTAAACATTCTAGGTAGTTAAAATGGTCAATATTAATAATGCTAAGGTGTGTTTGTACAATAAACCATGATGTCTAAAAAGAAATCTATAGGATTTCCTTTGAGAAAAGCTTAAGATTATTTATATTAAGAAATTACTTTCCCAGTAACGACTAAATAAAATTATGAAAGAAAGTCTAGATAAAAATAATGATATAATTAAAACATTAATACACAGGATACAAATTAAAAAATGTATATGTCATCATTGTTGAAAATTTTAAAGACCCTACTATGGGCCTATGACTATTAAATAATTTGGAATTTATTAGGTGGATATATACATAGTACACTAAAGCTAACACTCATTTATTATTGGCTCTGCATTCTCTTATATTTTCCTTTCTAGAAGAATAAATGAGAATGTTATATTCAAATTATACAACTAAAATAAAGATTTCCTTTTTTAAAAAAAAAACAGCATACACATCAGACTGAGAAGCTCACCCATTACTGAGCAGTTAGTTGCATGGCCATCGATTCCAGAGGCAGCATGGGAAAGGAGGCCGAATGCTTTGCTTCACAACTGAATTCATTTGTTTCATAAAACAGACATATGAAAGACACTTACTGCAATTCAACAACGGAACAGATCAAACTGCAAAATGTAAGACAATGTCTTCTTAATTAAATTGATGACTAGGTAATTAGCAGGCGCTCTGGTGGTGTAGTGCCTAAGGTATTTGACTGCAAACAGAAGGCTGACAGTTCAAACCCACCATCCACTCTTCGGAAGGAAGACTGGGTAATATACTTCTGTAGTGATACTGCCTCAGAAACCCAAGGAAGAGTCGCTATGAGTCTGAATTGACTCAACAGCAGTGAGTTTGGTTGTTTTTTTAGGTAATTAGCACAATAGTTGGGAAAATGACATTTATTTTAACCTACTAATAATTATCAAATTTTACTTCACAGGACTGTTGCCATTGACAGTTAAAAGGTTAACTTCCATTTGAGTCGTTGTGATGTTGATCTCAGTACAAACATCACAATATGTATTTTATGAATGTGTCTTAATCAGGTTGTCTTCATAGTTAATTCTAATATGAAATAATTATACCATAATTAGCAGTGTGCAAAGAGCATTAGCTACAAGGTAGCTCATCATAAAGTTATTACAACCGTGAACACTGGGAACTAGCCAAATGTGCATAAATAAGAGGTTGGTTAAATACAATATGCTACAATCACAGAATACTGTCCAGATGATGCTGCAGATAGATACTTATGGGGAAAGTGTTAATAATGTACTGATAGGTTTAAAAAAGCTAGATTAGAAAACAGAATGCGTGGTAAGGCTCCAATTTTTTTTTTTTTTTTAATGAACACACACAGACAGGCTGAATTATTAGGCATGTCTATGCAGGGGGAGTGTGCCCAAGACCATATATAGGGCTGGCAGTAAATGTTTCTACAAGTGTATTGCTATGTTCCATAAGAATTCCTAGGTGTACAGTAGAGCTGACAAGGGATAAGGTTGTAGTCACTTCTTGGCCACAGCCAGCTACCCAGAGGGAGCGAGTAGTTGAACCTGTGGGCTCAGGACCATAGTCTCAGGGGACATAAAGCTGAATTGGCATAATATACTACACAAAACATTGTTCTACCTCCTACTTTGGTGAGTAGTGACTGGGATCTTAAAAGCTTGCAAGCAGTCACCTAGATGCAACAATGGGTCTCTCCTCGCCCAGAGAAAAAAAGAATGAAGAAAACCAAAGATTCATGGAAACAATTAGTCCAAGCAACGGGTACACCATGCAATCCTCAGTCTATAAGACTATAAGACCAGAAGAACTAGATGGTGCCCGCCTACCACTGTCAACCACTCGGAGGGTGATCTATGTAGGAGATCCTGGATAGAGTAGAAGAACAATGTGGAACAAAACTCAAAATAACTTGGGAAAAAAAAAGGGACCAGGTTTGCTGATCTTATAGAGCCTGATGGAAGCACTGAGACTATGTGGCCCCTAGCTGCCCTTCAGGTCTGGAATTGAACCCATACCTATGGCTTCCAGCCAAACAAAAGACAGGCATATGAGGTGAACATTTACATTAGGTAGATACACTCCTTGGAGAGAACAATCATGGGGGAATAGAAGGGCTGTGTATGCACAGGGAGACAGCTCGGGGGCCAGGAGTGCATGGAGGGAAGGACACAGGGAAGAGGTAACTATAGGGAGGAAGTGAAAGGGGAGCTGTTGCATTGTGGGAAGTTGTAGCCAATGTCATGAGACAAAGTGTATGTGGGCTGCTGTATGGAAAGTGAATTTGCTCTGTAAACTTTCATTCAAATCATAATTTAAAAGAGAGAGAGAGAGAGAGAGAAAAGAAAAAGAAAAAGAATGAACACACACACAACTTAAGAAATATACCCAAGATGGTCACTGTTCTTATTTCTGGAGAGAGCAAAAATATGCTTCTGTATGTGTGTCTCTGTGTGTATGTGTGTCTCTGTGTGTATGTGTGTGTGTGTGTGTGAAAGAGAGAGAGAGAGAGAAAATATATGTACAATTATACAAACATAGATGTATATTTACCTGTATTTAAATTTTTTTTCAATAAGTAAGCATTGCATTCTTCATAAAGAAAATGACTTTAAATTTTATTTTAAATGTAGTATTTATTGTAAAATGTAAATGTGGAAAGCAAAGTCTGTTCGTGCATATTTGTATAATGTTATTCTTTTGTTAAAAAATCCATATGAAGGCGTTTTATATTCTGATTCAAACAAGAAATACAAAAAAGCAAAACAAGACAAAAAAATCAACTTTGTATTTTCACAAAAAAAGCTAATTCAGAAAGACAAATTGTATGAAACCAACGATTGGCAGGAAAAAAAAAATATAACCCAAATAATAGTCCTAGGATTAAACATACATGAAATAAAAACAAACAAAAAAAGCCTGACTAGGAGGCAGTCACCTGCCAAGCACAAGGCTGGTAGTTCAAACCCACAAGCCTCTCCCTGCCAGGTAGACCCGGTGTCTCTTTCTAAGAGTTCTGGTGGCATAGTGCCTAAGGTATTTGACTGCTAACCAGAAGGCTGGTGGTTCAAATCCACCACCCACTCCTCGGAAGGAAGGTTGAGCAATCTACTTCCATAGTAATACCGCCTTGAAAACCCAAGGAGGGATCGCTATGAGTCAAGTCCAACTTGACGTCACATAACAACAACAGGAGTTGTCAGAATACAATTTGGGATTGAAATTACAGAATAAATAGTCCAGGGAAAAGTCTCACTCCCTTCGATCTTTGAAGAAGTCATCTCCTCATGCTCCAAGTCAGCCATTTAGAAATCTTCTCTTGGGATTTATTTGTATGGAATATCTGACTACACAAAAAATATGCTTTTAAAATCTGTTTGTTTGTTTGTGTTTAAATTTTTATTGTGATTTGGGTGAAAGTTTACAGAGCAAATTCACTTTCCATACAGCAGCTCACATACACTTTGTCTCATGACATTGACTACAATTTCCCACAATGCAATAGTTCCCCTCCCTCTTCTTCCCTATAGTTACCTCTTCCCCATGTCCTTCCCTCCCATGCACTCCTGGCCCCTGAGCTATGTCCCTGTGCATACACAGCCCTTCTATTCCCCCATGATTGATCTCTCCAAGGAGTGAATCTACCTATTGTAAATTTTCAGCTCATATGCCTGTCTTTTGTTTGGCTTGAAGCCACAAGAGTGGGTTCAATTTTAGACCTGAAGGGCAGAACTAGGGGCCATAGTTAAAGTCTGTTTTTGTTTGTTTGTTTGTTTGTTTTTAAAAAAAACAATATAATAAATAAAAGTGGAAACTCTTTTCCTTGTCCTCTCAGTTTCTTCTAATAGGATTCTATTTTCCCTTAGTCCATATTATTTTAATTTGTAATTTTATGATCATTATATTTAAATGAATATTAAGCCTTTTCTGCTATTTAGAAGTTCTGGTAACACATGGATAATAGAGAATTTAATTGTTCATCTACAAAACATATGATACAAAAACCTCTGTAAAACTATCCATTTCAACATATTGATAAAATTTTTTATCTATAAATTTGAAAATTTTCTATTATGAGATTTTACGAGAAATTAGAGTCTGAAAATACATATATTTCATTTTAATTTTTAGAGTTAAATATTACCATTCTAAAATGCCCCTTAGGGCATAAATATATTCATTTCATTTTCTTTATCAAAGTATAAATATATGAATAGCATTTTTTATCTTGACACCAGAAAATAATGAATTTCATAATTGGTGTAATATTTACAAGACTTCATGTTTCCAGCTAAAATGATTGTAGGTACATTTTTCTCTTCCATCCTTCCCTCCTCCACATAAAATGATTCCCTATTGCCAAATCCCTTCAATTCCTCTTTGAAGTTTAAAATTAATTCCCACACTTACTCATCTATAATCCCCCATCTTTTAAAAATGCAAAATATGCTTACACTTTTTAAGAAATCAGATGAAATCCTAAACATTCTATGAGCATTTGTGCTATGTTTTTAAAAAGAGAAATCACATACTCGTTCTCAAAAAAGCCATTCATCAGGAGTCTCATTCTGTAATTAATAAGAACAAGGTAACAATTTGCTTTAAGTATCCATTAATAATGTCAAATCAATGTTAAATTATAAAGAATTTCCATGGAAATACACAAGACATTCACACTGATTCTAAATGAAATTCATTCTGAGTAACTATTACACTGAATGGCAAATGAATTCTTAATATAATGAGGATTTGATGTGTTTCCAGAGTAGGGGCTGACAAGAAAACCACTTAGCTTAACTTTCTAATATTATACTAAGTGATTTACAAAGCACATATATTTTTCAGCTGGAAGGAAAACTTTAAAGAGAAGTGTGTTTTACCAAACCTCTTTTAATATAGTCACGTTTCCTGTACAACTTGTCTAAGGTACAACTTGTCATACTCTTTCCTATGCACACTGCCCTTCCATCAGAAGTCCGTAACAACAGATGCCAGAATAATTAAAAACCCATCACTATAGACTCTTCCATCACATCACAGACTAGGAAAATGAAGGGTGGTTTATGGGTGTCCTTGTCTCACTTTAGCCACCTCTTTGTAGGCTGTAATGTGCATCCTTGCACCTCTCCTCCTGCAGGAAGCCTATCTCTGGGGATCACTTGCAGAAAATAGGACATTGAGTCCATAATTAAAGTAATCTCTTTCCAGGCAGATGCTGCAGTTGGCTCTGTTATCACATATTACAAAAGGCATCTTGAGGGTTATAAAATGTGCAGCAAATAGCTTTGGAGATGAGAAACAGCAATTTTTCATCTAATTTTGATCCATAGACATGTAAGTACTGTATTGCCACTTTTTGGGTTTGAGCCAAATAACTACTATGGTGCTGAGATGAGCCAGGCAGTAACCAAAATTAAAGAATACTTTAGCTTTTATCCTCAAAGTGAGAAAAGCTCTTTTGTAACCATCTTTGCACTTAGCAAATAAGGATGCCATCCCGAATCTGAGCACTAATGCCTGCAGGCGGATTTAGAAGAAAGGCTTATATGGCTTAGCTTTACAGCCATACTTTCAATATATTTGCTTAAGTTAAAGCCAACGGTTGATTGCAGGCCTCCCATCTTAGCTCCTTTGCAACTACAATGTACAATTTTAATTAGAAGCATTTTCACTATTTATCTTTCGTATAATATTTTAGGACACTGCTCTTTGAAATGTATGTCAGCCCAGATAACTAATATGCTCATATTAATCATAATCCCTTCTATAAATACTAATAGGGGAGACAAATGGTGAAGATTTGACCAGCACATTTTTGTTTGCAGCTTAGGACATGTCGATGTTGATAATCAAACCCTGACCTCAAAATTGTGAGGTGCGAAAATGGACATAAAAATAATTAATTTTGTTTAACATTTATTTCTCACTGCTAAAATAAGATAATTTCTGAATATATGCTGATTTAATTATAAAGAGGTTATCTTAACATTCCAGAAAATGTTGTTGTTGTTGTTATGTGCCGTCGAGTCGGACCCGACTCATAGCGACCCCTCCTTGGGTTTCCAAGGCAGTATCACTACGGAAGTAGATTGCCCCATCTTTCTTCCGAGGAGTGGCTGGTGGGTTTGAACCACCAGCCTTCTGGTTAGCAGTCAAGTGCCTTAGCCACTATGCTACCAGAGCTCCTCTTCCAGAAAATAGAAATTTAAAATTTTTTTTATCATCAAATTGTGTTTTGCTTTTTTAAAAATTTTTAACTTCAAAGTTTTACATGGACTTGGGTCGTTCAATTTAAAAAATGTTAGCAATACTAATCTTTAAAGTTCATGTCACTCAAAACAACATTTACACACAGGGACATTTTTATTTAATTTCATTAACAAAAAGGAGCTCTAGTAGCGTAGTGCCTAAGGCATTTGACTGCTAACCAGAAGGTTGGCCCTTCAAACCCACCAGCCACTCTGCAGAAGGAAGACTGGGCAATCTACTTTCGTAAAGATATACCACCACAGAAACCCAAAGGGGGTCGCTATGAGTGTAAATCAATTTGATGATAGTGAGCTTGATTTTTTTCTTTGGTTTTCATTAAAAAAAGATATTTCAGCATTTTTAAGTCTTTGGAATTAACATTTAGAAAAGGGACTTACATAATGCTTTTTGAATTATTAGAGCAAAACTGTAAATCAGAATTTTAAGTTATCAATAAAGTTTTGTTAAATCACCAATTGTTAATGTACCTAAAATGTTCTGATATAAAGCTAGCTATAGGAGCTCTGGTAGCATAGTGCCCAAGTCATTTGACTGCTAACCAGAGAGCTGGTGGTTCAAACCCACCAGCCACTCCTTGGAAGGAAGACTGGGCGATACACTTCCACAGTGATACCGCCTCGGAAACCCCAGGAGGGATCACTATGAGTCGGATCTGACTCGATGGCAGTGAGTTTGGTTTTTTGGTGATCACTAGTGCAAGCCTAAATAACACAGACGTTGTGCAGTCCTGTGCTGCATAACGTCTACTCAGGCAGTGTTTGACCACATATACACCCATGATCCCATAAGTCATAATAAAGTTTAGAAATCCTGATTGGAGAACGGGACATAGTGAGTGCAACAGCTTCTAACATGCAACATGTGTATCTCACGTCTCTTGTATACAAAGCTAATGTGCTGCCAGGCAGATGTAACAGTACATATATAACCTATAATCCATGTCTTGACAGTGAGAATAAGTAAATAAATAATGTATGTACTGTATTGTACTTTCTGTCTAAAAAGTTACCACGTAACAGGGTGTGCTTCAGTTCACAGGCAGCAGCATCCAACCTCGTGTGTTGCACATCTCAAGTGCTGTCGTGTTATATCTCTCTTCATGGCTCCCAAATGCAGCAAAACCAGTGCCAATGATACAGCAGCAAGAGGTAAAGGGAAAGTATCGACTTAGGAACAACCCAAAGGTAGCAAATCAGTGAATCACTACTCCCATCTGAGGCATAACACACTCAACAATAACAATGATACTTAAAAACAAAGAAAAAATTCTCAGCTAAAGGACAGGCTCCACTGAAAGGTACAAGGCTAGAGAAAATGTGAGAGGGACTTAATTACGGAGAATTGCTAATGACGTGGACTGAGGACCAAACACAAAACAGAAACCCTCTCAGTGCACACACAATTACTGCTAAGGCATGAAGATTTTTCGAGATGCTTAAAGAAAAAGGCAGGACCAGACTACGATAGGGTGTTCACACAATGTTCAAATCACATAACGTCTTACTTCACAGAATGTATCATGCACGTTAAGTGCCACATGATTATATAAACCCTAATTCTCTTACACATATTCTGGCACGCTCACGCATTAATTTATCTTTTCACTCATTTATTACACCTGCACTCATTCACTCAACAAATAACTTTTAAAGACGTTTATCCAAATAATTTCATAATATTAATCACTATATAAATATTAGAAAATATGTAGCCTGCCACCTCAAAGGCAGTTTTTAATTTTGCAAATTTCTTTCCACTTTCTCTCATGCATATTTTGTTTGTTTGTTTGTTTTCAGGTCATTACCCTAATTTGTCTAATATTATTAATTTGCCTTAAAGATCTTTTATCTGATATTAATATAGTGGTACCAACCTACTTTTGGATAGCATTTTCCTGGGGTGTCTTTCTCCATCTCTCTACTTTAAATGTTTTTGTGTCATTATGTTTCAGTTTGTCTCTTGGAAGCAGCATATTGCTGGATTTTTAAAACTGCATTCTGAAAATCAGAATCTTTTTACTAGCTTAATATGTACACTAGTTTAATCTGTTTACATTTACTGTAATTACTGGTATATTTGGACTTCTTTATATTATATTGTATTCTATATTTCTATGTTACTTTTAAGGAGCCCTGGTCACATAATGGTTAGTGCCCAGCTGCTAACCAAAAGGTCAGTAGTTCAAATTGCCCAGTCACTCTGTGGGAGAAAAGACCTGGCTATCAGCTCCTAAATATTATAGCCTAGAAAACTCTATGGGGCTGTTGATGACACACAACAATACTACTACTTCTAACTTGTCCTTTTTCTTTGTTCTGAAGGATTAAGTTTTAATTAATCTTCTACCCAGACCTCCCCTATTTTAGAAGTTATACATTTATTTCTGTTCTTTATATTTATATTCCTTAACAATCATCCTAAATGAAACCTAAAACCTTCTTCCAGAACACTGTTCTTCCAAAATACTCATTTGTCTCCTCCCCTAACTACCGCCCTGACGCTGTTCAGTATTTTAGTTACATTTTTCCTTTAAATTCTATCCCAAAATAGTTATTAGTGTATTTTTATAAGTAATATAAATGCTTCTGTAGAGCTGCTAACATGCTTACTCATTTTGTTGGTCAACAGCAACTACTGTACCACACCATCATTTCTTACACCCTAAATGTTTCTTCTGGACTTATTTTCTTTCTTTCTACAAAAGTATATCATTTAACAATGTGCTTTAAAATGGTCTATGTATGATTAAACATCTCACACTTCATTTGTTTGAGAATGCCTTTATTTTGTTTTCGCACTTCACTGATAACTACCTTGGTATAGAGTTCTATGATGGCAGCTATTTTCCTTCACTGCTTTGAAGACACCATTGCACAGTCCTCTGTCATCTCTGGTTGTGAGAAGGCCACTGCCAGACTAACTTTCACAGATAATCTGTCTATTCTCTTTAATTGCCTTTGAGATTTTCTCTATCTTTGATACTCTGAAGTTTCACATGATCTGTTTTAGTGTTGATTTATTTTATTTATCTTGTGTGAAAAGTAAAATGGGCATCTTTCTTAGTTCTAGAAAATTTCCCCACCAGTCTCTCTTCAAATATGCCTCTTTTTCATTCTTTCTACTCCCCCCTTCTTAAATTTCTATCAGATGATAGTTCTGAAGTTGGTGTTCTGCGCCAGGTTAAAAATGTAAAATGGGACCCTTCATCCACTGAAGGTTTTTGTTTCTCATAAGTAACTTTACCAAAGGCTCCACTCAGATGACAAGCTTCTTTCCTACCTTCTCAGGCACAGTTGGGTCATTCCTTGAGGCTCCAGGCTTCATGTAGTGGCCCAATTCCAGCTTCCTCTCTTTCCCCATCTCTTGATGTCTTTGAAGTGCTCATGACTACAGTGCCAGACTTCACATACGTTAAAACCACAGACATAGGACGTAAATCCAAGTGTGAAAAACCTATAGGCAACCACAGTGTCAGTTCCCACTTCCTGTTCCAGCTTTGATATCTCGCCTTTCTACTGGCACCTAGTGTTTTTACTTTCTTTACATGTTTTTATAAATCTTTGCTGTGTTTTAGCTGGAGTTTCAATGTAATTTTTGTGGCAAGAGTTCCTGCTTATGCCAGTTCAATCCTCCATAGTTTCAGAAGTCTTCTGCATACAAAATTTTTGAATTGTAAGTTTAAAATTTTATCACAGAAACAATTTTTATTTCATTTTTAACACTTAATATTCCAAGCATTTTCCAACTTGGTACATGATTGTTGTGATTGCTATTGTTAAGGCAGCATAGACTAGTAGCATAGAATGGGGATTAAAAGGATCAGTTTTGTAATCAGCAAACTTATCTCTGTGACCTCTTTAAGCTCTTCCTTCAGTAAGAGGTGGTTCTTGGAAAAAGTAATGAACCTAACAGGTGGCCTGGTACATACATGCTCAATAAATGGAAGATGCTATTATCGTTATTATTATTATTAAGGAGCTCTGGTGGCTTAGTGCCTAAGGCATTTGACTGCTAACCAGAAGGTTGGTGGTTCAAATCCACCAGCCACTCAACAGAAGGAAGACTGGGCGGGCAATCTACTTCCATAAAGATTTACCACCTTGGAAACCCAAAGGGAGTTACTATGAGATGGAATCAACTCGACAGCAGTGAATTTGGTTTCTGGTTTTATTGTTGTTATTATTATTATTATTATCATCATCATCATCGTAATCATTATCATCATAAAACAGTATCCAAATTCCATCATCACCCATTTTCACATTGATGATAAGCTTTCCAGACCAGCCAATTTTAAATATTGCATACATGACAGCAAGCTTTCAAGAGGGAAGGACATATTTGACAAGGTCCATAACTCAAACTATTGTGTGTGTTGAGGATTGTCAGGGTTAGATGAGGGTGGGGGAGCCTGGGACCAGTGGTGGGATCAAGGGGAGAAATTAACCTTCATTCAGGGCAGCCAATGAGCAGCATTAAGCACAGAGCACTATCAGGGCAGGAAAACAGAGACTATCTCTACCTATGTCATACTAGGCCTACCACTGCCCATAATGTTAAAGACCATAGAAATGGCCCCTGGTGCTGCACTTGGCAAACAAAATTAAAATGAACAGTTAGGCAAACAACTTTCCACATGAAACTGTCCTGGGTGATCAGGTGAGCAATTATGATGACTCAAGTTCACATAAAATTGCAAAATCTTAGTTTTGTGTTAACTTCTATTTATGTCCTTTGAAGTACATGATTATGTTCTGTAAATGCAAAGGTGACATTTGAGGAAAAGATAATACAGTAAATTCTCTAAACCAGCACTGTACAACAGAACTTTCTGCAATGATGGAAATGTTCAATATCTGCACTATGCAATACAATAATCACTAGCATATGGGGCTATTGAGCACACCTGAAATGTGGCTTAATGCAAGTAAGGAACTGAATTTTCCATTTTATTAAATTTTAATTAATGAAAGTTTAAGTAACCACGTGTAGCTTTCACTACCATATTGGAAAGCATAGCTCTAAACAAATTTTAAGAGAAAAAAAAAATATGCATGCATGTATGTATATTAGAATACATACATATTTTAGAATATACATATGTACATATATTTTGTGTGCTTTTGTATATATGTATGTGTGTGTGTGCATATATATCCAAATAAGTAGAGGACAAAATAAGATCTTAAAAATTCTTGTTGGAAAAAGCAAAAAATGCAATTGTTTTTCATTTTATATGTGTAATAATGCTTTAATAGTCAGAGAGTACTTACTAAAAGCAAAGTTAGATAATATCCTGCTGCTGGTATATATCATTCAATTGACAGGGACTGGCAAGCCATGGAGTAGTTGCTGCCATGAGAAAAATGTATTCACCTGTTTCCCAGAAATTTTTGTCATCACTAATTTTCACTGTAGGCAGTTTGAAAAAAGAAAATAGTAACTTCACACTTAGAGCATCTAAAACTGGTTTCATCAATCCTAATAATAGAGAGATAAACTAAATCTCTGCCCACACCTTATTTAAGAAATTTCTATTTGATTTAGACAACTGCAAATAATTGTACCACATAACGTGTTTAGATTTTTTAACTTTGGTCTTTTTGCTTTCATAAGTGCTCCCAGTGGTTTCAAGTTAGATGTGCTAAGTGCAGTGGTAATCCTGCCTCAACCACAAGGCCTCGTAATAAGGAGTATCTCGTGGATCCCAACCTCAGCTATTTACTTGAGCATCCTTCCAAAGGTCTCACACCGCAACACGAAGGGAAGCAAAGGAAGGGGTGGTTGTGCCATGTTTTTTGTTTTCCTTTTTGATTGTTTAATTGGCTTCTTCTAGACTTAACCTTAGGAATAATTAATATTTCTGTCTTAAAAATATTTTTTTAAAAGCCTAGATGTTTTTTTAAAAAAGAACAAACCCACTATCACCACTATTTGTTGTGGGGTACTACGGAGTAGCATGTCCATCTCTGGAACTTATCTAAAAAATGTCATTACTGAAATAGGAAAATTTGTCCTTGTAAAGCAGCTCCACTCCTCTGAAGGTCTTATGATCTTGATACAAAAAAAAGTGTCACAGTGCGGATCCAGAATATGGGTCTGATAGAACCACTGCTATTTGCAGTGTGACTTTGGGAAGAAGGGAGAAAAAGGCAGAAGGGAAAGTGAAGGGAGTAGTGTAGCTTTTTGAATATCTGTTAAATAAAAAATGTGTTGTATAGTTAATAAAACAAAATAATTTCTCCAAACCTTCCTAAAGATTTATTAACATATCTTATCTCAACACTTAACCATACATCCCAAAATTAAATAAATCCCCAGGAAGGATTCTTACCTCATTCGTCAAACATTGATAAATAAGAACACACATTAGTTTCTGAACTTAAACTATCTCCTTGCCCGAGTCTAACTGTCTCTTTAGCTATGATGAAAAACAGGCACCTACAGAGAAATGGGAACTGTTGGCTAGGTTCCTAGCCCTTCACCATTAAGAGTAGATATTTTTTATCTTGTCATTTAAAGGCCTATTTTTGAGCAGCATGAAATTGTCCCAAGTTCAGAAATGTCTATTAAAAAGCAACAACAACAAAACCTAGACCATGAGAAAAAAAAAATAGTAATAGTAACAGATTTGGAGCTTATGAGACAGACAAAATTTCCCCTTCAGAAAATAGCATATCTGGTTTTACCTAACAGTGTGGATGTGATCATTTTTTACTTACACAAGGAGTTCTTTTCAGCATAAGATATATAATACACAAAGTATAATAAGATTTGTATATATCAATTATTGGCATCCTTATCTTTAGGTATGAAAGAACTCTCTTTAAACACACTCATGGGGGCATCCCATATCTTATTTCAGATAGTTTAAGTAACAATGCAAATACATCTTATGATGCTTTCTTATGAAGGATGGGAATAAATGGGCAACCACACACTATCTTTCCCAAGCAATCCTCCAGACAGAATAGAACGACTCTCATCAAAAATTAAAGCATCCGAGACATACTCAAAGCAGCACTTCAAATCTCTGCATCTGTACTATTTCAAGCATGTCAGGTATTCAGAAACTGCTGGCATCCTCAATTTTTAAAGTGAATTTTGTTTTCTTCTGTAGTGCATTTAAAAAACAACAACAACAACAACAACA
This sequence comes from Orycteropus afer afer, assembly GCF_000298275.1. NCBI lineage: Eukaryota > Metazoa > Chordata > Mammalia > Tubulidentata > Orycteropodidae > Orycteropus > Orycteropus afer. The sequence goes on along the minus strand of NW_006921594.1, from coordinate 16,841,063 downwards.
ACAACAAACGATCACTCTAAGAGATACTTCTTTAAAAAGGTCAAATGTTCAAATATGGTCCACCTGTGGAGCTCTGGTGGCATAGTGCCTAAGGCATTTGACTGCTAACCAGAAGCCTGGCGGTTCATATGTACCAACCACTCCTCAGAATGAAGCCTGGGCAATCTACTTCAGTAGTGATACTGCTAACCAGAAGCCTGGCGGTTCATATGTACCAACCACTCCTCAGAATGAAGCCTGGGCAATCTACTTCAGTAGTGATACCGCCTTGGAAACCCAAGGAGGGGTTGCTATGAGTCAGGACCAAATCAATGGCAGTGAGTTTGGTCTTTGGTTGGTGGTTCTCATTGCTGACTTGAGTTCATTTTTGCTGTTGCTCGTATCTAAGTCCAACATTGCTTGGCTCATTCTGTTTTTACTTTGGAGGGAGGTTTTTGTTGCTGCTGTTAGATGCCAGCGAGTCAGTTCCAACTCATAGCGACCCTATGTATGAGGAAGGTTACTTAAGGTTAGGTTATCACTAATATAAGCACAAATCTGGTCTTTCTTTACATTCCATTTTCATTCTAATAATTTGCCAACATTTTTGTCCAAGCAGTTAAACTAAATCTAATGGCAATGATCTGGTCTTTTATTCACACATTCCCTAGATAGAGTCCCCCAGTGAAAAGGGATGGAACATTATCAACATCCAAGGAAAGAACTGATATAACACATATCAAGATTGGACCATATTTAATGCATTCATTAGTCATTGTGTTTCCTCATATTTCAAAAATTCAAAATGATTCCTCTTAATATTTGAATGAATTTGATAATATTAGTATACTCTATATAGAGATGTTGTTGTTGTTGTTGTTGTTATGTGCCATCAAGTCAAACCCGACTCATAGCAACCCCTCCTTGGGTTTCCGAGGCAGTATCACTACGGAAGTAGGATTGCCCAACCTTCCTTCCGAGGAGTGGCTGGTGGGTTTGAACCGCCAGCTGTCTGGTTAACAGGCAAGTGTCTTAGCCACTATGCTACCAGAGCTCCCCTATATAGAGATAGGTCTCAAAATAAGATAGAAGACACATGTTGGCCATATTAAAAGGTTACAGGAATTCTGATACCACACTGCAAACTCTGTTTAATTTTCATTACCTTAATGCAATGAGTATTTCATCATAATAAAATAAACAAGTCGTCATTTTAGAGGCAACTGCAGTGAAATGCCAAAAATCACTTGCCTAAAATCAGATTGTCTTCTTCTGAATCCAGGCTGTCAGTTTGCTATTTTTGTTACTTACTGATGAGTCGATCCTGACCCATGGTGACCCCATATGTGCAGAGGGTTTTCAACTCTGTAATGTTCTAGAAGATCACCAGGCCTGTCTTCTGAGGTGTCTCTTAGTTAGAACCACCAGCCTTTCAGTTAGTAGTCCTAGTGCTTAACTATTTGTGCCACTTTACTAGAGGTGTCACAGTAGGCAAGTTGTTTAACCTCTCAGTGTTCCAGGTGTAGTGCCTAAGGCACTTAACTGCTAACCAAAAGGCTGGCAGTTCAAACCCACCAGCCACTCCTCGGAAGGAAGATTGGGCAATCTGCTTCCATAGAGATACCGCCTCAGAAACCCAAGGAGGGGTTGCTATTAGTTGGATCCAGCTCAATGGCAGTAAGTCATCTATAAACTAGAGATATTAACAGTACCTACCTCAAGGTGGGTATAAGGATTAAATATATTAAAAGATGTAAACTATTTAGAACAGTGCTTGGCACATTGTCTGTTTCCAAAAATATTAATATTAATGTTGTATTTGATACTTTCAACATTTTTCTCTGGTAGTTTCTCACTAAGTTTAGAGTTAGATGGCTTGGAGATTTCCTGCCTGCCTTTCCTCCCTTCTTTTCCTTTCTTCTTTCATTTCCTCCTTCCTTTCCTCTCTTCCCTTCTTCTTTCTCCCTCCTTCCCTCCCCTGTTTCTTTCATTGTCACCCTTGGAAATTTTTTTTTTAACATCCAAAAATTTGGATGATTAAATGTCTCTCTCAATTAGAGGCTTACCAGTCACTAAACACTGTGATCAACTGTAAAATAAAGACATAGTATAATGTCATAGAAGTTAGATATTAAGCAGATCTCTTAGTGAAATAATTTCAAATATAAAATTTTTCAACAAGTAGCATTAAAATAAGGATAAAATAATTTTAGTTACACACTCATTTTATGCATCTGTATCAGTAGAGCCAGCATACTTTCCTCTCTGTCTCTCACTTGCTTATTTTTAACAAGGCAATAAACAGATGGACCAAATGACTATATGGCTAAGTGGTTCACCAATAAAGTATGGTTTACTCAGACAGTGTGCCACTTATTCCACACTGGGAAAGGCACACACAGTACATTATATAATTGTCTTCGACTTGAGTTCAAGTGTTCCATGCTTACTATGAGGTTTTGTAAAGGATTTAATATAGTAACTAGTTTTTAAAAATCACAGAGTTTACATCATTTACTGGTTGTGATAATATAATATTATAGGACTGGATGTAGTGTCAATTCAATTGCCAACCCTAGAGAGAAAGAAATGTAAATTGCTTTCAGGAATATACACAATTTACCAGAATTGCAGAGTTCTACAATATTCTAGTGGTCATTAGAATCTGCATAATGCCATCACTTTGGGGAATAAAGAAATATTATAATAACTCGTTCTTGTTGTTAGGTACCATCAGGTAAGTTCTGACTCATCGAGACCCTATGTGGAATAGACTTCCATCCTCACAGTTGCTATATTTGAGTTATTGTTGCAGCCACTGTGTGACTTCATCTCACTGTGACTCTTCTTCTTTTTCACTAACCCTGTACTATACTAAGCATGATGTCCTTCCACAGATCTTTCCTGATAACACATACAAAGTACATGAGTTGAAGTTTCAACATCCTCGCTTCTAAGGAGCATTCTGGCTGTACTTCTTCCAAGACAGGTTTGTTCATTCTTCTGGCAGTCCATGGCACATTCAACACTCTTCACCAACATCATAATTCAAAGGCATCCATGCTTCTTTGGTCTTCCTTATTCATTGTACAGTTTTCACATGTATATGAGATAACTGAAAAATACTATGCCTTAGGTACACATTAGTCCTTAAAGTGACATCTTTGCTTTTTAATACAATAAAGAGGCCTTTTGTAACAGATTTGCCCAATGCAATACGTTGTTTGATTTCTTGACTGCTGCTTTCATGGGCGTTGATTGTGGATCCAAGTAAAATGAAATCCTTGACAACTTCAACATTTTCTGCATTTATCATTATGTTGCTTGTTGGTCCAGGTGGAAGGATTTTTGTTTTCTTTATGTTGAAGGCTACTACTGAAGGCTACAGTCTTTGATTTTCATCAGTAAATGCTTTAGGTCCTCTTTACTTTCAGCAAGCAAGGTTGTGTCATCTGCATATCACAAATTAATGAGTCTTCCTCTGATCTTGATGCCACATTCTTCTTCAAGGAGTCCCATTTCTCAGATAATTTGCTCAGCATACAGATTGATTAAGTGTAGTGAAAGGATACAACCCTGACACACATCTTTCCTGATTTTAAACAGTATCCCCTTGTTCTGTTCAAATGACTGCCTCTTAGTCTATGTACAGGTTCCTCATGAGCACAATTAAGTCTTCTGGAATTCCCCTTCTTTGCATTATTATCCATAATCTTTATAATCCACATGGTTGAATGCCTTTGCACAGTAAAACAAAACACAGGTAACAGGTAAACATCCTTCTGGTATTTTCTGCTTTGAGCCAAGATCTCTCTGACATCAGCAATGATATTCCTCAGTCCACATCCTGTTCTGAATCCAATTTGAATTTCTGGCAGTTCCCTCTACTGCTATAATCATTTTTGAATTCTCTTTAACTCTGGTAGCGTAGTGCTTAAGACAATTGACTGGCAAGGCTGGCAGTTCAAATCCACCAGCCACTCCTCAGAAGGAAGGTTGGGCAATCTACTTCCGTAGTGATACCACCTCGGAAACCCACAGAGGGGTCGCTATGAGTAGGGTCTGACTCGACGGCACATAACAACAACAACAATAAACTTTGTTTACTTGTGTGTGATATTAATGATACTGTTCAATAATTTCTGTATTCTGTTGGATCACTTTTCTTTGGAATGGGTACAAATATGGATCTCTTCCAGTCAGTTAGCCAGGTACCTGTTTTCCAAATTTCTCGGCATTGGTGAGTGAGCATTTCTACCTTTGCATCCATTTGTTGAAACATCTCAGTTGGAATTCTGTTAATTCCTGGAGCCTTATTTTTCACCAATGCCTTCAGTGCAGCTTGAACTTCTTCCTTCAGTACTATTGGTTCTGGATCATATGCTGGCTTCTGACATGGACAAACATTAACCAATTCTTTTTGGTACAGTGACTCTGTGTATTCCATCAATCTTCATTTAAAGCTTCCTGTGTCATTCAATATTTTTCCCACAGAATCCTTAAATATTGTGATTCAAGGCTAGAATTTTTTCTTCAGTTTTTCAGTTTGAGAAATGCCGAACATTTTCTTCTCTTTTTATTTTCTAACAGCAGTTCTTTGTATTTCTCATTATAATACTTTACTTTGTCTTCTCAGGCTGCCCTTTGAAATGTTCTGTTCAGCTCTTTTACATCAACCTTTCTTTCATTCATTATAGCTATTACACTGAAGAGCAAGTTTCAGAGTCTCTATTGATATCCTTTTTTGTTTTTTCTTTCTTCCCTGTTTACTGACCTTTTGCTTCCTTCACATACAATGTCCCTGATGTCATCACACAACTTGTCTGGTCTTCAGTCATTAGTGCTCAATATGTCAAATCTATTCTTCAGATGGCCTATAAATTCAAGTGGGATCTACTTAAGGTAATGCTTTGGCTTTTGTGGACTTGTTTTAATTTTCTTCAGCTTCAACATGAACTTGTGTA
>NW_006921594.1:16834752-16835720 GCF_000298275.1 Orycteropus afer afer | reverse complement strand
CATCAGTAAATGAAGGTCCTGAATGCTTTATTCCACCCTCTTCTTTGAAGAGGTAGCTGTTCCCCACTTGTATTTTGAGTGTCTCCCAACCTAAAAGGCTCATTTTCTAGCATTATATCTGAATAACACTCTGCTGCTATTTATAAGGTTTTCACTGGCCATTGTCTTTTAGAAGTACACCACCAGGTCCTTCTTCCTAGTCTGTCTTATTCTGGAAGCACTGCTGACTCCTGTCCACCACGGGTGATCCTGCTGGTATGTGAAATACAAGTGGCATAGCTTGCAGAAACACAGCAATATCCAGGCTATCACATTATGACAAATGGACAGATGTAATTTAGTCACATAAAAATAGATTACAGTAATTTAGTCACATAAAATCAGTAATTTCATAAAACTTTAAATATTGATTTAAATAAATATTTAAAAAGAGTGAATCACAGATTAATAATGAACGGAAAGAAAGTTATTATATTAGACATCATATAATTCAAGGAGCTTTTTATTTTTTATTTTTATTTCTATGTATGAATACTCTACCAAGACTGTTGTTGTTGTTAGGTGCCATCAAATTGGTTCTGACCCATAGCAACCCTAAGCAAAACAGAACGTTCCTGTGCCATCCTCACAATCCTTGCTATACCTGAAGCCATCATTGCAACCACCATATCAATCTGTCTCACTGAGGGTCTTCCTCTTTTTCACTGAACCTCTATTATATCCTTCTCCAGGGACTGGTCCCTTCTGACAACATGACCAATGTATGTGAGACAAAGTCTGGCCATTCTCGCCTCTAAGAAGCATTCCAGTTGTACCTCTTCCAAGAAGATTTATTGATTCTTGTGGCAGTCCATGGTATTTTTAGTATTCTTTGCCAACACTATAATTCAAATGCATCAGTTTTTCTTTGGTCTTCCTTATTGCTTATCAAGCTTTCACATGCATATGAGGCTATTGAAAATACCATG
>NW_006921594.1:16815170-16832117 GCF_000298275.1 Orycteropus afer afer | reverse complement strand
CACAGGGAAGAGGTAACTATGGGGATGAAGTGGGAGGGGAGCTGTTGTATTGTGGTAAACTGTAATCAATGTCATGAGACAAAGTGTATGTGAGCTGTTATATGGAAAGTGAATTTGCTCTGTAAACTTTCACCCAAATCACAATAAAAATTTAAAAAAAAAAAAAAAGAGTTTGTCTTTAAATGGATCTTGAAGAATGGGTAGGATTTCAACAAGTGGAGTTGAAAGAATAAAAGCATTCTAGGCCAAAGGAAAAGCACAGATAAAGAAAGACAGGCATGGAATGTTTAGGGAATTGTGGGAAGTCCTGGTAATGTGCACAAATTATGAGGAAGCTAGTGTGGGACAGGATGTCCCGGTGCACAGTGGTTAAGTGCTCAGCTGCTAACCACCAGCTGCTCCACGGGAAAAGATGCAGCAGTTTGCTTCCATAAAGATTTACAGCCTTGGAAATCCATAAAGATTTACAGCCTTGGAAATCCTATTGGGCAGCAGTTCTACTCTGTCCTATACAGTCACTATGAGTCAGAATTCCATACAACAGCAATGAGTGTTCTGTTTTCTTTTTGGAGAGAAGGGACAGACTGATGTAAGAGATGGAGGGGCAATGATAAACAGCAAGACTGGGAAGAGTCTTCAAACCCACGCTGAAGGGTTGGCCTTCAGAAGAGAGTTTTAGGCTATCCAAGTTTGAGTATGCAAGGCTATCCCTTAGAGAGATTAATTGAATAAAACATGCAGAATAGACTGTAGCAAACAGAGGCTGGAGGTGAAGAGACCCGCTGAGAAGATACTGTAATCATCTCAGAAAGGCATTGGAAGGGAAGGGCTCAGTTGTGAAAGACTCTAGGAGGGAGTACCAACTACATGTGTAGGGTGGATCTGATCTTTGCAGCCCGGGTAACCCAGAGGACAGGCAGAAGATATATAATCAGTGAAACAGAATCAGCTGGAACACTAACACTGTATGTTATCAGGGGAGAGGAAAGGTAGTAGTAAATTTTGGAGGACACAGAGTTTATGAGATTTTGTTGTATGAGGAGGAAGTTAGAACAAAAGAGAATTCAAGGTGTTTTCCAGCTCCATTTTGCTTGAACTGCCCACAGAATAGTTGTTTCTAACTTGTTTTTAACCTTATACCGTTGGCTTATTTATCTATTCAACAAATATTTAATGAGTATATGCCAGAGAACAAGGAGCTCTAGTAGCATAGTGCCTAAGGCACTTGACTGCTAACCCAAGGCTGGTGGTTCAAACCCACCAGCCACTCCTCAGAAGGAAGGCTGGGCAATCTAATTGATACCGCCTTGGAAACCCAAGGAGGGGTTGCTATGAGTTGGGTCCAGCTCGAGGGCACATAACAACAACAACAACATGCCAGAGAACAGGGGTGGTGTGAAAGGTCAATGTGTCCAGATACTAACCAAAAGGTCAACGTGGCCAGATACTAACCAAAAGGTTGAAGGTTCATATCTATCCAGAGGTACCTCAGAAGAAAGCCTTGGTGACCTGCTTCCAAACAGCCACTGGGAACCTACGGAGCACGGTTTTACTCTGACACACAAGGGGTTAGCATGAGTCTTGGAATCAACTCAATGGCAACTGGTTGGTTATGCCAGGTGTTGCACTAGACACATGAGACATATTGGTGAACAAAACAGAAAAAACTCCTTGCCTTCATGATCTTACAATTTCATGAAAAGAGTAAGATGAAAAATGATATATATAATATTAGTAGAGTATGTACAGTGTGTCAGAAATGTTATAGGAAAAAATGAAGAGTAAGAAAGATGAGAAGTGGTGACACTAAGGGATGGAAGCAGTACAGTCTAGATTGATATATTTCACAAGTCACAGACTTTGAACCATAGTGAGATTTGATCTAAGGATGCCATTGACAATATTATCACTCAACTTTCCAATTTCCTCTCAATTGAAAACACGTGAGAGTAGTTAGGTTTCTACAGAATACCTGACTTTTGAGCACCATGAATCATCTAAGTGCACACATTTTCCTCCCGGCACTAATGATCTGAGGGTACAAAGCCAAATGTGTGGTCCTCCTGCAGAAAGTGTATGAGCCCTCATGGTACTTTTGTGTATCTCTTTTCATCTTATTTTCTGAACATTTCTTTTCCTACTGTCCTAATTACTTGTCTCACTTTTACCTTGTATATTTTTATAACCACAACTCATCTGTCAGTTTGTCCTAGTGTGGTGGCTTGTGTATTGCTGTGATGCTAGAAGCTATGCCATTGGTATTTCGAACACCAGCAGGATCATCCATAGTGACAGGTTTCAGCAGAGCTTCCAGACTAAGACAGACTAGAAAAAACTGGCCAGTGAAAACCTTATGAATAGCAGTAGCTGTGCAAAGGTATTAGACTGTGCAGATCATAACAAATCATGGACAACATTGTGAAGAATAGGAATTCCAGAACACTTAACTGTGCTGCTGAGGAACCTGTGCACAGACCCACAGGGAGTTGTTCAAAAGAACAAAGAAATACTGTATGGTTTACAATCGAGAACAGTGTGTGTCAAGGTTGCATCCTTTCACTATACTTATTCAATCTGCATGCACAGCAAATAATCCTAGAAGCTGGACCATAAGAAGAACAATGGGTATCAGGATTGGAGGAAGACTCATTAACAACTTGAGATATACAGATGATACAACCTTGCTTGCTGAAAATGAAGAGAACAGGAAGTGCTTACTAATGAAAATCAAAGACAACAGCCTTCAGTATGGATTTTACCTCAAGATAGATGAAAACAAAAATTCTCACAACTGGATCAATAAGCAACATCATGATAAATGTAGAAAATTGAGATTGTCAAGGATTTCCTTTTTCTTGGATCTGTAATCAAAACCCATGGAAGCAGCAGTCAAGAAATCAAATGACATATCACTTTGAGCCCACCTGCTATAAAAAAAATCTCTTTAAAGTGTTTAAAAGCAAAGATGTCACTTTGAGGACTAATGTGAGCCTGACCCAAAACCATGATACTTTCAAATGCCTCATATGCATATGAAAGCTGGACAATAAATGAGGGCGACCACAGAAGAATCCATCATTTTGAATTAGGGTGTTTTCAGAGAACATCAAACATACACATACCATGGACTGCCAGAAGAATGAACAAATCTATTTTAGAAGTACAGTCAGAATGATCCTTAGAAGCGAGGAGGAGAGACTCTCTCCCATATTTTAGACATGTTATCAGTGAGGACCAGTCCCCGGAGAAGGACATCATGCTTATAAAAGTAGAGGGTCATTGAAAAAGAGGAAGTCCTTCAAAAAGAAGGACTGACACAGTGACTGCAACAGTGGGCTCAAGCATAGCAATGACTGGAGGATGGTGCAGGACCGGACAACGTTTCATTCTGTTGTACACGGTTGCTGAGAGTCGGAACCAATGTGATGACAGCTACCAACACAATATTTTTGCAAAGTAAAATCCAGTTTAGAACTCTCAAGACAGAAATAACACCAAAAAACAAACTCACTGTCATCAAGTCGATTCCGACTCATAGTGACCCCCTTTGGGTTTCCAAGGTGGTAAATCTTTATGGAGGAGCTCAGGTAGCATAGTGCCTAAGGCACTTGACTGCTAACCAGAAGGCTGGTGGTTCAAACCCACCAGCCACTCCTCAGAAGGAAGGTTGGGCAATCTACTTCCGTAGTGATACTGCCTCAGCAACCCAAGGAGGGATCGCTATGAGTCAGGGCCGACTCGATGGCACACAACAACAACAAATCTTTATGGAAGTAGATTGCCAAGTCTTCCTTCCATGGAGTGGCTGGTGGGTTTGAACCACCAACCTTCTTGTTAGCAGTCAAATGCCTTAGGCACTATGCCACCAGAATAAACCATCAATGTTCCTTTCCTTTTTTTTTTTTTCAGTTTGGTATCTTCTTTGATGCCAAAACTAATTTATTTAACTTAAGGTCAAATCTGTCTGAACACATTTAAATATTTACCTTATGTGTAATCCCTTTAGAAGTATTTGTTTTCCATATCTGTCACAGAGACTTTGAGTACTTACATGAAATTCACGCAGCCTGTGCCAGCTGGTGGAGCAATCCAGACGAAGCTGAGGTTGGTTGTGGGCAGGTGACTCACGTGAGAGGCCACCACACTGCACATAAACTGGTTACCAAACTGGTGGTCAGACATGATTCCTGCAAGGCATAAAGGAAGGGAAGTTGTTATAAAGAAAAAAGAGCAAAATCTTTTTATGGTATCACAATATTTTCTAGATGTTTTTCTTTCTAAGCAAATATTTATTACACTATGGGGCTTTCCCATAACGTACATAATTTCCACTCTCCACTGTGAGAAGGAAAGTCATAATTTAAAACATTATTGTTAAGAAGTGATCCATTAAATTCATTGCTATACAGTTGGCTTTGATTGTGCTGATGCCCACCATCAAAGACCATCAGGAGCATACCTGCAGTCAAACAAAGCTGGGTTTACTGGAACTGTTTGCAACACGGAAGAACAAACACAACCAGGAATTGGGAGGCATCTCCGTAAGAGGAGGATCAGAAGAGGTTTTTAAATACTCGGGCTTGTAGTAGGTTATCTGAAGGAGTCAGGTGATCAGGTTCACCTGCGAATTTCCTGGTTTTAGTACTGGGAGTCCTGAGTACTAAGAACCCCCACAGTGCTCTTGGCAGGGTCCAGGGAAGGGTGGTCCTGCTTCTGGATTGGGTGCTGTTGGAACATGAGGACAATTCTCCCCTGGGTATCTCTGATTTTTCTCAATTTATTTTGCTGTTGTTATTGTTGTTGTTGAGAATATACGTAGCAAAACATATACCAATTCAGCAGTTTCTACACGTACAATTTAGTGATATGATTACATTCTTCAAGGTGTACAAACATTTTCACTCAACTTTTCTAGTTGCTTCTCCCTCATTACCATAAACTCACTGCCCTCTAAGCTTCCTACCTAATCTTTCGACTTACTGTTGTCAATTCCATCTCTTATAGATGATTCTGAAAAGAACATAATACTCAAGTCAGTATGTCTTAAAAGAGAATAATGTTCAAGTCATTATATCTATGTCTTAATAATCTTTATCAAGGTAGAATAAGGAATGGAGATTGGAAAAGCAGCAGGAGTCACTCATTTTAGCATGGAGAGGGGAATATTGGTGGTTTTGTGGTTTGCACCATGTTCTTGTTTTTGTCTGTGTTCAGACATGATTATAAGCTGGTGTTATTTTTGCCTCATACGTCACAATCACAAAGTGGCTTTGTCTGATACTGATGTTCTGTGAAACTGTTTTTGTTCAACATGAGAGCACCATGACTGCTGCTGCCCAACTTCTAGCTCAGCTATCAGGAGAGTTGTCTTCTTTTTTAATAAGGTTATTCCCTTAGGTTGACTTCAAACATAACATAGTAATAAAAAACATTATTAGTAATGGGCATTTGAATAAAAAATTCTCTCATTTACTGGCTTTGTGGTCTTGGACAAATGACTTATTCTCTTTGAGATTCAGTTTCTTTTTTGATATAATGGAAATACCATGTCACCCCAACTTAAAACTGTTGTGAGAATTAAACAGCCCAATATATATGACAGCAGCTGGTATAGTAAGTATCTAGAAGCAATGGATTTTCAATAAACATCGATTCTCTTCCAGGCCACAGAGAAAATATGATTCTATTCATACTATAGGAGCTCTGTTGTAGTGCCTAAGGCACTTGACTGCTAACCAAAAGGCTGGTGGTTCAAACCCACCAGCCACTCCTTCAAAGGAATGTTGGGCAATCTACTTCCTTAGTGATACCGCCTTGGAAACCCAAGGAGGGGTCGCTATGAGTCAGGTCTGACACAGCACATAACAACAACATTCATACTATTTCTCTCTAAAAATCCTTAATGACCTCCCATTGTCTTCAGTTGCACTGTATAATATAGTAGTCACTATTAGGAGCTCTGGTAGCATAGTGGCTAAAAGCACTTGACTGCTATCCAGAAGGCTGGCGGTTCAAACCCACCAGCCACTCCTCGGAAGGAAGGTTGGGCAATCCTACTTCCGTAGTGATACTGCCTCGGAAACCCAAGGAGGGGTCGCTATGAGTCGGGGCCGACTCGACGGCACATAACAACAACAACAAGCCAATATATTTATTTAAATTTTTGCTATTTAAAATTAGATAAAAATTAAAATTTAAGTTCTTCAGTTGACTTAGCCACATTTCACATACTCAGTGGCCACATGTGTCCAGTGGCTGCTATAATGGACAACAAACACAGAATAGAAAATCACATCATTGCAGAAAGTTCTGTTAGGCAGCACTGGCTCATGGGATAAAATTAAGGCCCTTCGATCTGTCTTCCATCTCTCTCTCCCCAGCCTCAGCTTCAGTACTTTCTGCTCCTTTCTGTTGCCCACCCCTTATAATTTATAGGCCCAAAATACAAATGTACCCACCCTTCTTTACCTTTGCACAAGCTATTCCTCTGTGAGGAAAGCTCTCTCCCTCCAACCGATCTCAACCACCTGGCAAATCTTTCTTTACGATTCAGCTCTTTTTCTGCTTTGTTGACCTTCTCCTGCCCACCTCCAAGCAAACCCATGCAGTTCCACTTATAAGTCCCCACTGACCCTTCTACATAACTCCAATACAACTCTTATCCCAAGGCATTTATAATATTTGTTTTACTTATGTTTCTCTTCTCTACATCTTAAGTTCTTTAAAGGAGAAATTGAATGTCTTAATTTACATTTATCTAGCACCTAGCATATAGTGATACTGCCTCGGCAATCCAAGAAGGGGTCGCTATGAGTCGGGTCCAACTCAACAGCACATAACAACAACAACACCACCATAGTACAGATAGTCAAATCTATTATTCATTTTCCTTTAATTTTTTGGCCTTTTACACTAGTTTTAAAGGTGGCTTCTCAATCTCCAAGTTTTAAAAAAATAATCTCTTATATTGTTTTTTCATTACTTAATTTTAACATTTACATTTTTAATGTATCTGAATTTTATTTTGATGTGTGTACAAGGTAAGGATTTAACTTTATTCTTTCTTTCTAAGTGGTTATAGCTTAATAGTCATAGGTTCTCTTCATTCTTCACTTAAAATGTCGTGATAGTCTCATCAGTTTTTCTCCTCCTCATCCTTGTTGTATCACAATGGTCTTTCTAAAAAACATACATGATTATGTTAATCCCCTGCTACACTCCCTTCAATCGTTCCCCATCAGATTCCAGAGAGATAAAACGCCCACTCCTTGTTCATCACTGGGCTATGTCCTACATGCTCTTCAAGACAGAGTTCAATATACCCTCTGATTGAAACCATTGAGGTGTGTTATTTACTGTGGTGAGGATAATGATATAAAAATAAATCAGACATGGCCCCAGCCCTCAAAGACCTCCCACCCCACTCATGGCCCCCTCTCCATGTTTGGACAGATGCACTCCCTATATGTCATCACAGCGGATCATAACATTCCTCCACCACAACACTTGACCATCTGCCCAGTAAGCCGATGGGGGTACAGGTCTTTAGTTTTTATATCCAAAGCACTTTGCACAATGCCTGGAATTTTTATATTTATTCCAGAAATAATAAATGGATTCTGAAAAGAAAGTAGAAATTACAACACATAGGTTACTTTAACTAGTGATATAGAATCTTCTAGACTAGAAATTTGTCTAAAATAAGTTTTACTCACCAAAGAAATAGAAAACAACTCTGTGTTTTGACATATTCTAGTGAAGCACTTTTTCTCATTCAAGTTTTTATTTTTTAAGCTGCATCTTGAGACGAAAATCATCACCCCAGAAAAACCACAAAATTAGGGAGGATAAGAGATTCCCAGGGAAAACACAAAGAACTGAAGGAGACTCGACAGCCGTGACTCAGGATTTGCCCCTCTCTCAGGTCAAGCCTAAAGCAGGGATTCAGTGTGGAAGATGACACGTCTGCAGGAGTCACGCTGGCCAAAATGGAAAACAACAGTTCCAGCCACACACTGTGGGAGGGGAAGGGAATCTAACAAAAAGGGCTTCAGAGACTTGGTAACATTCATGTTCATGATTCATGTTCAAATATCTCCCATTCCTCAAATAACTTCTTAGCAAGTGAGTCAATGTCTCAGCCACATTTTCCTTGGTAGTTACACTGCCATAATTACCTCACTCCCTACTCAGGGCAGGCCCTAGAACATCATTTTTGCAAGCCAAGAGGCAAACTAGCAGTTCTCTAAATTGACTGTGCAAAGGAATCACCTGAAGAGATTTAAAAATTACTGGCTCCCAGTGATTCCTAGTTAATTGCTCTGGGGTATAACCTAGGTATTAAGATTTTTCAAAACTTGCTAAGCAATCTTAATGTGTAGCCAAAAACTTGCATTAAAAATTTGTCTTAGTAAAACATCCAGAATTCAGAGCTTATAGTAATACTACTCACATCACTATGATACCAATATAAAGTCTGAAAGCATCTGGCGGCATGTCTTACATAACGACCCTGGTAGTAATGCAAAATATTCTATCTGCTTACTCGCCATTCTTAGAACCATCCCATGTGTGTATTCCAAGGTCCTTTTTATGACTTTTCAAGCCCCGTGAGTGTGAAGCATTCTTTGCTTTTTTAACACAAAGCACTGGCAAATTATATAGCTACCACACCTTGACTTGCATTTTCTTTGAAAATATTGTTAATTGGCCAGAGTTGTAACATTGTTGTTGTTTGCTGTCCAGTCGGCCCCGACTCATAGCGACCCCTCCTTGGGTTTCCGAGGCAGTATCACTACAGAAGTAGGTTTGCCCAACCTTCCTTCCGAGGAGTGGCTGGTGGGTTTGAACCGCCAGCCTTCTGGTTAGCAGTCAAGTGCCTTAGGCACTATGCTACCAGAGTTGTAACATTAGAAATCTATATATGTTTAAATCAATCATCAGAGAAACAAAACGAAAACACTATTTACAGAACTCTATTTTGTAGCAAACACTGTGTCAGCCCCTATACAAAAAACATCGAAGAACTCAATTGCCATCGAGTCGATTCTGACTCATAGTGACCCCCGTAGAGTTTCCAAGGTGGTAAATCTTTATGGAAGTAGATTGTCTCATCTTCCTTCCACAGAATGGCTGGTGATTTTGAACCATCAACCTTCTGGTTAGCAGTCAGATGCCTTAAGCACTGTGCTGCGAAAGCTCCTCATGTCAGCCCTTATGGTGGTATAGAAAAGAGGTATTCTCTCTGCCCTGAAAAAACTTGAGCTGGGAAGAGAAAACTAAATAGATTAACATTTAAATAAAACTGGAAAATATAAGAAAGTACTAAACTGGGTAGTAGTAGTGAAAAATACAAATAGGTGATAAAAAGTGATTAATATGGACAATTATAACAATGAAAGCTAATACTGAGCACTTGCTATGTGCTAGGCACTATTCAAGTGTTTCATGAATATTAAGACGCTCTGGTGGCATACTGCCTAAGGCATTTGACTGCTAACCAGAAGGCTGGAGGTTAAACCCAGCAGCCACTCCTCAGAAGTAAGGTTGGGTGATCTAGTTCCATAGTGATACAGCCTTGGAAACCCAAGGAGGGGTCACTATGAGTTAGGTCCAACTCGAAGGCAAATAACAACATGAATACTAACACATTTAAGGCTCTTAATACTCCTGTGAGGTTGTTGTTGCTATTAGGTGCTTTCTAGTTGGCTCCAACTCATAGTGACCCTATGTACAACACAATGAAACACTGCCAGGGCCTGCTCCATCCCCACAACCATTGCTATACTTGAGCCCATCTTTGCAGCCACTGTATCCATCTTGTTGAGGGTCTTCCCCTTTTTCACTGATGCTTTACTTCACCAAGCATGATATCCTCCTCCAGGGACTGGTCCCGTCTAACAACATGACCAATGTATATGAGACAAAGTCTGGCCATTCTCGCCTGTAAGAAGCATTCCAGGTGTACCTCTTCCAAGACAGATTTATTCATTCTTATGGCAGTCCAGGGTATTTTTAGTATTCATTGCCAAAACTACAGTTCAAGTCCATCAATTCTTCTTTGGTCTTCCTTATTCATTGTCCAGCTTTCACATGCATATGAGGCTATTGAAAATACCATGACTTGGGTCAGGAGCACCTTAATCTTCAAAGTGACATCTTTGCTCTTTAATATTTTATATAGTGGTAGGTATTATTTTTCTCCATTTTATCCTTTAGGACTAAGGCACTAGAGACAGAGGGACATCCTCATGGCACAAAGGAAGTGGGCAGCGGCGCCAAGACTCAAGTCAGTGCTCTTGCTACATATGCAGAAATAATTCTCTTGAAGAGGGAGAACAGAACTGACTTGTGAGGAAAAAGCTAACATTTCCCATATTTGTTTTCATTTACATGAGCAGCCCCTTCAGCTTTGCCACATACCAGCTACCAGCTGTGTGACCTTTTTTTTTTTTCTTCCTTTTTTAGTATCTTCTCTTAAGCTTCAGTTTCATCATCTACAAAGTGCTGGTCCACATCACTTAGAATCTTTCAGTTTCACAGCTCTCTAAGTACAATTTAAATAAATAGAAGAAATATGGCAGGGCATTCCACAAAGGCAGACATAATGTGCAGAGATGCATACATAAAATGAGCACTAAGAAAATGAGAGCAGTCAGAATCAGCTTCCAGTGTTCTACGAAACACAATTTATTGCATCTGGCACAATGATCTTCTTAATGGCCTTGGTTCATGGAAGACATACACCATCTAATTAATATATGTGATCTGGAAATCTATTCTCTGGATAAGTGGAATCTGAATTTGATAATGAATTTAAATTTACGATGTTGCTTCCCCTGCTGCATGCTGGATAATGGGATACATATTGAGTTTTTAATAAGACTCAGAAAAGGTAAAATAAGATCTATAATAAAAAAGTATTTGATTATACTGTTTTACAAGGAGATATATACATATAAAATGTATATATGTACATATAATTATACTAAAGATTTTATTTTTATTGTTGTGATTATGAGTAAACTGTCACAGTGGTTATAGCACTTGGCTACTAACCAGAAGGTCAGTGGTTCAAACCCACCAACTGCTCCATGAGAGAAAGATGTGGCAGTCTGCGTCAGTAAAGATTTACAGAAACTCGAAGGGGCAGTTCTACTCTGTCCTATAAGGTCGTTCTAAGTTGGAATTGACTTAATGATAGTAGGTCTGGGTCATACAAAAAATTTCTTCTCCAGAGAAACAGGCTATCCTTTTCCAAGAAAGCTGGACTACAAGACAAAATAAACACTTCAGGAAATACAGCTTTCCTGATCTAACTTTGGGCAAAGAAAGTATAGTATCTCTTTTAAACAATGAAGACCCACAGTATTGATAACACTTTTGAATTTAGTCATATTTTAAAACATTCTTGTTATAGACAAGTTTCCTATGAGTATTGTATACACACATTGAAAAAACAGAATATCCACAAGATGGCTACAATTTCTACATCAAGAAACAATCCTTACCCTTAAAACAACTATATCTTTCAAAATTATGGATGTTTTTCATTTACTAAGTAATTCAAATTATTGGATATTTTCTTGTAAGTATCCAATATTTGTCTTCTTGATCAAAGTTAGGGTAAAAGCATAGGAAGCTATAGCAAAGCCCACTGCCATTGAGTCGATTCTGACTCATAGTGACCCTACAGGACAGAGTAAAACTGCATCATAGCGTTTCCAAGGCTGGTGGCGTAGTGCCTAAGGCATTTGACTGCTAACCAGAAGGCTAGTGGTTCAAACCCACCAGCCACTCTTCAGAAGGAAGGTTGGGCAATCTACTTCCGTAGAGATACCACCTCGGGATCCCAAGGAGGAGTTGCTTTGAGTCGGATTAAATCTTTATGGAAGTAGATTGCTTCATCTTTCTCCCACAGATTTGAGCCACTGACATTTTGGTTAGCAGCTGAATGCTTTAACTACTGTGCCACCAGCGATTCTTGGAAGCTATTGGAGAATTTCTTTTGTCCATACTGAACTGCAAGATGAGGCTCATGGTGTCTTTAATTGTTCTAAAGTTGCCTCCATGATCTCTTTTAAGACAGTGACACACATGTCTGTGCCTTCCGGGATGTAATTTTCCTGACAAGTCTTCAGTTATTTTAAGTTTGTGATTAAACCTTGTATGAACCCCATTTTCCCTCAGGAATACTTTCATATGCTTTTAATGTGCATACCTTAGATTTTCAGATTGTAACTAAAGTTTATATGATCCCCATCTCTAAAATAATTATTTATATATATATATATTCTCATAAAAATGTAGGCTATTCATTTCCAAGACACACTCAGAAGATTTTATTAACCAAAAATATCCTGTGTAGTAAGAAAATATCACATTTATGTTTTTTTTTCTTTTCTGTGTTTTGTAGATTAAAGACATAGATTACTCATATCTGTTCAGTTTGTAATTTGCCATGGTTAGTGTTAGACATGAGTAAAAATAAGTCCTGGTTTATTTTCATGAGTTACAACAATTAAGACATCTATAAATGGAATGTCAAACAAAGGGCAAATACATTAAGAACACAGACTCTGTTCTGTGGAAAATATAATCTCCATATATAATAATGATGAATTCTTAAAAGAAATAATACTTTCACTTATTGTTCTAAACATTTTTCAGAAAGTTTGGTATAAAGTTTTGTCAGGAAGGTTAGTAAATTTATTAACTTTTGTCTACGTAAGAAATGTAAGATAAGAATGGCACAAACATTTAATATGATTTCTATTTTCTTTATTTGTATCATTTTGCTCTAAGGATATCTAAAGGCTTCCATCATATAATAAGACAATATGCTTTTCTGAAAATCTAGTTTGGAAAGTTAGTGTTATGTTGTAAGTGAAGAAAGAAAATGAATTATGGAGTTCCTTTTTGTTATTCTTTAATCTTTTTATTTAATAAAATATGAACAGCTGTTGACTTACAGAATTCGACTGCCAGCTATTTGCCTTCTTTGGTAGGTCAACGTACTCAAACATTTCAACAAAGCCAAACATGAATTCATGTTCTGAGAGTAATCACAGAACTTCCTGAAAACATCTTTATTGCAGCTTACCTGTGAAGTGCCAGCCTGATGAAAATGAGCATAAAAGAACAGCTCTCAAGTAGTGCTGTAAGATATTGAGGAGTATGTGTGTGTACGCACACACATATGCACACACACATACGTATACATTGTCCATATATGCTGATTTTATTTTTTTGAAGCATTGACTGACTTGGGGTTATTTTATTTCAAATTTAAGTGTAAGAAGCAAAACAGTATTAGAATCTTTTAAAAAGCATTATGGAATTGCATGGCTGTGAACATAAGTTAGAAAAGTATAAGGTAGCCTGCTATTTCCACTCTTTTGTCAGTTATATGAAGGAGTTTTGGTGATGTGGTGACATTTGACTGCTAACCAAGAGCTTGGTGGTTCAAACTCACCAGCTGCTCCACAGAAGAAAGATGAAGTGGTCTACTTCTGTAAAGATTTACAGCCTTGGAAACCCAATGAGGATATCTATGAGTCAGAATTGACTCAATGGGAATAAGTTTGGTCTGGTTTGTCAGTTATATGCAGAAGACTTGGTGGCACAGTGGTTAAACTGCTCAGCTGCTACCAGAAAGTCAACAGCTCGAGTACACCAGCTGCTCTTTGGGAAAAGTAGTGGCAGTTTACTTCAGCCTTAGAGATCCTATGGGGCAGTTCTACTCTGTCCTGTGGGGTTGCTATGAGTCAGAATCAACTCCACAGAGTGGGTTTGGTTTAGTTTCTCAGTCGTATAAAGGAGTCTATTCTAAGTCAACCTGTTTCTTTCTGCAGTCACTAGTCACAAAGATAAGAGTCTTTGCTGTTGCCTTCTCCATTCCTCTCCCAGTACTTGTATTTACTGAACACCCTCTTTGCGTCAGGTGTTTTCCCCCTATTATTACCTTATAACTGTTTGAGAGATGTTGTTGTTGTTGTTATGTGCTGTCTAGTCGGACCCAACTCATAGCGACCCCTCCTTGGGTTTCTGAGGCAGTATCACTACGGAAGTAGATTACCCCATCTTCGTTCCGAGGAGTGGCTGGGGGGTTTGAACCGCCAGCCTTCTGGTTAGCAGTCAAGTGTCTTAGCCACTCTGCTACCAGAGCTCCTGTTTGAGAGATAGTAGAAGGTACAGGTTGAGAGCATGAACCCTGGGAGGCAGGGTTCAGATCCTTGCTTCACAACTAAGGTATTGTGGGCCCTTGAGCAGGTTATTCCCTCACCGGGAAAATGAGTATAATGACATAGAGTCTTCATAAAGATTAAATGAGTGCCTGATACATAGTGAGCACTATGTAAGTCTTACCTGTTGTTATTATTCCCATTTTAAAGATAAAGGATCCAAGACTTTCCAAAGATAACAGAGGTAATGAATGGCCTTAAACACAAGTTCATCCTCTACCTTACACAGTCCACTTGCTTTTTCTCTACATCTTCAAACAGCTGTATCTCAGTTCCGGGATAGTCCCCCATCCTGATCCAATAGGAATCTTGCTCAAATCTAGTGGGTGGAGCACAAACTCTCTGAGGGTGAGTAGAACAGCCTTTCCTCTAGGCACAACTTTAGTTTTAGTGTCTGTCTGTCTGTCTCTCTCTCCTCTGCCTCTGTCTCAACAAATATCTAAATCAAGTTATTGAATATGCTTCATCTTCTTGGCAGACACATATCTGACTTAGATAGAGATGTGGGTGAAACCCCTTTAAGTCAAAAGCTATTCTCCAAAGGGGCCTACTCCTCCAGTTATACTTTGGCCTCTGTAACCACTGAGTTTGACCGAGCAACATCCTTCCCAAAAAAGCTACATAATGTCTGCATTGTTTTTAACTGAGGCTCTCTGATCTACTCCTCCCAAGTGTATCTTTGCTGCCTTCTCTCCCAGCTCCACATATTCTCTCTCCCTCTTTAACAGCTGTTTGGTGGTAGATATCACTGCACAGAGCTTGCATTCCCACTTTTCCTCAACTGCACCAGACTGGCTATCTGTCCAGAAGTATACCTGGTGCCCACTCCTCTGACTCACTCTATTATAGGTTGCATTCACAACCCAACTTTCTGTCTAGTGGTCAGATTTAACACACATGTGGGCCAAAGAGACCCAAAGAGGAGCTTTAGTGATAAAAACACAAGCCACAAAGGAGTATGAAAAGAATAAGGTTTTAAAAAAGAAACAAAACAATTAGAGACTTTTGCCTTATTGTAATAACTCCACACCCTATTGGCCACTTCCAAAACTCTCAAGCCTGTCTCTCTCCCTAATCCTTTGCTTCCCAGTTGATGTTTCTGAGAAATTTAATGCAACACCAAAATTACTACTCAGTGTTCTGGTTCAAAACACTGCCTATAGCATTTTTCAAAAAGAGGAAAGAGATACTTACTACCCAGAACAATAAAGGGCTCTAGTAGTGTAGTGGTTAAAGTATCCAGCTGCTAACCCAAAGCTCAGTGGTTTGAACTATATATAGCAGCTGCTTAATGGGAAAAGATGAGGCAGTCTCCGATCATAAAAATTTACAGCCTTGGAAACCCTATGGGTTCTACGGGGTTGCTATGAGTTGGAATCGAATTAAGGGCAGTGGGTTTGGTGTTTTTTGTTTCCTCTGCCTCTACTCCACTCACATTCAATTTCTCTTTAAATAAATGGGCTGAAGATCACCAAAGCTGAGCATGAAATCCAGGCTAAAGTCACAAACAGGAGGATGGTAATTCTTGGCAAACCCCAGAAAGCCTCTCCATGTTTAAAACAAACAAACAACAACAACAACAACAACAAAAACAGGATCTGCCTGCAGCAACAATAATAACAGACAATAATTTATAAGTGTATACATAAGTAGATATATATGCTAAATAGGTGTGGGAGGTTGAATGGGACTATACCCGCATGCATATATAGGTATGGTTGTGAATTTTTATACATACATATTTCATGTGTTACATATATATTCTTATATAGAGTAGAGTACATAGCAGGCACAGCTATGGAAAGTTCATAGATATAACCCAACACTTAGAGGACTGAGCTACTGGGCTTAAAGGCCAAGAGCTATAGTATCAGGGGACAGCTAGATCAACTGGCATAACATAGTACATAAAATGCTCTATATGCTAGTTTCATGAGTAGTACCCGGTGTCTTAAAAGCTGGCAAGTGGCCATCTAAGATGCAACTATTGGACTCTTCCTGTCTGGTGCAAAGGAGAGTCTTTTGGTTACCAAGTGCCACTCTGACAGGAATACACCACAAATGGGATGGCTTTAACAAACAGGAGTTTATTCTCACAGTTTTGGAGGCAAGAAGTCTGAGTTCTAAGTGCCAGGCTCAAGGGACTGGGTGAAAGCCCCTCAACCTTAGGTTTCAGCTCTGCCTCCTGCTCCCAGTTCACTGAAGCTGGAGGCTTTTCTTCACTCAGACAGCTGCTGGTTGCGGAGACTGACAAACCCAAGGTCAACAAATAAAAAAGCACAGTCCCAATTTTACCAAACCACACAGAAGGCCACTGATTCAAGTCCACTGCAAGTCCCAAGATCAGCAGAGCATGGCAGGCTGCTGAACAATGACTCGGCTACATGCAGGATGCAAATGTGCCAGAAGCTAAAGATCATTTCCAAAGCTACTTCTTATATATGAGAAGCAGACCACATCCCTAAATTAGCTACTCAGCTGCTTGTGGTAGATCCCACCATGGAGTTGATTGCCAGTTTCATCACGGGGAATAACTACCACCAGATGCTCAGCCATTCAACCGGGCCCAGCCAAGTTGACACACAACCTTAACTACCACAGAGAGTTAAGAAAACCAAAGGCTCAAGGTCTACATGAACACAGTCTCCTCTAGCCTGAGTTCAGAAGAACTAGATGGTGCCCAGCTACTACTACTAACCCATTC
>NW_006921594.1:16808278-16814304 GCF_000298275.1 Orycteropus afer afer | reverse complement strand
TTTGTTTTCAATTATCACCCAGCAACTTCCGTAGTGACTGCCTTGGAAACCCAAGGAAGAGTCGCTATGAGTCAGGTCCGACTCAACGGCACATAACAACAACAACAAGATGTTTTAGACATCTTTTCCCTGGAATTCCCTATCCCGTGGAATTTAAATACCACAGATATACTGTATGTCTATTTATGTACTTATATGAATACCTGTGCATTATATATAAAAAGAATAATATTGTTCCCTCTCCAAACCAATATTTTCCCCTTTCAGGAAACATCATTCTCAATGATAATGTATGGTCTATGGAAATGGCACCTTGGGTGCACAACTCCAGAAGGCAACATTACACAAATAAAAGAGAATGGTGCCTTCTGAAGTGCAACTGCTGAAGTCCTGAGTGTATCTAGTGACATTCTCAGCTGCAAACCACAACATCTAGTCTATCTAATTGAAGGAATTTTTAAATATCTGGTAGCTTCTTTGGGAAGGCTAGAAAAGCACGTTTGGATGTTGTGCAGCAAGGAGTGATATCCATCACATCATGGGACTGGTCCAACATAAACACAACAGCTAACTGCCAACTCCATGACACCAACTGTGTGTGGATTTCAGTAACATAACCTCCACCTCAGCTATTCCAAAAAAGTAAGAACTCTCCACTACTGTACTTGATAGAATATTGATTTACCCATGTTTGGTTTCCATCTAATGTGGCATTCTTCTATACCCAGGTCTCATGAGTGTGGATCAGAAAGACTAAGACACATAACTGCACCCTAGCAAGAGAGTCTGGGAATTCTATCTTGAGAAGGTGGTACTCACATGATGTGGAAACCATATAAAACATGTTGCACAACCATAAGTGATATACATCCAATACAGAGGATAAGTTCAGAGCCTGTGACATTCTGGATTCTTTGATCCAAAATAACCGATAGATTTAAAAGGCTATAACCTTCAGTGTTATTTCCATTAACCTATATATTGAGGTCTTAACCCCTTTCCTTGAATGGGCATTTGAACACAGGTCCATGGTCCTAAATTAGAAAGGTACTGGTTATAGCTGTCAATCTGCGTGACAGACAGGAGCAAAGCTACTCTACCCTTGTTGGATTGCCTACCAGACTTTCCAAGGAGCCATATCAGGTCAGAAGCTGTGACTCTGTTCTCTGACCTTGGATGGTACAAATCTGGAATAAAGGGCAGATATCACTCTAAAGGCACAATGGTTAAGGCATTTGGCTGCTAATCAGAAGGTTGGTGGTTCAAACCCATCAGCTGCTCTGTGGGAAGAAGATGAGGCAATCAACTTCCATAAAGATTTACAGCCTCAGAAAGCTAATGGGGGTCACTATGAGTTAGAATCAACTCAATGGCAGTAGTTTGGTGGGGTTTTTAAAAAAATCATTTTAACAATCATAAAAGAAACAAACAAAACCCACTCACATGAAGTTGATTCTGACTCATAGCAACAATCACAGTTCCTGCTAAAGAATGAGTTAGCATAGTGTTATCTCAGTTGAGGAAACACTATCTATCTACTCTGGGAGTCACTGTTGACCATTCTACCACGAAGCAATCACTCAGTCTTCAAGTGCATGTGATACTACATCCTCAAAATTCTTCAACTATCCCCTCTCCTGCTTATATTTCCCACTATTGCCATATATCAGGCACTCATTATCTCTTTTAGTAATAAGACAGTCCACTAATTGATCTAATTGAGTTCAGTTTTGCCTTCTTAATTCTCAACACAACTTTACTTCCAAAATGCAAATTTTTTTATCATTGCCATGATTAAAATCCCTCAGTGGCACCCATACTTACAGAATTAGGCCCAAGTTCCTCAACATGACATTTTGCCCTGTACCTACTTCTTTGGGTTCATTTATCATGACTCCTTTCTTCAAATTTCATACTCTACCAATGCCAGAGTGTATACAGTTGTATGTATACATTTCTGCATCTCCGCTCTTGTTCTTTCTACCTAGACCAGAGTCAGCAAACTATGATCTATGGGCCTAATCTGGCCTATGACCTGCTTTTGTACAATTCTTGAGCTAAGAATAGTTCTATTTTTTTTTAATTTCTAAGAAAAATCATAAAGATGAATATGGAACAGAGACCTACCATATGTAGTCCTTTACTGTCTGATCCTTTACAAAAAACAGTTTGCCAGCCCCTAATCCACACTGTCCTTTTTCTCTATAGCCTGGATAAACCACTAGTCGTCACTTTAATACACAGATAAGATCCTAAATAATCTCTCAAGAAGTTTTCCTGTACAGTTCCTTCCTCTACTCAAGGTTAATATTAGAAACATCACACTCTCATAACACTCAGACATTGGTTTGACATTAAAGTTGCCCATCGGATTATAGCTATCTGTCTGCTCCACAGGATGGTAAGTTATGTGTTATGAAGTTTTTGGATCCACAAAATGTATCACAGTCACAGAACAAATGTTTAGGGAATGAACTGTTGCTAAATAAAGCACTGCAATTTACTTCATAAGCCAGCAGTCATTTTAATGACAGGAGCTCTCCGTGGTCCTGAAGGGTCTCTGCCTACAGCTCCTTCTGTGCGATGCACAGAACATTATGCTATATATTGCACAATTTTCTCCACCAGCCTCTGGCATGGCTATTCAAGCTTTACTACTTCTCCAGTCGACTTCTTGTAAGATCCTCACTAACTCTGGCCCAATCCCTATTCTTCTTCAATTGCCTATACATAACTTTTGAAAAAGATATTTACATAAGCTCACCAAATAGCCACATGCTACATTCCCCCACCCCTATGCAGTTTAAGGGAACCATGTAAACAATGGGCAGTGAGTAGAAATGAAGTATACTATTTCTTAGTCAGAGCACAGAAGACAGGATGTGAGTCCTCCATGTTCCTTTCTTCCCTTGCCCTGATGGTAACAGAGCCCACAAGCTGAGGATGGCACGGGCCCAAGATGGAAATGGCCTAGATTGCTGAGTCCCTGCATGGGGGACAACCACCCTGGAGAGTCATCTGACTCATATCTGACTGTCAAGTTAGCTGACATTCAGGGGTTAATTTGTTACTACAGCACAATTGGACTTTACTGATTAAATCATCATTTCAAAATAACTTACCAGTTTATTTACTTATATTTCCTTAACTAGGTTATAAATTTCTTGAGAGAAGTGATTTGGTCTTAATCATTTCCCACAGTGTAACTTAATAAATGCTTGCTAAATGAATGACAAGCCTTCTAAACCTGCTTTTTCTGTTTTCCATGATAATTCCCACTCTCTAAAAGAACAATAATCTGTTTATTTATAGCTTTCGAAGGAAAATTTTGATGAATGTAATCTGTATAACAGTAGTCAGAGCAAAGACTCTAGAGTCAAATGGCCTTGATTCACAACCAGTTCTGTCAATTGTTGCATATATTCTTAGATAAATTACATGTAAATGTTCTGCACTTCAGTTTTCTTCAGTTATATCTGTGAAATACAGAAAATAATAGCACCAGCTCACTGGGTTACACAGTTAATGTATGTGTAGTGTTTAGAACCAGGTCTTGCACATAGTAGTGGTACACAAGTAGCCTACTACATCGCTGAAATGTCTTTTTAGAAGCCCAAAATTTCTATCCATGTCTCTAGTGACTTATAAATCAATTTCTTTTTCTAGTAAAGACATTTCATCCAGCAAGTCCAGTATTTATTTTCTTACACGGCTAATTTAAAAAATTAGAAAATATTAAATCATTCAAAATACCAAAAAACTAAAGAGACAATTTAAACGTGTGTCATATTACAATGATCAATATTACAAACACTTTATCTGTTCAATCATGGTAGCAAATGATGTACCCTTTGAAAAGCACTGACATTTAATGAATAAATCTGATGATGAAATTCTTTTCAACGTGTTTTTCTCAATGACATCTTATTCCAATCAGTGTCTGCATTAAGAAAAATACATATTTAAAAAGACAAATCACAGGAAAAATTATTTGCACACATATATTACTTCCATTTAAGTTTTATTAAAATTCATACCACTGAGGCAATAATTTGAATATTAAATCAGAAAAAAAAATGAGTATTTCATAACGCTTGAAGCTAAATGATTACAAATGCACCTTAGAAAATCTAAGTTCCCTGCATAGAGCTCTGCCTTAAAATATATTAAGCCTACTGCCATTAAGTCAATTTCAACTCATAGTGACCCCACTGGGTTTCCAAGGTGGTAAATCTTTACAGAAGTAGATTGCCCCATCTTCCTTCCACAGAGTAGCTGGTGGGTTTGAATCACAAACTTCTGGTTAGCAGTCAAATGTATTAGGCACTGCACCACCAGAGTTCCTTTAAAATATATTATGAAAGGTAAAAATAGAGAAAGTACAACTCTTTTAAAAATTGTTATAATGTGTTAATTTGAAATTAAGCAGAGCATATTGGTTTGCCTAAAAAATGATACTGGCATTATTTGAATATATATTCATAAATAATCTCAAAAATAAAGAATTTTCAAATGGCAGATTATTTTTTAAATGTAAATTTTATTTCATTTCTACCTTATCATTTTCATTTATTTACCAATAAATTATGGCTGACTGAACTCTCTGAAGTTTCTTCTTTCTCATTCAAATTCAATCATTCCAGTTATTGACCTAAATGATAATATTCCGGCTATATGATTTCTGTTAGGCTTTGTGTAGGATTAAAAAAACAAACAATTCCAATATACAGTGACCCTGCAGTACAGGACAGAACTGCCCTAAAGGATTTCCAAGCCTGTAATCTTTATGTGAGCAGACTGCTACATCTTTCTCCTATGGAGTGGCTGGTGGGTTCAAACTATCAATATTTTGGTTAGCAGCCACGCTCTTAACTACCATGCCACCAGGGCTCCTCTTATGTGGGATATATTATCTTTGATATAAATTTATAATCCTCTGTTCCTTATATTACTGGTAAAGTTTATATAATTTTCAGTTCATATTCCTGGAAGGAACAAGCTTAATTTTGCACTTAGAAGTATGTCACTTATAATTTCTAAGAGAAAAAGCAATCACCCAAACATTGCTTTAAAGAATGCGTTTATATCTGCTTTGTAATGCATGGGCTTGTCATGAGTTGGCAACTTACAACAATAACATTTACAGGTAGGAATAAAATATTAGAACCTTTCCTATTCTTAGTATCAAATTTATGTATTCTATAACACACAAGGCTACCACCCAAGGAAGGAAGCAGGAAGCCAGGGCCAGCAGCTGGCCAGATCCAGGCAAGGGGAGGGAGAGCCCCCACCCAAGGCAGGAAGTGGGAAGCCAGGGTAACGGCCAGCCATTCCTGATAAAGGGAGGGAGAGCCCCCACTGAAGACAGGAAGAGGGAAACCAGGGCCAACAGCCAATAGAGGTAGGGAGAAGGCCAGGAAGTGGGCGGAGAGGTTTGGAACAGCTAAGGGAGACAAACTGTCTGTCAGTTTGTCATACTGTGGTGGCTTACATGTTGTTATGAGGCTGGAGGCTGTGTCACTAGTGTTTCAAATACCAGCTGGGTTACCCATGGTAGACAGGTTTCAGCAGGGTTTCCAGACTGAGACAGACTCAGAAGAAGGAAGAGGCCCTCCACTTCTCAAATAATTGGCCAGGGAAAGCCTTATGAATAGCAGAGAAATGCTGTTTGATACATTACTGGACAACTTTATGAATAGCCCTGAAACATTGTCCAATACAGGGCCAGAAGATGAGCCCCTCAGGTCAGAAGGCACTCAAAATATGACTGGGAAAGAGCTGCTCATCAGAGTAGAACCAACCTTAATTACATGGAGAAAGTAAAGCTTTTGGGACCTCCATTTGCTGACATAGCATGACTCAAACTGAGAAGAAACAGCCACAAGCATCCATTAATAATCAAAACGTGGAACGCACAAAGTATGAACTAGGAAAACTGTAAGTTGTCAAAAATGAAATGGAACATATAAAGATTGATATCCGAGGCATTAGTGAGCTCAAATGGACAGGTTTTGGCCATTTTGTAT
>NW_006921594.1:16801105-16807788 GCF_000298275.1 Orycteropus afer afer | reverse complement strand
ACAAACAGCAGCTACACACGTGGACTTCACCAGATGGAGTATACAGGAATCAGACTGACTACATCTGTGCCAAGAGGCAATGGAAGAGGTCAATATCTTCAGCCAGAACAAGGCCAGGAGCTGACTGTGGAACAGACCATCAACTGCTCATATGCAAGTTCAACTTGAAGTTGAAGACAATTAAAACAAGTCCATAAGAGCCAAAATATGACCTTGAATGCATCTCTCCTGAATTTAGAGACATCTAAAAAATAGATTTGATGCACTGAACACCAATGACCAAAAGCCAGTGGAGTTGTGGGATGACATCAAGAACATCATCCATGAAAGGCAAAAGGTCATTAAAAAGAGAGGAAAGGAAGAAAAGACCAAAATGGATGTCAGAAGAGACTCTAAAACTTGCCCTTGAGTGGAGAGTAGCTAAAGTAAATGGAAGAAATGACAAGATAAAAGAGCTGAACTGAAGATTTCAAATAGCAGCTCCGGAAGACAAAGTCAATTATTATAATGAAATGTGCAAAGATATGGAATTAGAAAACCAAAAGGGAAGAACATACCCAGCATTTCTCAAACTGAAAGAACTCAGGAAAAAACTGAAGCCCTGAATTGAAATATTGAAAGATTCTATGGACAATATGTTGAATAATGCAGGAAACATCAAAAGAAGCTGGAAGGAATACACAGAGTCACTGTACCAAAAAGAATTGGTCGATGTTCATCCATTTCAGGACATGGCATATGATCAAGAACCAATGGTACTGAAGGAAGAAGTCAAAGCTGCACTGAAAGAAATGGCAAAAAACAAGGCTCCAGGATACCCACTGAAATGTTTCAACAAACGGATGCCTCACTGAAGGCACTCACTCGGCTATACCAAAAGATTTGGAAAACAGCTATCTGGCCAACTGACTGAAGAGATCCATATTTGTACCCATTCCAAAGAAAGGTGATCCCACACAATGTGGAAATTATCAAATAATACCATTAATATGACACACAAGTAAAATCTTACTGAAGATCGTTCAAAAATGGTTGCAGTAGTATATTGACAGAGAACTTCCAGAAATGCAAGCTGGGTTCAGAAGAGGATGTGGAACAAGGGATATCATTGCTGACATCAGATGGATCTTGACTCAAAGCAAAGAATACCAGAAAGATGTCTACTTGTGTTTTATTGACTATGCAAAAGCATTCAGTTGTGTGGATTGTAACAAATTCTGGATAACTTTGAGAAGAATGGGAATTCCAGAACACTTAATTGTGCTCATGAGGAACATGTACATAGATCAGAAGGCTGTCATTTGAACAGAACAAGAACCACTGCATGGTTTAAAATCAGGAAGGAAGTGTGTCAGGGTTGTATCCTTTCACCATACTTATTCAAACTGTATGCTGAGCAAATAATCCAAGAAGCTGAACTATATGAAGAAGAACATGGCATCAGGATTAGAGGAAGACTCATTGCAATATGCTGACAACACAACTTTGCTTGGTGAAAGTGAGGATGACGTGAAACATTTACTGATGAAGACTGAAGAATACAGTCTGCAGTATGGATTACACCTCAATATAAAGAAAACAAAAATCCTCACAACAGGACCAATAAGCAGCATCATGATAAATAGGGAAAAGATCGAAGTTGTCAAAGACTTCATATTACATGGTTCTACAATCAACACCAATGGAAGCAACAGCCAAGATATCAGATGACGTGTAGCACTGGGCAAATCAGCTGCAAAAGACCTCTTTCAAGTGCTGTAGAGCAAAGATGTCTCCTTAAGGACTAAGGTGCACCTGACCTAAACCATGGTATTTTCAACCACCTCATATGCATGTGAGAGCTGGACAATGAATAAGGAAGTCAGAAAAAGAGTTGATACTTTTGAGTTGTGGTGCTGGTGAAGAAAGCTGAAAGTACCGTGGACTGCTAAAAGAACTAACAAATCTGTCCTAGAAGAAGTGTAGTCGGAATGCTCCTTGAAAGCGAGTATGGCCAGACTTCGTCTCACCTACTTTGGTCATGTGGTAAGAAGGGACCATTCCCTGGAGAAGGATATCATGCTTGATAAAGTGGAGGGTCAGCGAAAGAGGGGAAGGCCCTCAACAAGATGGATTGACACAGTGGCTACAATGATGGGCTCGGGTATACAAGGATCATGGAGCTGGCACAGGACTGGGCAGTGTTTCATTCTGCTGTACATAGGGTCACTGAGTTAGAGACGATTCTACAGCACCTGAGAACAATAACAACAACAATACTATAACACAAAAAATATGTTACTACTGGAATATATGTCTGTAATTTATAAATTAAAAGTAAATTTACAGATATATGTTTGCATATGCGTGCTGTACAATGTAGGCATGCTGTACAATGGACTCAACCAAAACAAAGATTATAAAGATGGCACAGAAACAGACAACATTTTGTTATGTTATATGTAAGACTGTTGAGTCAGAGCCAAGTTGACAGCAAGTACTAATAACAACATGCAAGCTTGAACATTTTACTACTAAATAGAGGATCTGATTTAAAAAAAAAAAAAAAAAAAAAATTGGTGACAATAGGTTTCAAGACCATGCCGGGTTAGGAAGGAAATGAAAGGATGAAGATATCCAGTATGAAAAAATCCATCTCTTTTGTCACTTTCTGAGATGGAGCAGCAGTAAGACTCTAAATGTATCCTCCTGTGGTTAATAAGGAAATATCAAGTATGACAGTGATGGGAATAACAATAGAAAAGGCTTTGATTTGAGTCCACTGCTGTACCTTTCAAGGGAACCAAGGGCACCATACCAGCAGAAGCCTGGAATCAGCAGAGCATGTTCCTGGTTGGTGGGATTATAACCTAGCCTGAAGATGCCACATTTTTGCCAACAAGGTCTTAAGGTGTCCTGGTGGCTTTATATAATGGAAGACAAGTGCACAAATATTGATAATGCAAAGAAAATCCCTTGAAGTAACATAAAAGAAGTATAAATTACTTTGTGACCCCAAAGAGATTGCAAATGCAAGTGGTTTGGAGGAGAATCAATAAACTATTACAGCAATATTTGAGACAGGTCTTGGAAGGGGAGTAAAACTCCCTCAGGTGGGTACATTCCAGGGCAAAAGGACCACATGCTCAAAGTGGAAGAGTCCTGGTCAAATTAAGAGAACTAACAAGAAGGGCAACGTGGCTAGAATACAACAATGTACACAGGGCTGGACAGTCAAATGAATGGGAGGCCCTCCATTGCCTCACTAAAAGGTTTGTATTAATGCAGACATGTTGGGAAGTCACCACTAGAAGTTTCTATGCATAGAACAAATATATTAAAATGGTTGTTGTTAGTTGCCATTGAGTCAGCTCCAACTCATGGGGACCCTAAATACAATAAACAAAACATTGCCTGGTCTGGCACCAACTTCATTATTGTTGGAATGTATGAGTCCACTGCTGTAGCCACTGTGTATTTTGAGTGCCTTCCAACCTACAGAGCTCATCTTCCAGCACTACGTCAGACAATATTTGTTGTGCTCCATAAGACATGCATTGGCTAGTTTGTGGAAGGAAACCACCAGGCCTTCCTTCCTAGTCTGTCTTAATCTGGAAGTTTTGCTGAAACCTGTCACAAGTAAGCTTGCTGATATGTGGAATAGCAGTGGCATAGTTTCCAGAATTCTAGCAATATGCAAGCTATCACAGTATGATAAACTGGCATATGACTACTGGATTAAAATGGTGGTGGTGGTGGTATGTAAAATGGAAGCCTGCAGAGGAAAAGAGCATAGAGAATGGTACCTGGAAGATTACTACATGAGAAATGTCTGAATTCCAGTCTTAGGAAGAGTGACAGAAATTTGATTTGAACTAGTTACTTTATGCTGCAAGTAAATGAAGAGGAATAAGAGAAACTCTGGAATCCCCAAAGAAATATGTTTGAAATTATGTAAGCATGGATTCTGTTCTGTGAATCAGAGTTAGGAAGAAGAGGCATTCTTTATTAAAATTCTATCAAATATAATATGAATTGAGCTTGATGACAAAATACTGAGTGAAATAAGTCAATTACAAAAGGACAAATATAGTATGACTTCACTTATACAAAAAGACAAGAAAAGGCAATATATTGAGACCAAAATTAATTAGTAGTTATCAGGGGTGGGAATGAGAGGAAAAGGAGAGTTAAACAGTGATGGAAAAATCACATTGACTAAAAGTAGGATTGCACCGTTGATTATTATAATTGTTGTCAATAAATTGTATTCCTGTAAAAAAAATTTTGAATTGGCAAAACTGTGTGATAGACATATTTACAACAATAACAACAACAAAAAGAGTAACTGCTGAGGTTGCTTATGTATAACCAAGAACCTCATGGGATTTTAGTTCCTTGGGTTAGAGGTTTAGGGTCATAGTTTCAAGGGACATCCCAGTTAATCTGTCTAACAACATGTTTAGTGCTTTTGCTCTACCTCCCAGTTCATTGTGCCTGGGATCTTGAAAACTTGTAAGCAGCCATCCAAGGCATGACAATTGGTCTCTATTTGCCTGGAGCAACAGAGGAAGGAGAAGAGTCAGGAACAGGAGGACACGGAATGTGTGGCTAATTGCCTTCATGGGTAAGTGCCTCCTCTGCCAAGAGATCAGAACTGGATGGTGCCCAGCTACCATTATGGAACATTCTGATCAAAGATTCCTTAGAAGAATTCTGATCAAAAGGAGAAAAATGCAGAAAAGAATTTCATATTCTTATGGATACCAGATTTCTGGAACCAAGGGGGCTGGATGAACCTCTGAAGCTTTTGCCCTGAGATAATCTTTAAAACTTAAAAATATCCCATGAACTCTTCTTAAAACCAAACAACATTTTAGCTTAACTAGCAAAGAATGTCTGCCTTGACTATTACGCTCTTTTAAGAATTATCTATATGGGATCAAAGTGACACAGTAACTCGAAAGACTTCATATGAACCTTAAGGGGCAGTGAGTGTATGTTAGTGGGAGAGGAACAACTCAGAAAAGGAGGGTGAGAATGGTTGCACAACTCAAAAAAAAAAAAAAAAAATGTAACCAGTGTCACTGAGTTGTACATGTAGAAATGGCTGAACTGGTATGTGTTTTGCTGTGTATATTCTCAACAACAATAATAAGTTATCAAATAAGAATAAATCATATCCTAAATACTGATTGCATTTATACTATGTAATTTCCTAAGATTCCAACATGTCTAAAATATAATTTATAGTGGAATACAACATGACAAAATAATGGGGTGGAGGATTATTCAGCCGAGAAAGGAGGAGAAGGGAGAGAGAATAATTATAACTTACATCAAAAAACAAATATATTGGCAAAATCTTCTAGAGAAATTTCTAGCTTTGCGACTGGGAAAAGAGTCAGCATAACTCTGGTGACGTAGTGCCTAAGGTATTTGACTGCTAACCAGAAGGTTGGTGGTTCAAACCCACCAGCCACTCCGCAGAAGAAAGTAACGATTTACTGCCTTGGAAACCCAAAGGTTGCTATGAGCTGGTATCAACTCAATGTCAGTGAGTTTGGTTTGTTTTTCACTAAAGAAAGGTATCTCATTGTCACCCATATTTTTTTTAATATTCAAAATCAATGGCTAACTAAACTTTAAAAGAACATATACACATTTAACAATATAATGATCATTACATTTGTCATTTAAATATCTTCAAACAGGAAGAAGGCATCGAATTCAGCAAAGGTAAATAAATAGTACACTATTCTAGTTTGTTAGCTGCCAATTAAGTACACCCCTAAACATATGTTACAAACAAGCCAGACAGAATTTATAATAATATGGTTCTTTACAAAGATGTCGCAAGAAGTGAATCAAGATCCTTTCACCTCAAAATACTCACATAGCCAGGAAAGACCATTACTTAAACTATCATTTAATGCAGATTTCCCAATTTTTTAATAAGGAAGCACACATTTCACGAAAGACTGTGATTGCAAAAAGCACATCCATACAGTCCAGTTTTTAAGGGAAGACAAGTTGGCCTCTTATGAGCAGGTTTTCTCTTCCATCCAACATCCAGGTGCATTCTACAGTTTCACCCGGTATACAGGGATTTATGAACACAATCCCAATCACAAGGAACAGGATTTGCCCACGTAAGTGCTTGCCCAGAGAGCTGCAAATTCACCTTCTAATTTGCAGTGTTGCCCCAGAGA
The DNA here is from genome assembly GCF_000298275.1 of Orycteropus afer afer. Lineage (NCBI taxonomy): Eukaryota > Metazoa > Chordata > Mammalia > Tubulidentata > Orycteropodidae > Orycteropus > Orycteropus afer. The sequence goes on along the minus strand of NW_006921594.1, from coordinate 16,801,597 downwards.
CTGAGCACGATTCTTTCCACATATGGCGAGCGCGCGTATGCGTTTTCCCAGCGCACCAGGTGGGAGGTGCTGAGCTCACAGTCAGGGATGCAGAGCAGATGATTTACAGCTGACGTCTAAGAGCTCCTTAGAGAACCACCAAGCAGTGCACTAAACGCTTCAAATCAGGCAAACCCAGTCGTGGCAAACAGGCTTGGCATTTAACAAGAGAAATAAAATATGCTAATCATTGTTCTACTCCAGGAAAACAAGCCACCAGGGAAGGAGGAAGAAAAGCTACACCTTTAGGCTGCGCAGAACTTTTTGGTTAATTTTTTACATTTATCTAGCTACTATTTCACTGATAATTCTATCCCATTTACAGCATAGCACCGTTTCAGTCAACCAACCAGTTGCCGCGGAATGGTCCCCAACTTAGGGCGCCACCATGTGCGTCAGAGGAGAGCTGCCCCAAGGAGTTTGCAATCGCTAATTTTTTTTTTTTTTTTTTTT
>NW_006921594.1:16800475-16801005 GCF_000298275.1 Orycteropus afer afer | reverse complement strand
TCGCTAATTTTTTGAAAGTACACTGCCAGGCTTTTCCTCTGATGAACCGTGGGTTGACTCAAACTTCCTGCCAGTCTTTCAGTTAACAGCTGAGCATGTTAGCTCGTTACCTAGGGTCTCCTTTATACAACTACCCACTTCAAAGTGCCTTTTGGAAATCTTCAAATCTCCTTCTATGCAGTCCCTATAGGATCAGTATAGTATAATGATGACATACATGGGGCTGGTCCCAGGTGCTCTGTGTTCAAATCCTGCTTCTTTCACTTAGTTCCATGGCCATGTGCCAGGTTATTTAAACCTCCTAGTCCTCCATTTCCTCATCCATATGACGGGGATTGTAATAATATTGATATTATAGAATGACTTTCAAGATTCGACTCATAGCGACTCCTCCTTGGGTTTCCGAGGCAGTATCACTACAGTAGATCACCCAATCTTCCTTGCAAGGAGTGGCTGGTGGGCCTGAACCGCCAACCTTCTGGTTAGCAGTCAAATGCCTTAGGCACTACGCCACCAGAGCTCCTTTCTTC
>NW_006921594.1:16797070-16797665 GCF_000298275.1 Orycteropus afer afer | reverse complement strand
TATCACCTTGTTCTTTTTGAATGACAACCTCTTGGTCTATGTACAAGTTCCTCATGAGCACAATTAAGTATTCTGTAATTCCCATTCTTTGCAATGTTATCCCATGTAGCAGTTATTATACTTATTTATTTCATCACCTTGATTACCCAGCACTTTAACAAATAAAACACAAAGACACTCCAACAACATAGCAATGATGTTCCAATAGCTTTTAATCTTCATTATAACAAGTGTTGATAATGTAACGAAAATCTTATTTACAAATTAATTGACCCTCTTCATGAAAATGGACCATTCATTGGATAATTTAGCAAATATTTGGTTTTAAATTTGGTAGAGTAAAAAAAAAAAAAACCAGCTAGTGGGATGAGAGGCAAGAAAGGAGTATAAAATTAACAAATTATCAGAATATTAGCTTTAATGAGAAAATAATGCATATTTTGTGCACATATTGGATATGTACATAATTCTGCAATCAATACTATTCAAAGAATGGTCACTTCAGTTTTACCATAATAATGTCCTACATATTTTTTTATCTTGAAAGTTTTCACATTTAATCTTACTAATACTGGGTTAATTATAAGTATAATAT
>NW_006921594.1:16794890-16796020 GCF_000298275.1 Orycteropus afer afer | reverse complement strand
CAGCCACTCCTCGGAAGGAAGGTTGGGCAATCTACTTCCGTAGTGATACTGCCTTGGAAACCCAAGGAGGGGTCGCTATGAGTCGGGTCCTACTTGACGGCACATAACAACAACAACAGTGTGCTAGAGGTTGCATTGGCTTGAAAAAGCTGACTGTGCACATCTCTTCCCAACCCTGAATTCACTGACATCACATTACCAGCTTTAAATTGACCATATTGCGAGTATTTTCCCCACAGAAATTGGCCAAAACTATAAATCAGTGCTTGGTTTTCCTCAGAAGAAGTGGGATTTTGTAACCCATAATGAACTAATACATCTAAGCACTGATCATCAAGGCTGCTAGCATCACAAAAACAGAGAACCAGAAATTAGGTACCACATGAGAGAAGTTCCCCAAATCACCTACAAAGCAGTTTGCAAAAAAAAAAGAAAAATTGTGAATGTGAATCCAAGAAAGCTTCCAGATTTAATAGGAAATGCAGGGATTAGAGGAACATGGGAAGCATAACCAAAAGGCTATAATGAACAAACTCCAGGACAAAATATCTAGCTTTCTCAACAACAGTAACAACAAAGCATGGAGGGAAAAGAAGGAGAATATATAGTTTAAAAGACACTTCAGAGATGCATCATCTATCATTCACAGTGCATGATTTTATTTGAATCCTGGTTCAAATGTGTATAACAGAATGAAACACTGCCCAGTCCCACTCCATCCTCAAAATCATTGCCATGCTTAAGCCCCTCACTGAAGCCACTGTGTCAATCCACCTTGTTGAGGGTCATCCCTTTTTCACTGACCCTCTACTTTACCAAGCATGATATCCTTCTCCAGGGACTGGCTCCTTCTGACAGCATGACCAAAGTACAAGAGACAAAGTCTGGCCATTCTCACTTCTAAGAAGCATTCCAGCTGTACATCCTCCAAGATGAGTATGTTTGTTCTTCTAACAGTCCATAGTACATTCAATATTCTACGCCAGCCCAATTCAAATGCACAGATTATTCTGCAGTTGTCCTTATCCATTGGCCTGCTCTCACGTGCATATAAGGCTAATTAAAACACCATGGTTTGGGTCAGGCACTCCTTAGCCTTCAAATATATATATCCACATATATATCCATTG
>NW_006921594.1:16792760-16793985 GCF_000298275.1 Orycteropus afer afer | reverse complement strand
CATGACCAAAATAGGTGAGACGAAGTCTGGCCATTCTTGCTTCCAAGGAGCATTCTGGCTGCACTTCCTCCAGGACAGATCTGTTAGTTCTTTTAGTAGTCCATGGTACTTTCAGCATTGTTGTTACATAGCTGGGACTATATTCAGTATCATGAAACAAAATGTGTATGAACAGTTGAGTGGAAAATCAATGTGTTCTGTAATCTTCACTCAAATTACAGTAAAAAGTTTTAAAATAAAAGATTTTCTAAAAAAGGAAAATCTCTGTATTTCAACAAATTACTAATGAGTATGTGTACGAAAAGGTGAAAACTGTTATAATAACTTATTAATAGATAAGTGCTGAATTAAATTGAACAACTCTGAGAAGAAACAATTGGAAGAAAGACTAAAGACTAAAGAGATAACATAATGGGGGCACACATACTAATTCAAAATATTTCTTTTCTTCATATTTTTTCTCTTTTTTAAGAGCTTTATTGAAGTATAATTTATATACCATAAAATTCACCTGTTTAAGATGCACAAATCAATTATTCTTAATAATGTGTAATAATTTTACAGAGTTGTGCAACCACCAAGGGGCCCTGGTGGTGCAGTGGTTAAAGCACTTGGCTGCCAACTGAAAGGTCAGCAGTTCAAACCCACCAGCTGCTCCATGGAAGAAAGGCATGGCAGTACACTTCAACAAGAATTCACAGCCTCAGAAACGTAAAAGGGAAGTTTTACTCTGTCTACAGGGTCACTACGCATTGGAATTGACTCAGCAGCAGTGGGACTGGTTTGGCACGACCATAACAATACAATTTTAGAACATCCATCACTCCAGAAAGATCTCCTATGACCACTGCCCATCTTTCCTCTTTTTCTAAACCAGTTCCTTTGAAAGGTGAAAATGTAGAAAGCACCAATACTGGGCCATGACTCTATATTGGCAGCATGTATTTTGCCAGTCAAAGTCTCTGGGCACATTTTCAAAATAGAGATCAGGTTCGTTTCAGATAAGTCTAGTAGGATGTGACACCTAACATTTCATAATAGTAACTCAAATTCAGAACACAGATTTTTCATTCATATAGAAGACCATAGTTCCAGATTTATTTAAGATGGCTAAATATTTTCTGGAAAATGTACCATTCCTAATTCTAAAACAAACAAAAAGTTGTAAAAAGCATTATTATAAAATATATAATACAACAGTTATTTTCATTATTATTTTTATTGA
>NW_006921594.1:16791117-16791634 GCF_000298275.1 Orycteropus afer afer | reverse complement strand
TACTAGCAAAGCCTATTATTTTTGTGTGCCTCTAACTTCTTATATTCAATCTTTCCCATTTCCCATTCTTTGTAAGGTGTAAGAAACACCTTAAAGACATGCTCTACTAAAACAAGCTAAACCAAAACAACAACAAAACCCTGTACTTGATCTTATCTTCCCCTCAAACTATCACTGTACCTTCCCAACTTTATGGGCATGGCTTTCACCTTAAAGGATTAGAGGGAACTGCAGAGTTTATGGAGAAGTAGAGAAGGACTTAGAGAAAGCCACATATTCACAATTAAGAACCCAGTATCTACTGAAGTTCATATGAACACTTATTGGCAGTAAGAAGATCCAACAGGTTAAGCAGTTAGTGAGCTGAAACAGGCCAACCATGAGAGGATAAAAGGAAGAACAGCTTTAAGAAGTCACTCATCCACTATTCAAATAACAAAGCCTAGCAAAAGAGAGCTTTGGTAGCATAGTGCCTAAGGCACTTGACTGCTCACCAGAAGGCTGGCAGTTCAAACCC
>NW_006921594.1:16784849-16789552 GCF_000298275.1 Orycteropus afer afer | reverse complement strand
AGAAAAAATATAAAAATAGATTTTCTTTGTAATGGTGGTTTAAGTTAAGCTGCATTTCTAAGACTGATTTTAGGGAATGTGTCTTGACAGCAGGTCTGGGCTTGCTTCATTTTAGAGGTGGATACAACTTTGGGGATTCAATATATTCACTACACAATTAATTAATTACATTAAACAAATAAAACTAAATATTTGTGGTTGTACTCAAAATCACTCAGATCACCAGTAAATAGTTTAGGTAGCCAAAATATATAATTTACAAAGTAGTTATTTGTCTCTTATTTTTATATTTTAAATCAGAAGTGAAAATGCTGTAATTATGATCACTAATTTCTAGTTTTTTAAATATATTTTATTGAAATATAATTTATGTACAATAAAATACACAAGACTAAGTGATACAGGTTTTAATCAAACATGCCTACGATCAAAATATTTCCATAACACACACCACAATATATGGTTATTTTTATAAAATAGACATTTATTACTATTCAATTATATTATGCACATTATAAGCATAACCAAAATTAGCAACTGCAAAAGAGCAGCATATTGATAAAACAAGCAATATATGACAGAAGCTTTTACAGTGTCTTCACATCATCCAATGGCTGATCTTGTCTGCCCTCTATGATGTATGCACAGCCCCCCACCATTGCTGGCATACACACACTTTAGAGACCCAGAACTGGATAGCACTCTGTTCATTAGTTCATTAAGGAAGGAATCATTAGCACTTTCCAATTACTGCCTTAATAGGTTAATATATTTCACCTGCTTAACAAAACCAGAAGATAAGCAAAACATAGTTCCATAGTTTGAAATTAAGTAACTGTAACCAAAAATGAGAACTGGCAAGACTGAAATGAGAGCACTTCAAACTCACAACCATAACTGAATAGATGGTGCTTAAGTTCTGCGACAGCTGAATAAACTGCCAGTTTATGTTTACCTGAAGCAATTTAGCGAAACATTTCTGTGTGGACCTTGTTACAAAATAAATATTATTTATGCACTCTTATTGTTGCAGACGGTGCATTCAAACCATGAGGCAGTACCTTCATTTAAAAGGGAAGCTCGATAAACCAAACCATTTATATTTCCCAGTTTGATAATAGTGCCCCAGAATGTCAACACTTAAGAGAAAGATTAGTTCATTATATTGCCTTACTGAAAAATAAATACCCAAACAAAAATTTGTTATGTATCCTGTGGGTATGAAAATATGAAGTCATAGGAGATTCTGTGCTACTTTTTGTTTTGTTTTACAAACCATTTAAAACATGTTGGATCGAAGTCATTGAACTTCCTATGAAATTATTAACCTTAAATAAGAAAAGAATGAAAAATTAACTGGGAATTTGCAAATACATGTCCTAGGAGAAAAATCAGTATTTTTTCAACTGAAATATCCAAGTTAATTTTTGGCTCAGAATTCTTACCTTTAAATATGCTATTTCTAAAAAAAAAAAAAAAAATCATTGGTGCTGCTCCTGATTTGGTATATTTTCTTCTGTCATTCTGAAATTTAATCTCCTCTTGACTCCAAGAGTCTATCATGTTTAGTAACTATACAAGTCGATATGCTCTTCATTTCATTTTACAGAACAGTGAGGGGGAAGAAAATCTTCTAATTATCTTTGTGTGATAAAACAATGTGTACCAATCACAAACTGCCTAATTCATATTCCAAACCAGAGTAGACCCCAGGCAACACTGTGAAGTCAGCCAAATTTGTCCAGTGTGTCCTCCCACCTCCCTTTTCAATGCCGTTTTTTCTCCTGGCGCCAAGTGCTCTCCTGCTCTGTCCAAGTGTTTGACAAAATTCCAAGCTCTATTTTGAGAAAAAAATCAGCCCTACCCAAAGGGACCCCTAAGGCCACCTCCATGCATAAGTGGGATGGTGTTCCATATGGACACAAATACAAAGAGAGCATCTGAATTTTCATAATAGAGTACCATCTGCATCTCTGAAAACTAAAACACATGTATTTGTTTTTAAGCTGTAAAATAGACATTAGGCACTGACCATGCTAAAAGCTTGGTTGAACCACTTGATATCCAGAGAAAGCTGGTTACGTTAATATTTTGGTTTTCCTAAACTCTATTTCTGTGTTGAAAGAAATAAATTTAAGTGGCAATGTTTTCTAAACCTAGCTCCACAGAGAAATAAATTATATGTATTGTATTGAATTTTATTTTATAGAGATTGTAAAATAATTAACTCCATTTTAGGATTGTTTCTACATCTTTTCAGAAGCTTAATCTATTAAAACATTTTCCTATTTTAAGTATCTGTGCCAGAAGTTCCTCCCAGAACTTAGTGGTAGAGAAACTATATCCATCTTGACAACCTCTACGATTCAACAAAACTAAAAAACAATTATGTTTCCCTTTTTCCCTGGCATTCTGAAGCCTCCAACTATGATTTTGGATTTGTCTATTTGCCTTTACTTTTGGCTTCATGAATTTTGAGGCTCTGTTTAAAGGCAATATATATTTATTTAAGATTGTTATGACTTGTTATTGAATTAAGCCTTTTATCCTTATGAAATATTCATTATCTCATTATAATTTTTGTCTTGATATTTTACCTCATATTAATATAGCTTTACCAGCTTGTTATGCTTACTGTTGCATTTATTTTCAACCTGTTTGTATCTATCCAAACTGCACCTCTTATAACAGCATATATATGAATCTTCATTTCCATACTATGTTGAACAATCTCTGCCCTTTAATTGTCGAGTTTGATATATTTATATTTAATATAATTATTAATTTGGTGAGCTTAAATCTACCACTTTTTCATTTGTCCCTTCTGCTCACAAAGGTCAGGGGGCAAGAAATAGCCCTACAAATCTTGTGAAGTGTGGAATGTGAAGTTAATGGTATGAAGTAAGAAGATGGAAGCATGACGATTGATAAAAGGGTCATATGTCAGGTAGTACAATGGTGGCTATTTACCTTAAAACTTTATTATGGGTTTTCTTTCTTTCAAAAAGTACAAGAAGAAGAAATTCACAATATTTTATATTTACCCACTTTTGTACCATTTCCAGTACCCTTTCTCTACATTTTCTTTATTTCATATAGATCTAAGCTGTTGAAGTGGAGGTCTGAACACAATGAATTGCTTCAGATTGCATTTATCTGAAAAGATCTTTTTTTTTTTTAACCTTTATTTTGAGGATAATTACTCTGGAGATAAAATTCTAGGTTAAGAGGGTTTTACTTGTTTGTCTGCATTATCTCAGCATTTTAATGATGTCACTCAAGTCTCCTGGATTCCATTGACAAGAGGCAAACAGTCACTCTTACTTATGTATAAGTACTTATGTCTTTATTTCTGGATGCTTTAAAGATATTTGTTTATTTATTTTTATTCTTTGGTTTTTAGCTGCCTGACTATTAAGCATGCCTACATATGGATTTCTTTTTATTTTCCCTGCTTGGTATTCACTGAGCTTCTTGAATCGATGTATTCAATCAAATTTGGGAAAATTTTTGTCATTATTTCTTCACATACATATATTTAAGATCTGTAGGTCTTTTTTATTTTATTTCTTCCTTGGATTTATTTTTAGAACCATTTTACAGAAAATTACACAGAAAGGACAGAGTTCCCATACACTTCCTCTCCTTACCCCACCCCACCCCACACAGTGTTTCTGCAATTATTAACATCTTGAATTCATGTGCTATATTTGTTATAATGGATGAACCAATATTAATACATTATTATTAACTAAAGTGCATAATTTATAGTGTTGTCGTTGTTGTTAAGTGCCGTTGAGTCGGACCCGACTCATAGTGACCCCTCCTTGGGTTTCCAAGGCAGTATCACTATGGAAGTAGATTGCCCCATCTTCCTTCCGAGGAGAGTGGCTGGTGGGTTTGAACCGCCAACCTTCTGATTAGCAGTCAAGTGCCTTAGTTAGGGGCCTTCTATTTTTCCCTAATAGTGATACAGGTCTCAGGCTTTCACTACTGCTGTGCTACAGATAGAGAGAGAGTCAGACAGGAATGAAGACAGAGAAAGAATGAACCAGGCCCAATGCAAGGCTGGGGGTGGTGTCCAGTCATGAACATGTGGATGTTTGTTGAGTGCAGGATGAACAAATCCTTGCTGTCTCAGAAGGACTGTGTACTTAGTGACCTTAGTAGTGCAATCATATTAGTAATAAAATCCACTTGAGGAAGATTAAGAAGAATGTAGACAAAAAGGAGGGCTTCTTTCTCCTTACAGCCTCCACGAGCTGGCTTAAAAATCAGGCCCCCCATATATCTGGGAAGGTAGTAAGATAGAGCATTAACTAATTAATGAACCATAGATGTTTATGCAATACCTGTATGTGCAAAGTCCTTTCCCTTTGGGAGTTTTCAAAAGCATATCCCCTCCAGGGATCCATGGTTTCAAAAGGATTTTTCTGATTGGGCCCCATTGTTTGAGTTTCCTTAGGCTGCATTTTTTCCATTTGGTTTAAGATAAATTTGGGTGTTACCAAGACTTTGGTATCATGGTGCCTGCCACAAGCCATGATATTTCCAATCACCTCATATGCATGTGAGAGCTGGACAATGAATAAGGAAGACTGAAAAAGAGTTGATGCTTTTGAGTTGTGGTGCTGGCAAAGAATGCTGAAAGTACCATGGACTGCTAAAAGAACTAACAGATCTGTCCTGGAGGAAGTGCAGCC
>NW_006921594.1:16772729-16784749 GCF_000298275.1 Orycteropus afer afer | reverse complement strand
GCTTAAGGCACTTGACTGCTAACCAGAAGGCTGGCAGTTCAAACCCACCAGCCACTCCTCGGAAGGAAGGTTGGGCAATCTACTTCCATAGTGATGCCTCGGAAACCCAAGAAGGGGTCACTATGAGTCGGGCCTAACTCAACGGCACATAACAACAACAACATTAAGTGTGTAGTAGTATTTCATTGTTGTTTTAATTTTCAATCTATAATGACATATGATGTTGAACCTATTTTCATATGCTTATTTGCTATCTGTATATCTTCTTTGGTGAGGAGTTTGTTCAGATCCTTTGACCATTTTTTAATTGTTTAGTTTTAAGAGTTTCCTGTATGTTTTGCATACCATTCCTTTATTAGATAATGTTTTACAAATATTTTCTCCAAGTCTATGCCTTGTCTTTTCATTGTTTTAATCTTCAAATATTTTTTATATTCAACTCTCTATCTTCTGCAAATCCTATTATAGAATGTTTGACCATTTCATATTGTCAACTTCATACTGACCATTTCAAATGTTATCACCGAGTATTTTATTCTTTGTTCTACATGTTCTTAAGAATGGATCATTTCTACCGATGTGTCCTCAAATTAATTGACTCTTTCTGACCCCATCTCCAATATGCTGTTAAGTTCATCCAATGAACTTTTTAGTTTAGTTATTGTACTTTCAGTTCTAGAATTTCCATCTGGTTCTTTTATTATGGTTTCCATTTTTCTGTTAAGAGTCCCTGTATACTCAACTAACTAAGACCATGTCTCACTAAGATATCCTCCAGCACTATTCATCCTCTAGTATCCATTCTCAAGCCTTGCCCTGTCTGGCAAGTTTCATGTGGTCTAGTCTTATATGCTGCAGTTCAACCCTCAACTATGAACTCATGAGAAATCTTCATTAAGATTTCTAGGCTTCTCCCTCAGAGCAACTCCTCCAAGTGCCCTATCCTATAGACCTACCAATGAACCTTTCCCAAACTCTGCCTCTTAAGCTCAATGGGACTAGCATGCTCTGCTTTGACTAGAGCTCATAGCTCCACAGTTGTCCCCAGGCAGAAAGCTGGGGAGACCATGAAGCTCGCCTTCCCTCTTTCATTGCCTGATGTCTTGTTGTTGTTGTTGTTGTTGTTGTTGTTGTTGTTGTTATGTGCTGTGGAGTCAGACCCAACACATAGCAACCCCTCTTTGGGTTTCCGAGGCAGTATCACTCTGGAAGTAGATTGCCCAACCTTCCTTCCAAGGAGTGGCTGGTGGGTTTGAACCACCAGCCTTCTGGTTAGCCTTCTGGTTAGTGCCTTAGGTACTACACTACCAGACCTCCTGCCTGATGTCTAGTTAGTGAAAAAAGTTTCCACAGACATTTTGTCCATTTTAAGATTGATTATGGTAGGAGAACTAGCCCACTATCAGCAGTACTTTAGGGCTTAAGAGAAAACACCTCAAATTTAAATTTACCACTCAACTGAAACAATTAACTCAAGAGTTAGGACGCATTCTAAACTATCTTCTAAGTGATTTCTTTTCAGTATTTATTTTGGGAATTCTTTTTAATACCTACTTATAAATTACAAATAAATAATGACAATCAGATATATTTTTAGTATTTACCACACCAGTTATACTTAGTGATGTACAAGATGTATGTAACATACAATTTCTACCTGACAGAAAGTTATTTCCAAAGCAAAAGGATATATTTACCATATTAGAATGATCACTAACTTTCACAGATCTTTAGTCTATAACTTCAGAACAAGAATTACTACTTTGTCTTGGTGACTTGGTGTTTACTGACTCAGTATGGAGTGTGGGGTGAAGGAATAGAGAGATATTAAGCTGCAAAGAGCAAAAGATCACAGAGAAATCCTGTGAGAAATGTCTTTATTTTAAGCATAATGTATAAGGTAAAAACACTAGAATTTGAGAGAAAAGTAGAAAACAAAATAACATTTTTATAACCATTATGCCACTAAAATGATACATCATCTTTGGATGTTAGGGTAATCCCTCCTTTACAATCATTTTATTCTTCTGTATATGTCAACATTTCTGTATAACAAGATGGGAGCTCTGGTGGCACAGTGCCTAAGGCATTTGACTGCTAACCACTCCTTGGAAGGAAGACTGGGCAATCTACTTCCACAGAGATACCGCCTTGGAAACCCAAGGAGGGGCCACTATGAGTCAGATCAACTCGATGGCAGTGAGTTTGGATTTTTTTGGTATATAACAAGACAGGGTAGTTATTGGAAGGGCTTTAAACATGAAAGTCCATAACAGAAACAGCATACATATTTTACTATTACTAGAAATAACAATTAGAAATTAAATCAAAGATGTAATGTTAATCATCAGTGTAATCATTTAATTTTTACATCCCAACCAAGATATATGAACACATTTTAGAATAGTAATTTACAAATGGCTTAGCAGATCACATTTTGAAATACTGTCCAACAGACACACACAAATATAAGTTGGTACTATGTACTCTATAGAGATTTAATGTGTAATCACTCCAAAAAGATGCTAGATAATAAAAACGATCTAGGCAAACTTAGTATGCCATATGAAAACTACAACATAGATACAAACCTAAGACTTACTCCTTAAATGGCCACAGTAAAAGAAAAGACTTCAGAGTTTCTCTCCAGGCATAGTCTGGAATTGTCAACTATTGCAACCAGTTAAAACTCAAAACCTTGAATCTCTCTTTAATAATTGATGAATGAAATCACCTTGGGACCTGCTAAATGAAATTTCCTTGGAGTAAGATGATTCTGAAAAGATTCAAGAGACTTAGGGCATAATGCATATTTTAAGTACCTGTGAAAACTAACCCCCAAGAATCAATGCAACAACACATAAAAGCCACTTTCCAGCAAGCATTCTTGAGAAAGCAACTTAAAGACAACTTAACAACATTAATTCCCACAGTAACCAAGAAGATGTTCTAGTTGCAGGATTGCTATTTCTTTGATTTTGTACTCCTAAGGAACTACTGATTCTAGTTTCTGTCTCTCACTTTCTTTAACAATTGGCCATTAATGATACTTTTTTGAGAGTCACTTTTACAGAAGACTGAAAGAAAGGCATTTCATTAAGGGATTCAATTAAAGATGAAATATCAGAATACATCTTTTTCATCCCCACAAATATGTTTGTTTCATCTTCTAAATACAGATATTGTGAAAGGTTGTATGCAACAGCAAGCTCACCCAGAATAAAGATACATAGCATTAACTTTAGGACTTACCATATCATCAAAAGGTATAAACACAAAGAATGTAAACTACTGTTTTCCTTAATTACAGTGACCTTTTGTACCACCAAAAGTATTTATTGGATTACAAAATTTTGTTCATCCTTAAATACACATAAAACCAAAAAAAAGAAAAAAAAGAAACCCACCAAGCTCACTGCTGTCAAGTCATTTGTGACTCATAGCAACCTCTCCTTGGGTTTCTACGGCAGTATCTCTATGGAAGTAGATTGCCCAATCTTCCTTCCAAGGAGTGGCTGGCTAGTGGGTTTGAACCATCAGCCTTCTGGTTAGCAGTCAAATGCCTTAGGCACAACGCTGCCAAATGTATGTTATTACTATTTTAAAGCCTTTACTGCTTTTGTATCTTCTATTGGCATTACTAGTAGTTTACACTGTAATTATACTGAGCATTACCAGAATAAAATTTGATACATGGTTGATTTTATTTTCACTCTGTGAATATATATGAGCTCTGGCAGTGTAGTGACTAAGGCACTTGACTGCTAACCAGAAGCCTGGCGGTTCAAACCCACCAGCCACTCCTCAGAAGGAAGGTTGGGCAATCCTACTTCTGTAGTGATACCGCCTTGGAAACCCAAGGATGGGCTACTATGAGTTGGGTCTGACACAATGGCACATTACAACAACAACAACATGAATATATGACCTACTAATCTGCAACTGAAAAATTTAACAAGCAGCTCTCTTTTCAGAAATCTACTATATGGTGCTTAATCCTATCTAAAAACAAACAAAAAAAATTCAAAATATGAAAAAGAAAATCTCACATCACAAGCTAAAACTCCTCTTTAAAAAAAAAGGCTCTTTGTTAAGAACCACTTCTTCAGGCTTTAAAATAGAAATCGAAAAGGATTTATTTATCTTCACTTATTGTTTTAAAACCTAAGAAATTTCTAGATCTAGAAAGCTGAATTCAAAGTTACCAGCAACCTCTCTGCTACTAAACACTACGGACTTTTCAGGCTTCATTTCATTGACTTCTTCACAGCGTCTTTCACCTGCTTGATTCCTTTGCTCCTTCTGGAAATGCTCTCTTCCCTTGGCCTCCAGGACATCCATCCACCAAGTGGGGACTCTTAGCTGTCCTTTTTCAGGGTCTTTTGTAAGCTCTTCCCATATGTATTGGTACACTACAGAATTTAATCCCCAACTCTCTTCTCTCATTCCACTGCCAGAGTGACCTCATCCATTCCTATGGCAGCTTCATTTCTATCTATAGAAAGTAAGTCTATTCCCAAATTTATACCTAAAGCCAGGAATCTTCCCTGAGCTCCTGGCTGTTTCATATTGAACATCTCCACTAAAATATCCCAACATGTCTGAAACTGAACTCATGTTCCCTGATGTGTTCACTGTCAGAAGGAACACTGCCATCTTCTACCCATGTCAGAAACCTGAGCATTATCTTTGACCCATCACTCTCCTTCAATCCCAATTTCCAAACCTATAGCTTCTATGTCTCCAATATATTTTAAACATTCACGTTCCCTCTATCATCACCTTGGCTTAGCCCTCATCATCAGTAATTCAACACATAATGACCATAGTAGACACCAGAAATACAATGGTGAATTTGAGGGTAAACTGGCTGTGTGGTAGTTGCAAATAGTAGATTAGGGGAGTATACATACTAAAGAAGTATGTAAGAAGGGCAGAGTTTCTTCTCAGCTGAGACTTGAAGGATGTTTAAATGTGTGTGCAGAATTGAGAAAGAAGGAAATGGGGGTGTTCCAGAAAGAGGGACCAGCATGTGGCATGGCCTAGAGACAGGAGAGAGCATGATATTTTTCAATAATTGGAAGAAGTTTAGCATGGCTAGAGATGAGATGGAGAGGGGATCCTGAGAAGGAAGCTGGGATCAGGTCCTGAAGGGTTTTGTAGGCCATTCTAGGGAGTTGGACTGGATGGTATTTCAGCATGGAAGTCATATGATCAGTTTGTACTTTAGAAAGATCACTCTAGGTCTAGAGTGTTAAGAATTGAAGAATTGTCCAGGTATGGGGCAGGGAGAGTCTTGGCAGTAATTTGGCAGTAATGTATACTCCTTTAACCTACTATTTGCAACTACCACATGGCCAGTTTACCCTCAAGCTAGGATTGTGACTAATCCACCATTGTATTTCTGGTGTCTACTATGGTCATTATGTATTGAATTACTGAATATTTATCAATTGTTGGTGTCTGTCCCCTTCTTCTCCCAATTTTCAAGTACACCTATGTATCTCAGAGCTGTTCCTGAGAAAAGACTAGACCAATAATGCGATAGAGGAGTTACAGTCTATTTCAAGAACAAGAGTAGGTAAGGACCACTAGAGTCTCCTACAGGAGGGGCTGACTAGAGATGGATGCATGAGGCTTCTCCAACTGTAGGGTCTGACACACTGATGGGAACACATGAAACAATTTCCTTCAAAAGTTTTAGTTCTAAGAAATACATTAAAATTACATAATTATTTGTGCCCAGGCAGAACAGAAGTGGGATATTAAAAACAAGAATTCAGTAAAGAAAATAATACTGCATTTATTTTCCTGTCTCCAAGCAAGGTAAATTTCTAAAGTCTTAGTAAAAATATCTGTCCAAGTTTTTGCTTTCAACAGAGTATATGCTTCTGACTACAGGACAAGCCTGGATTGATTTTATATTATTTATTGTTTCCCTAAGAAGCTCTGGGGGTGTAGTGCTTAAGGCATTTGACTGCTAACCAAAAGGTTCGTGGTTCAAACCCACCAGCCACTGGTAGAAGGAAGAGACTGGGCAATCTACTTCCATGAAGATTTACCCCCTCGGAAACCCAAAGAGGGTTGCTATGAGTCAGAATCGACTCCATGAGTGTGAGTTTGGTTTTAGTTTTTGGTTTATTGCTTTCCCTACAAGTGGGTAGATGATCATGGTTTGACTCTACTCTTGGTCAACGTTCAAACACAAGTCTTGGAGTCAAAACATAGTTTAACCTTTTACTAACAAAGTGAACCTCAGAATGAGACCCTGATGCTCTGTGAGACAATGGATATTAAGGCATCTCTAAGCTGTCTTGAATTTCAGACACTCTGTAAGATATCAACAACCATGCTCTCGTCAGACATGAAAATAAGTATAGCTTTATGCTTAAGAGGCTGTGTTCTGTACTTAAATCAAAGCTGAACCAAATCCACTGCCATCAAGTCAATTCCAACTCAGAGCAACCCTACAGGGCAGAGTAGAACTGCCCCGTAGGGTTTCCAAGGCTATATTCTTTATGGAAGCAGACTGCCCCATCTTTCTCCCATGGAGTAGATGATGGGTTTGAACCACTAACCGTTTGGTTAGCAGCTGGATGCCTTAACCACTGAGCTATCAGAGGTCCTTCTACACTAAGAGAGACCTGGAATTTAACCTCAGCTTATTACCTGTGTGATTTTGAGCAGGTCACTCAAACTCTCTTTTAGTTTTAATTTCCACATAGACTCTATCTGTTTCAAAGCGTTTTTGACAGAATAATTGAGCTAATATATACAAAGTACTTAACACAGCGCCTGGTACAAACAAATAAGCCATCAGCTACCTTTAATAAGATTGCTACTATTCCTTCCTCATCTGTTTTACAAGTTGAGCACAAACAACTGGAGTTAGAGGAAGTGGGGGGAACATTTCTTGGTTTTCCACATTCTGATGTTTGTATTAAGGACTACAGGATTGCCCACCACAGCCAGGGAACTAATCCACACTTCTATATTCCACTTGAAGGGTGGTGTACCATATGCAAGCCTTCTAATGCCAAAACATTTGTTCCATTTTGATTCAAAAAGAAGAGAGTGGCCTGCCAAGACACCAACATCTATGCTTCCTGCAACACGTGAATTTCTCTGACAAGCGTCGCCATTCCAAACACTGACCAGGCCAACAGTAGCCCGAACAGATGGCCCAGTTGGCAACATATGCATTTTCATCATTTTGCAGTTTCTCACAGGTTCTGGGAGTGGGTCAGATAACTCTGTTTTCTAATGTTTTGATAACCTTGACTGCTGTCTTTCCCATAAGCCAATTTTATTTTGGATATATTTCTGATTTTTAATGTTTGCCAACTAAAGACACTGATGGGAAAAATAAAAAATGTTTTTCTAAAAACTGATTTTCTACACATATAATCATACAGCTGGCTCCTTCCCAGCTATCATTAATTTCCTTTCCCTTGAGCCATTTTTCTCACCTACACATCACTGCAGTGTTTAACAAAATATCACAAAAACTGCTGGTAAGCATTTTCCACAAGCTGGAGTTTAATACTATAGTGTACTTAAATAAGACATTCTTCTTTTTCTGAAGCAAAGAATTTTTTAAATACAATTATTTCTACTCAATGCTTGCCAAGGCCAAGCTCATTTGTTCTTCATCTGTATTACTTCTAGACTACAAACAGATGGCTTATTTTAAAAGCAGGCAATTTTAACATCTACCATCACAAGCAGAAAGGTGGCATAGCACATCTAAAGAAAAAAACTTACACATCCGAGGTGTAATTAATAAGTAACTTTTATTTAGAAACTAAAAAAGGTTTAAAATACAATCAGAATTTCATGCATGCAAAATACTTCACATCTTGTTTTATTTTTTAGCTTTTCTTTTATTTTTAGCTTAGCTGTGACTGCAATCATGTATCATTACTATTATAAAGTCACTACTTCAAACATAAGAAAACTGAGGCACCAATAATTATAAGCTACATATACTTAATGCCTATTTCATTAGCCAAAATTCACTGGCAGACTCCCCCTATTACCACCACCATCATCATCACATTAGTGAAAGAGTTTGAGTTCTACATTGTGGGGAATTGCAGTCAACGTCACGAGACAAAATGTGTATGACGTGCTGTATGGAAAATGAATTTTCTCTGTAAACTTTCACCCAAATCACAATAAAAACTAAAAATAAATAAATAAATAAAATGTGAGGACAGTTTTTTAAAAAAGAGTTTGAGCTCTGGAGAGTGAGCCCTAGGTTCAAACGCCTGCTTCTCCGCTTCCTAGCTCTGCGATCTGAAGCAAGTTGCTTAATGTCTCCACACTTCAGTTTCTTCATCCAGGGATATAATTAGCCCTCAATAAATACATTTTGCTTATTATTTACCAATTAATTTTCCCATAATGTAAAAGTATGTGGAGGCCTCTACCATCTTCAATGAATAAACCAACCGTCTCTCCATACCCACCTTCCTCTAACTGCCCTCCTTCTCCTCCTCTCCATTTCTTCACTTCCTATTAAGTGCTCAACCCATTGTAACCGGCTCTGCTTCCACAATAACTGCCATTATAAATACCATCAACCACCTCTTCTCATTGCTAAACCCAATAGTTATGTCTCATTGCTCATATGACCTGAACTCTCTAGGGCATTTGGCCCTATTGATCATGCCCTTCTTCTTAAAACTCTCTTCCCTTGGCTTCTATGCATACTCTCCAGGTGTTCTTTCTCATCTACTGCCTATTCTTTCTGATTTCTTTGAAAATTCCTCTTCCTTAATAGGCCATTAATTATTGGCATCATTTACATCTTCTGCTTTAGGCTCTTTCTGGTTCAGCAAACATGGGCCTTCTGATCTTGTCCCCTGCCTACTTCTGTAACCGCAGTTCCTACAAGTAACCACATACTCCTATTTCTGCACCCTTCCTCCTGACCCCTTTATGACATTGAATACTTGGAATTCCCTGGATGCATCATATGGTATCCTATTTCTCAGCCTTCTAGATGACACTTCCTCTTTTTGTTATGCTCCTTCTCCTCCATCGCCTTGTCCTTCTTATCTGTCCATCAAGACTAGCTCAGCAATCACCTCCTGGTCCATCCATCCCAGATGCGGAGCCAGATTTGTGAGTGAAGAAGTCATTTTGGATGTTCATCTTCAGCAGGTATCCCATGGAGCACATGTACGCTTCTCCATCAAGCCCTGCCCAAACTACAGAATCATGAGCAAATAAATGATTTTGTGTTTTGAGTAAGTTTTGGGTGATTTGTTAGGCAACAAGATACCCAAACATCCCATCTCACCAGATTATAAGCTTCTCAAATGCATAATCATGTCTCATTGGATACTATATTCTAACTGTGGTAGTTAAGGTTATGTGTCAACTTGGCTGGGCCTGGTTTTGAATGCCTGGGCAGCTAGATGTAGACTGGTAATAAACTCCATGGTGTGTAATCTACTGTGAGCAGCTGAGTAGCTACCTTAGATATGTGGTCTGCTCCCAATACATAAGGAGAAGCCTTAGAAATGGTCTGTAGCTTTTGGCATGTTTGAATCCTGCATGTAGCTGAGTCATTGTTCAGCACCCTGCCATGTGGTCTGCCAATCTTGGGACTCTTAATGAAGTTGAATCAATGACCTACCATGTGGATTGGTAATATCAGGACTGTGCCTTTTTATTTGTTGACCTTGGGTTTGTCAGCCTCAGCAGCCAGCAGCTATCTGAGTGAAGAGACACCTACAGCTTCAGTGGGCTGGGAGCAAGATGTAGAGCTGAAGCCCAAGGTCAAGGGGCTTTCACCCAGGCCCTTGAGCTTTGCACTTTGAACTTGGACTTCCAGCCTCCCAAACTGTAAAAGAATAAAGCCCTGTTTGTTCAAGCCACCTACTTGTGGTATATATCAGTTAGAGCAACACGAAGTAACCAAAACACTAACCAACAAAGTCACTGGCTCATGATGCTCCTATGAATGAATGAATCAAACAAACAAACAATAAGTTGAAGAAACAGTCCATCAATCAAAGGTCCCTAAATGTACTGTTCTTTCTCTCTTTTGAATTAAATGTTCCTCTGAACCAAAGCACAGGGAAGCCAACAAAATGTGGGAAAGGGAGAGATACATTAAAAGAACTAATGTTATTTAGGAGTTCTGGTAGGATGGCAGAATAGGCAGACAAACTACACAAATCCTCTTCAACAAACAAAAAGGGAACCAATAACACAGATACAGAAGATAATCCTGAGCCCTGAGCTTTGAAAGGAAGGATACAGAAGTGGACTAAACTCCAATTAGTAGAACCTTCATGAAAACTCCAAAAAAGGAGACATACGGAGCTGCAGTCTGTCAGCAATCCTGATGGCACAGACAGCTTGGATATTGCCAATTGGTGTAGAAAAAAAAACTCTAAAACTCACTGCCGTCAAGTCAAATCTGACTCATAGTGACCCCTCCTTGAGTTAGACATACGGAGCTGCAGTCTATCAGTGCTCCTGATGGCATGGACAGCTTGGATATTGCCAAGTGGTGTAAGGACCTAAGAATTAACTTAAAAATCAGCCCAGCTAGCCAGGGGCTGAACGGAGGACTGCACTGGTAGCTGGTGAATAAAAGGGAAAGCAGCAAAGTGGGAGACAGGGTAAGCTGTGGACTTTTGCCTGTCCAAGAGGGTAAAGCCATTTTGAATGTTTACAAGTGGTTCAACCATTTCAGATACTTAAAGCAAAAACATTCTCTCAGATTCCAGGGACCTAAGAATAGGCTCCACTTGCCAAGAACCACAAGGACATTCCAGAGGTGAACGACTGGAATGGTGCAATATTCCCCTTGTTACTATTATACTCCACACCCTCTTGGTGAACAGAGGTGTAGCCATCCTTCACTCCCACCCACCACCTGGACCAGCGGGAATTCCATCCCAGTGTATGTGCTCTGATGATGCGTTGGTGCCCTGCCTTGCCCCACCCAGATTTTTTTTTCCTTTTTTTCAATTTGTTTGTTTTTGTCTGTTTTAAAATTATTACTATTATTATTTTTCCTTTTTTTTGTCCTTTTTGTTATTATTCTTTATTCTTCCCCTCCTAAGTTCTAGTTTTCAGCTTTTTCTCTCTTCCCTGTTCCTGATTCCCATTTTTTTCTTTCTCATGGCTAACCCCATTCCTTGTTTTACTTTTTGCATTTTTCCCATTTTTTTCTTCATTATTCTCCTACTCTACCTCTCTTCTCTTATTGCCCTCTCCCAAGATATTGTGCATCTTTGTTTTTCTTCATTTCCTTTGCTTTTTTTGGTGATTATTCCTATGTATTTATGAAGTGTCTTTTCTGTCCACTGGCTTTTACTTTTTTGATGGTTATTTGATTGTTCTTTTTTGTCTAACTGAGTGGGAGACAGCAACCATGCCCATACGATGCAACCACACCCGCACCTCCTGCAGCTCCACTTACCTAGTGAGAGCCACCACTTCCTTCTTCACCAAATGGCCATGATAAAAAACCACCAAGGAGAGCCCAACTCACACTTAACTGCTCTTGACAAGGAGTTAACAGAGCTCTAAATACAACAATGTCAAAATGTCTTAGAGACAACAGGCCATCACAGTCCACACAAAGAAGCAAGATAAAGCAGTAGAAACAAGGGACCAGGACACAGATCCAGAACACATGCCTGAGAAAGAAGCAGCATTAGAACTCCCTGATATGGAATTCAAAAGAATTATACTTAGGTATCTTCAAAAGATTAAGAGACAGATCAAGGAAAACACAGACAAAACCCTAGAACAATTTTGGAAGAAAATGCAAGAACAAAATGACAAAATAAATGAAAAATTAGAAATAATACAAAATCTACACACAGAAATCCAGAAGATAAATACTGAATTTTCAAAAATAGAATAACACATTGAAAGAGAAAAAGAGTAGAACTGAATCAATGGAAGACAGAATTAATGAGATTAAAGACAAATACCTGAATACTTCTTTGGAAAGGGATCAATCAGGAAAAAAAGTAGAATCGAATCAA
>NW_006921594.1:16770039-16772019 GCF_000298275.1 Orycteropus afer afer | reverse complement strand
CTATGAGTAGGGTCCGACTCAACGGCATATAACAACAACAACAACAACATGGAAGTATCCAAAGTAAAATAAGCTTACAAGATTGTAAACAGAGAGCCAGAGACATCAATTGGCAAATGAGGACAACTACAAACCAGTAAGAGGGGGAAAAAAATGTAGTTACAGAATTTCTAAATGGTAGGGAAGTGAAGAGTTGCAAGATAGAATGGACTGATCTAAACTTGCGAAGAAAAATTATAAATCACAGGGTTATCTCAAAGAAAAATGATAAGCCTTCACATCACAATAAAAAAGAGGACAAGCACAAATATTTAGCAAATACTAAAATAACAGCAACAAAGGAAATGATAACACAATTCATAAACATAATGAACTCAGCACAGAAAATTATATGGAACAAAGAAACCAGGAACAACATGAAAAAACACATAACAAAATAACAGCAACTAATTCATACTTGCCAATAATTACACTGAATGTTAATAGATTAAATGCACCACTCAGGAGACAGAGAGTTGCAGACTGGATGAAGAAACACAACCCATCAATATGCTGTCTACAAGAGACACAACTTAGAGACAAAGAAAAAAATAGACTGAAAATCAAAGGTTGGAAAAAGATATATCAAGCAAATAGCAACTGTAAAAGGGCAGTATTAATTTCTGATAAAACTGACTTTAAGACAAAAACCACCATAAGAGACAAGGAAGGACATTATATAATGATTAAAGGAGCAATTGAACAAGAAGATATAACCATAATATGTATCTATAGACCCAATTAAAGAGCCCCAAAATACATAAATCAGGCTTTAACAGAATTCAAAAGGCAAATACATGACTCCATAGTCATAGTAGGAGACTTTAATACACCACTTTCAATGAAAGATAGAACTGGAAAGATAGACATTCAGTAAAGATGCAGAAGAGCTAAATAATACAATCCACCAACTTGACCTTATAGACATCCACAGAGCACTTCAGCCAACAACTGCACAATATACATTATTTTCCAGTGTGCATGGAACATTCTCCAGGATAGGCTATATGTTAGGCCATAAAGCAAGCCTTAATAAATTAAACAAAAAAATACTGCAAAGCATCTTCTCAGATTACAATGCTATCAAATTAGAAATCAACAATAGGAAGATCAACAGAAAAAGAGCAAACACATGGAAACTGAAAAACACCCTCCTCAAGAAAGATTGGGTAAAAGAAGAAATAAAAAATGAAATTAAAAAATTCCTTCAATCAAATGAGAATGAAAACACAACATACCAAAATCTTTGGGACACAGCAAAAGCAGTGATCAGAACCCAATTTATAGCAACAAATGTACACATCAAAAAAGAAGAAAGAGCCAAAATCAACACTTTAAACCAACATTTCCAACAATCAGAAAAAGAACAGCAAGAAAAGCCTACAGTCACCAGAAGAAAGGAAATAATCAAGATTCGAGCAGAAATAAATGAAACAGAAAATAGAAAAACAATACAAAAACTCAACAAGACTAGAAGTTGGTTTCTTGAAAAGATTAATAAAATTGACAACCATTGGCAAATTTAACAAAGCAAAAGAGGGAGAGAATACAAATAACATGAGTAAGAAATGAAACAGGCAATATCACAACAGAACCAACTGAAATAAAAAGGATAATATCAGGATACTATGAAGAACGGTACTCCAAGAAATTTGAAAATCTGGAAGAAATGGATAGATTTCTAGATATCTCACTACTAACCTAAACTAACACAGACTAAGGTGGAAAAGCTGAACAGACCCATAACAAAAGAAGAAATTGAACAGGTCATACAAAAATTACCAACAAAAAAGAGTCCTGGCCCAAAGGGTTTCACCGAAGAATTCTATCAAACATTCAGAGAAGAATTGATACCAATCCTACTCAAACTATTCCAAAACATAGAAAAGGATGGAATCCTCCCTAACTCATTTTATGAAGCAAGCATAACCTTGATACCAA
>NW_006921594.1:16757115-16767563 GCF_000298275.1 Orycteropus afer afer | reverse complement strand
AAGTGGGAGGGGAGCTGTTGCATTGTGGGAAATTATAGTTAATGTCATGAGACAAAGTATATGTGAGCTGATGTATGGAAAGTGAATTAGCTCTGTAAACTTTCACCCAAATCACAATAAAAATTAAAAAAGAAGAAGAAGAATTAATGCTATTTAGAACTAATGTGATAAGAATAAACAAATTTGTCCTGGAAGAAGTGCAGCCAGAATACTAGTTAGGGGCAAGAATGGCCAGACTCTACTTCACCAACTTTGGTCATGTTATCAGAAGGGACCAGTCCTTGAAGAAGGGCATCATGCTTGGTAAAGTGGAGGGTCAGAGAAAAAAGGGAAGACCCTCAATGAGATGGATTGATGGAGTGGCTGTGAAAATGGGCTCAAGCACAGCAAGGATTGTGACGATGACACAAGGCCAGGCCATGTTTTGTTCTGTTTTGTATATAGGGTCGCTGTGAGTTGGAATCGACTCAATGGTACCTAACAACAATAACAACGACACTATTTAAATTCATGTCCATTGGAGGGACCCTCCAAACTACAACTCAAACTCTGATCTGTTGTATGGCCACAGTCTCACTTCTTCTATTTCCTATTACACATTTCCACTCAGGTGTGTTCCTCTGTTACCTCAAACTGAACTTTTCCAAACCCCCAACTAGGGGCCTACTTGACCATTCTGGCTAAAATACTATCATTGTTTGTTCTTTAAATTCCAGAGATATCTTTGATTCCTCCCTTCTTATCACATAAATATACCCATTCAGTCTGCTGTTGTTGTTGTTGCTATGTGCCGTCGAGTCAGACCCAACTCACAGCAACCCCTCCTTGGGTTTCCGAGGCAGTATCACTACGGAAGTAGATTGCCCCATCTTCCTTCCAAGGAGTGGCTGGTGGGTTTGAACCGCCAGCCTTCTGGTTAGCAGTCAAGTGCCTTAGCCACTATGCTACCAGAGCTCCCATTCAGTCTCCAGTACCTACCAATTTAGTTTGGCAGTTTCCTTCCATCCTTCTTTTTCTTTCTTTCCTCTTTTTTTCTTTTCTTTTCTTTTTTTTTTTTTTTGCATTCATCCTTTCCTTTAAAGTTCTTCTGTCCCATCCTAGTTCAGATTCTTATCACCTGATTTCTATATTACTGTAGTAGCTTTCTAAATATATTTTATAAATGTCTTGTAATTAAAATGCTGCATTGATAGCCTTATACTCGGTATTTTCAAGTCACAGTCATGTCCAACTTGAAGGTCTTTTATAAGTTAAACATTCAATATCAGGATAATTAGATTTTTCCCCCAAAAGAAATGGTAATTCTTTAGATGCCACTGTGTTAGGCTAGGTTCTGTAGAGAAGCAAAACCAGTAAGGCTTATATAAAGAGAGAGAGAAATTTATCTTAAGAAAATGGTTCACACAGTTATAGAGGTTGGCAAGTCCCAAGTTCCCAGATCAAACATCAAGCTGGAGGCTTCTCCCTACTCACATAGCTGCTGGGGCTGACGAGCTCAAGATGGGAGACAGTATGATGGCTGCTGACTTTGTTGAATGACGAATCCAAGATCACCAGGAAAACTCACAGGACAGTTCTAGCCAGCACAACAGGATCCAGGTCCACAGGAGTTTCCCGAATTTTCCCAGGATGTCCATACATATATATTGAAAGAAGGCCACACCCCTAAGGAAGCTCCCTTTCAACCGAAAGGCTGCTCAAAGTGTATACATCAGATCTCATCATGGGAATAACCATATCACAACTGCTTAAACCAGTCAGAACTGTCGTCCGGCCAAGTCGAATCACAACCCCAACTATCACAGCCATCATGCTCTTCCAGAAAGAAATTATAGTATTTGTAAGAGTGTAAATCAATAAATCTTTAAAATAATTTCTGTGAGGTGGCCAAATATAAACACCTATTATTTAATGAGGAGTCCTGGTGGTGTAATACCTAAGCACTCAGCTGCTAAGTGAGAGGCTGGCAATTTCAAAAGGTGGGAGAAAGATGTAGCAGTCTGCTTCATAAAGATTACAGCCTTGGAAGCCCTATGGTGCAGTTCTACTCTGTCCATTCAGATTGTTATGAGTTGAAATTGACTCAATGGCCATGGGTTTGGTTTGAGGTTTGGTATTATTTCATCTACTTCCGTAGTGATGCCGCCTCAGAAACCCAAGGAGGGGTCGCTATGAGCCAGATCCAACTCGACGGCAGTGAGTATGTTTGTTTGTTTGTTTTTAATTCATGAGCAATGTCATAAGAGTAGGTGGTGGACGATGTCTGCAGTTAGAAAGCAATTTAAACTGGTTTTTGTTATTTATAAAACCAAATGAAGTAAGTAGGCAAAAGGAAAACAAAACAAACAAACAAAGAGGAACCCCATACTTTGGTATACACGAGATAAACCTCTGTTAGTAGATTAGGGAATTTGTTATCCATATCAATGGGAAACAGACATTTTATGCCTGATGAGATTATTTCTATGTATAAAATTCTTCAAAGGATATCCAACCAAAAGATATTCTGCATCGTAGGAAGTTTGGAGAAGGGATTTATCCATATGCTAAAATCTATCAAAGCTACTTCCTGATTCTGTACTAACAGAAGCTAACCTCAATTAGCCTTTTTCAATCAAGGGATTATCTTTCATGTACAAATTAATGCACATCTTGATTTTAAGCCATGGTGAATTATTTGTTTTGGAGGAGCATAAAAGTCATTCTGATAGAACAGAAAAAAAGTAATTCTAATTAAACAAATCTCAAAATGGTATAATCTTATCTAGGAAACAGCTATGAGATAAGGATAGCAGTTTATGAATTAACAATGGTGATAACAATTAAGGTCACATAAATGTATTAATCTCTAACGAAATGCCATATATTTCCATTAGCATAAGGATGTGTTTCACCACCAATAATAACTCTGTGCTCACAACATATATGCCTTCATAATAAGTTCTATGAAGTTTATATACTTTTAGGCAGCTGTCACCCTTGAACTCATTTGCTAGCATTCCAGTGAAGATACAAAGAGGAAGGGAGAAACTGAAAACTGGAAAAAATTGTATAAAGCACAACAACATACAAAGACAAAACAGTAAAAAGCCAGGACAATATGAGAGCTAATGCAAGGTGATTTTCTGTTTCATGCAAATGCCGTTTATACCCAGACAACTACTGCGGGAGCTAGGTCTTTATTATTAACAGAATAGTTACTCCAGAACCTCCACATGTTCCTATCCCTGGGTCCTGTTGTTGTTAGGTACCGTCAAGTCAGCTCCGACTCATAGCGACCCTATGTACAACAGAACAAAACACTGCCCATTCCTGCGCCAGCCTCACCCTGGGTCTTAGCGGTGATTTAACTGTCACAGAGAAAATGTTATGGATTGAATTGTGTCCTGTAAATATATTATGTGTTGTGAATCCTAACCTCTGTGCCTGTGATTATAATCCCATTTGGGAATGGGTTGTCTTTGTTATGTTAATGAGACAGAATTAGAAAAGGGTGTGTTTTAAATCTATTTCTTTTGAGATATGAAAGAGATTAAGCAAGCAAGACAAGCAGAGATAGGGAGAGAGAGATGCCAAGCCACGTGAAGACTGCTCAGAAGCAGAAGCCCAGAAAAGGCAAGGACCTTCTTCCAGAGCCAACAGAGAGACAAAGCCTTGCCCTACAAATGGCACCTTATAGTGGGACTTTAACCTCCTAGACTGAGGAAATAAATCTCTGTTTATTAAAGCCACCCACCTGTGCTTCTTCTGTTATAGGTAACTAATACAGAAACCACAGGATCTGTGAGCCAAGGTAGCTGCTGAAGGGCTGAAAGGGAGATCAGAGGAATTCAGAATCTACTACCACTTACAGCCTCAACATATGGCACTCCAGACAACCTCACAATTTATACCAATACTGGTGCTGGCTGATTAACAATTAATTATATAGCAGTGAGGGTTACTTGAATGCCCTATAATAAGTCTTAACTTGATCTAGGCTAACAGAAGGAAATTCCCTAGTCGGCGTACCTTGAAGGGTACAGAATGGAGGATTCTGCTCCTGATACACTGTACCAAACCAGAAGGTGAATTGGAGGAGAGGGAAGCTTGCATAGATGGGGAGGATACTAACTCAAATGTGGGCAACTGAAAGGGAAATTATGTAAGGGAAAGCAAAAGTGCAGAGAGGGATAGTTCTCTTGTGCAACAAAAAGTCAGAGGAAAAGATGAATGGAGGGTATAGCATGAGCAGGTTTTGTGGTCTACTTTGGCTGTGGCAGGTGGAATGGGGGAAAGGAAAGAGGAACGAGAAGTTGGATTTTATATGAGTAAGAGGTTCCTGTGGTCCGACATGAGATCAACATAGTCTAGACAAGAAGGAAGTTCAAAGAATGACACATGGAGAGAGAGTAAATGGTCTTTTCTCTAACTGAAGTGTTTTGGTGTGTACTTTGGTGTCACTGGTGGGAAGGTGGTTGGATGATTGGGTTTAATGAAGAATTGGGAAAGTTCTTCTATTTCCTTACCTCTTTGGCATTCTTAATAGACTTCTAGGAAAAATACACATAAAATGAAAAATGAACCAGGGTTGAGCTAGCCCAGAGAGTTCTGGAGAAAATACTCAGTGGCACAGGTCAACTGTGCACCTTTTGACATAGAAGTTAGTGAAAAAATAGTTATTCACCTCAGAATGCCTGCATATTCTTTCCTTTTCCTGCCTTTGAGAGTTCCCTCTTGCTTCCAGATATCCCAGGACATCCTCAGAGTCCTAAACTCACCCTCTGATCTGTCCCAAAAGCTTGAACTGCAGATTTTTCCCCCAATAAAAATCCCCAGTCTCCTAAACATCTAACCTGAGTGATCCTATATGAAAAGAAATATAACCCGACAAACTGAAATCACCGAGTGTTTATGGAGCGAAGGTTTAGAGACTTAGAGAGGAATCACAAGGAGGTGCTTTGCTCTCTCTACCTTACCAAGGATCTTCAATGGCCTCTTCCCAAAGATGGAGCTTGGACCAAAACCTCTGAGATTGGCCACCTGAAGCCACAGAAAATCCCAAAATCTCAGGAGAAAACTGCTTCAGTGTTTAAATCTCCTTGAGGTCAATATGCTGATAACAGCTCTGATGGTGCTGTGGTTAAGGCACTGGGCTGCTAACCACAAGGTACAAGGTTCGAACCCATAGGAGGAAGATGAGGCAATCTACTTTCTGTACAGATTTATAGCCTTAGAAACCCGATGGGGGTGGCTATGAGTCAGAATTAACTTGACAACAGGGGGTTGGGCTTGGTTTAATCTCATATAAACATTTAACATGTTCTCTAAGGACTTATTTAACATGCTGCTAGAGATGGCCTCACACTGTAGTGAAGAAGATTCTCTGAAAGAATCACTACTAGCCTATTGTTGATCTCTACAGAAAGACACCCCTCTGGATGGAGGAAGTCCCATGAGCTCACAGCATGGTCATCCATGAGTGCTTCCTTCTGGCAGACCCAGTCCTGCACGATAGCACGAGGCGCGGCAAGTACAGCAGGAGCCAGAGTTCAGCCACACCTGCCAGGAGCCTTTGTGGAAGGCACAAACAGCAAGGCCATTCACAGCAGCTCTGTTTCCCTCTGTCTGACCACTTGCTTTATGTCTCTGGATGACTCCTACTGACCCACCCTTATCATCCCAGCTTCCTGGTTCTCAAATCCCCAGAGCATATCCCCAGATATTCTCACTTGGCCTCCTGGCCACTGACCCCAACCATGACCTCAGCATGCCAAGAGCTCATGAGTTGCAACTCCTTGTTCTGACCCCTTGTCATCCAGCCTGGTTCTAACAAGAGAGAAAATACAGAGGGCAAAACAGCCAATTATACAGCCTTCTATTTATCAAGGGTGATTGTGTCAGGAGTAGAGAGACAGTTTACACAAAATCTTTTAACTATTTTATGCAGTAAGGTCCTAGATTGCTTTAGAAAGGGAAACATATACCTCATATCATATAAATAAAACATTATTGCTTTTCTGATAGCACATTTTTAAGAAGTGATTAGCTTTGCCAGCAGCTCTTGAGCTACACAGAAATGTTGGTAGCAAGACAGAACCAATTCCACCCATTGAGAGCACTAAGAACAGAAGACAGAGGGTCCATCACCTTTATTTTTCTTTTGAGGATGTGACTAAAAATGTAATGTGTAACTCATAAACTAAATTGCACAACTCATAGGAAGTGTGAAAAGCCACATCCTTGGAAACCCTATGGAACAGTTTTACTCTGTCCCATAGAGTGCTATGAGTTGGAATCAACTTAATGGCACTCAATGACAATGGGTTGGTTTTTTTGTTTTGTTTTTAAGAGAGGAATCAGATACTATTAGAAGCTGCAAACCTAAAATTCTTGTTTAAAGACCTGGCACTAGAAACATTTTCCCAGCCTACTCCAAGTTGGTAGCACAACACAGAGTCTTTGCCAGCTAAAAACGTGATCTTTCCAACACTGACTTAGCTGGCATTTTTCATGTGGACTTCTCTAAGCTCAGACCAAATAGTTAGCACCAACTCAATTCTTTTTTCAGCAGTGACCTGTTTGTGAATGGACTTCTGTTTCCCTGACTTCACCCCAGTCCTTCCTGTGGCACCTCTAGTAAGAGTGTTCACACTGCCGGTCACTCTCTGTGCTTCTGGTTTCCCGCTCCCAACATCTTGTATGTCTTCATTGTTGGTACTACAGCTGTGCCTATGTCTTGCATCTGCTTAGGCACAATGGGTAGCACTCAGAACTTAAAAAAAAAAAAAAAGTGTTTTACATTCTAGTTAAGCAAGACCTGTTGTTTCCTCTTATTGTAGATCTAGTACAATGTTGTTGTTGTTGTTGTTAAGTGCCATCAAGTCGTTTCCGACTCATAGCGACCCCATGCACAGCAGAACGAAACACTGCCCGATCCCGTGCCAGCCCCACAATAATATTTCTATCAAATCGTAGAAGCTTATCATTGGGATTCACACTATGAGACTGTATTATGAGACACACTGAGGTTCCTTTACATTTGAGGTCATTTTACATTAGAGAATTAAGCACTACAGAAAATGTTATGGTCCCAGCATCAGAATCTGTCTGAATCAAGAAGTAGCTAATAGCAACTGAAAGTGGAATTCCATCAAAGTCTTTATTTACTAGGGAAGAAATTAACAACTGACATCTAACTGGGTCTTCCTTCATTTGACTCTAAAAAAGTCTTCCTTATCCACTCTGCCTGAGCTAGAATAAATGCTCTTTGATCATAAAACAATACTATGTTAAATTTAGACATGTTCAGGCTTACATTAAGTGGGATAATATGCACCATAAAAAATAAAAAAAAAAAAACAGTGCTATAGAGTTGGATCTGACTCACAGCAACCCCTCCTTGGGTTTCCAAGGCGGTATCACTATGGAAATAGATTGCCCAACCTTCCTTCCAAGGAGTGGCTGGTGGGTTTGAACAGCCAGTCTTTTGGTTAGCAGTCAAATGTCTTAGGCACTAAGCTACCAGAGCTCCCATATACATGATACTGGCTTGTAAATTGTGGCACATCATACAACTGTGCTTGTAAGGATGGTAATTCTCATTTTGTACTATTTTGTGTTAATTAACGACACTGGTGAGGCAAGAGGCTGACCTCTGATGAGTAGACAACACATGCCACAATCATGGCAGTGGATGGGTCCTTCTGCAGCCTTTCCTCCCAGTTCTGTGATAAACTCAATGCCAGTTCCTTCTCCTCTAGTGCACTTGAGCGACTGTTCAAAGGCATGCTGGGCCTTTTCCCCCTTTGGGATTGTTCCACCTGTGAAATATTAGTTCCCTGAATCACAGCTCAGTCCAGATGTTCCTATTCTCTCAGTTCTCACTACCTTATCTCCACCTTGCTGTTTATTCATTACACATTTATTCAACAAGTGTATACCAGCTCTACAACTTCCTTGAGCCCTCTGATTCCTTTACTTCTCTTTTCAATCTCCATTTCCAGGACCCTCCAGGCCTCTGTCTCTTCCCTCTCCACTTCAGACCATTATGCATCACTTCAACTGTACCCAGTCCACTTTTATCAACACCCTAGATGCCTGTGTTTCAACCCAGGGGAACAGAATGAACAAGAGGAAAGAAGAGTATAGTGTGTTATGACAATATACACTCAATGGAATGTCAGTGGAAGTGATGTACTATTTCGGGGCCAAGGCAGTTAAGAGTTAGGTGTATCTTCTTTCTTTTCTCTCTTCAATCAGCTGGAAACTGATATCTAAGGTGACTTTGGAAGTCTTGTAAAGATAGCAAAGTCTTTGTCAATCAAGCAAAGCCTCTCATGCTGACCAGAAATACCCACAATGGTAGAAAATTAAAGAAATTTAAAGGGTGAAATGAGAGCAGGGAGAGCATTTATTAAGAGCACATGTCATATGCTGGGTGGTTTTCATTTATGATCTCATCCAGTTCTCATGACAGTAATGTGTAGATATATTCATTTTACAGATTTCTATTAGGGCATCTGGGTTACTTTTTATAAGATCAGGCCCAACTCCTCAGTTATGTTTTACAGTATTTCATTTATGAAATATATCAAACTAATATGTTGGTGATATTCTGTGCTATGGAATCCATAATACATGTCAAATATTTAGAGAAAAATTATGAATAGGAGGAATAAACCTTATTCAATGATTTAAAATATATTTGATAGTACACTTTTAAAATATGTTTTTATTTTTAAAACATTCTTTGCAATAATATGACCTGTCACCTGACAAAGTTTCAAAATTTTAGTTTTTCACACAGGGCTGCTATTTCTCTGGATACTTTTGGATATGCCTTTCTAAGTTTTCCCTGATCCTGGCATGCTGTAAACATAGGCTATGCCCTCCTTGATTATGCAAAATGTACCAAGAATCCAAATATTATCATCCTGAATAATCCAAGTGAGCAGATGCTGCTTATATCATAAGGAAATGAAGGAGGGGTCAAGAGTAGAAGAGTGAGCTTAAGCGTACAGGAGAAATATGCATAAAGGATAGCAGGATAGCAGTGAGGGTGGGAAAAATGGGAAAGAGAAATAAGAAGAATAGAAGGAATAGAAAATTAAAAGAAATGTGCAATGACCTATAAGCAAAGGGAGAGAAAATAAGTACAAACAAGGAGAGACTAAAAAAGAGGAATAAAAAGAAAAGTGGGAAGTAAAAAGAAGTTGAGAACAATCTCCCTGCAGAGGAAGAAAAGAGAAGATAATAATAAAGAAAAACTAAGCTTCCCTAAAGTCTGCTTCTCAAAGAAAACTCACCATTGTCCCTTGCAAGTCCCCGTGTGACTCTTCTTCCAAACGTCCCTTCCCTCTCTCCACAGAGCTTGAGCAAGGCTCATGCATGTCCCCTCTCACTGTCCTAGAGCACCCTTCTCATCCTCATGAATCAGTCTCTTGCTGAAACTCTGTGGGGAATGTCAATATGCCCATCTCTGAGACATTCCTTTTCCTACATAGAAACTGTGCTAGTGTTTTAAATATTCATGACATGACTTAAGATTTAAATTTTTAAAATGTTTAAGACCAAACCATATTTTTAAAATTAGGTTTCATCACACTTTCAGCTTTTAAGAATGAATGTCAGCTCAACAATTCAGGGCAGTTCTTCAAGACCATTACTCATTTTGCTTACTTTGTTTCATGTTGTAGCACGTAAATTAGGTAGTGTCTACTTAAAAACTACAATCACTATATCTTCCCAGCATAATATTGCCTTTTCAAGTACAGAGGCATACTTTTTTTTTAAGTATAGACTTTAGGAATTTCCTGTATCCCCACAGGAAACAATGTATTTCAGAATATACTTGTGATCCACAGTAGTCTCTATTTCAGATGTGTAATGATGACTTAGCCAAAGGAGTGTTTCATTCTGAGTTTAACTTGAGAATTTTCAAAGAAAAGACAGAGGGGCCTGGGGTAGGTTGTGGTGACCAACTGTGTAGAAATGGTCTTGAAGAGAGGCTAGAAGGAGTTCTCCATAGCCCAAGTCAATGGACAGAGGAGAAAAGAAAGAAAATTAAAGGCTTCCCTTTCTGATCTCCAAAGACGTGTCACAGGTAAATCCAGGTGAAGGTGTAAGGCAGGGAGTCCAGCTCTCAACCAAGAACAAGCCACACTCCTACCAGAAATTCCTACAGGATGCAGATCCTTCAAGTGGTGACCATCTAGTTAGGACCCTAGGAATGGAAGCATTCAGGTTAAGACACCTCTCTTTCTTTTCATGTCCACCTCCTGCTCCAACAGTTTACTCCTCTGTAGGCCAATTTTCACAGAGCCAAGTCTTTATCACTTCCTTGCCGCTTGAGAATAAGTAGAGAATCACAGAACTAGATTACAAGTATGGATACTGAAGAGGTCATTCACGAAGTCTTGAAAGGTGCATCACTCAAATATGTGCTTTAGCAGAATAACAAACTATTG